>NC_139534.1:71620969-72125969 GCF_965153285.1 Podarcis tiliguerta
ACATGAAAAGAGCGCAACCTGCAGCGGTGCGTCTGCGCACTCACAGGTTGCGATTCGCCGCTTCTGCGCATGCATGTGATGTCATTTTGCACGTCTGCGCATGCGTGGGTGGCGAAACCCGGAAGTAACCCTTTCTGTTACTTCCAGGTTGCCGTGGGACGTAACCTGAAAGAAGGTAACATGAAGTGGATGTAACATGAGGTATGACTGTATCAGAGAGAGAGATGAAAGCTGCTGAAATCCAGAGTCAATCAAGTATCCTCTAAAACATGTTTAAAAGATTAAGTTAAAACAGATACATGCCGATCCACATTAGGGTTGTTGTTTTTTGCATGAATTATCACTTCTTGCCACCTTGAGATACATGTGACACTCACCCCACACTTCTGTTGATACCACTACTTCTAGGCTGCGGCGCGGAGTGTGCCCTCCCAGGCCACTTGGGTGTACGGAGCGGCGCACATGCCCTGCAGCCAGGGCGGAGCGAGCTGCCTATGGGAGCGGAGCGAGCCGCCGATGGCGGACATTCGGCGCACCGCCCGCCAACAACTCCCAAGCCTCCCCCAGCTGTCAAAATGAAGTGAGAAGAGGGGAAGGCTGCCGGCAAAGCGGCACAGCTCCTCCCCCTTCTCCCAATGGCTCAGGGTAGGCTTGGGAGTTGCGGGCGGGTGGCACGCCAAATGTCACCTCCCTCAGTGAAGACACCTGGGGTGATCCGCCCCCACCCCACACTCCTTCCTCTGCCCTTGAGAGGAAGTCTCATTCCAGCCAGTTTGGAATCGTTGGAATGGGTTCCCCACCATACAGGTGAAGTTGGAAAGCTGTCCAGCAAGACAAGAACAGGTCTGAGAAAAGGTATATTGAAACAGCAGGGGAACTGTTCAGCCAAGGGGTCAGTCTAGACCAGGGGTAGTCAACCTTTTTATACCTACCACCCACTAATGCATCTTTCTTGATGGTAAAATTTCCTTACCGCCCACCAGTGCTCTATGGAAGAAGGATTCAGTTTGTGCCGTAGAACCCCCTACTGCCCACCTAGAATCCTGAAACGCCCACTAGTGGGTGGTAGGGACCAGGTTAACAACCCCTGGTCTAGAACAAAAAGAGCTAGGCAGAAGGAAGTGTGTCACTAGAAGGCAGAAGACAAGCAGTTTCATAGCTTGCATACTGCCTTACCCTGCTGCAGCATGCTGTTCTAAGGCACCTCCATATGAATTTTTTATCGAACATTAATTATTATTTGTGCTCTTGATGCTAGTGGGGTGACCCCACACGATCCCACTATCAATACTGTTGGCTCTTGGAAAACTTCTGGGGTGATTACACTTTTTCATTTCCAATCAGTGTATATCCCATAACCTCTTGCTGAAATCCCATGACTTCTTGTACCACAAATGTTCTGTTTTTATTTTTGTCTTGCTTTTGTTATGCTATAGCTGGCAGCACTGGGGAAGCATCATGGTACAAACTAAAGCAGAATAAATTCACCACTCACTGTTACTGCATCCAGAATATATTGCAGAATGTACCCACAAGAGAACACCAGACTGATTGTTATTATGTCCTGATGTGTAAAACCACAGAATTCAAAGAGGGTGTAAAGTACTTTCTTTTTTCCATGGCTGTATGTGTGGTAGGGTACCCATGCTACAAATTTGTATTGACTTCTTAAAAACTTGTAACATGGGCACCATACTGGGGCATCCCCAAATAGTGCTGAAATACAAGCTTATTTTATGGTATATAAATTAGTGCTTGCTACTGCTCTTGCTATTGTTTAACACTGATATAGTGAGCACAGTTTGCCAGAGCCTGTTTAAATAGAAAGAGCCTGACCGAGTTGGCATGTGCAGTTGCCCTATGAGCTCAACTCTGTCCTTGTGGGAAGTCTACCAGCATGATGTAGGGGTTGGTGGCAGTAAACTGCACATGCAACAGTGTGATTGAATTGTGACCTATATGTTTTAAAGTTTTAGCTAATATTTTAAATTGCAGTATAAATACTTGCCATTTTCTGGTGTAGCAATTTTCTGAATGATACTCTTTTCATTTCAAGTAAAACGCACGCAAAAAAAATTATAGATACAATTTCTAAAATGGATGAAGAATTCAATAAGGAAGCACCTGCCTGTACCTTACAGAATTCTGCCGAAGCATTGATTTCTCTTCAGCTATCAGATTTTAAAACAAATTTTCTGGAGGCAGTAGAAGAATTGCGTATGAGAAGGGTAGGCACATTTACTTATTTACTTATATTTCTAGCTAATTTGGAAATGTAAAGCAATTAAAGACATTCTTATTCCTAAGCCTTTTAACTTGTTTTTTTAAGCTTTTTAATGTTATTTTTATATTTATAGTTTTAGTCCCTGATTAATTTGATGGTGATTATTTAGCTTGCATTTGATGTATTAATTTGTATATGTTACTGCTGATGTTGATGCTTTTCCTCCCCCCCCCCCATTAACTGGCTGCGTTACTGCTTATTCTTTGTATTTTTCTGGATTTTTTTTTACATGTTTTAATGAATTATATATGTTTTATATTCTGTTGTACATTATCAAGAGGCTCATTGTATGAGGCAATGGATCAGTGTAACAAACAAAACAAGCAAAATGAAATATACAGTAAAATGTATTAAAATTTATCCATGCTTGGTTAGCCTTTGCCATTGGAAGCCACCTAAACTGGGTTTTACACAGCTTTTACAAAATGCTATATTGGTCGCTAGTAGAAAGGAGTTCCACAGTCATAAGAATGCATTTCTTATGCACAGCCTTGCTATTCAACATGAATGGTATAATCAAAAGGTGGAGAAAGGTGGTTTTTATGGATTTAAGTGTCTTTAACCCTCAGGGCTGGGGTTGAAAGTGTGGTTCCCATTGGTTCAATGGCAACCTTGAGGTCATCTGTTGCTTCCCACAAATCGTCTGAGCCTACGCATGCACTTTTCCTCCCTTGAAAAGTACACAGAGCTGAAGGAAGAAGTTGGAAGAGTGATGATATTCCCCACTACACATTGCAGCTCTGTTTGCTTTCCTTCTGGATCTGACTTTTACTGAGATCCCTTGGAAAACCAGACTTTATGTGCATGCACTTCCTCTCTTTCTGTCACTTACAGTACTTTGCATGTCCATGTGTCCATGTATGTGATTGACTGCAGAATAGAGACGGGATCAGAGGGAGTGGTGCCCACACATTGAACTCAAATGTGCCCATAGGCCTAAAACGATTGGCAGCTCTTCCCTTGAGGAATTTCACAGGTTAAAAGGAGTGGTGAAAGTGGCAAGAAATGAGGATCCTGGATAGTGGCAAAACACCACGGAACATTGGGAAAAGGACATTTAAACACCATAATCACTTAGCTTTGATACTGCTATAACATTGATTAGGAAATGCCTGGTAAACCACATATATCACTTTATTCACTGGTCAAAGCCAACTGAAGCTTTTTGGCAACCCTTAAGGGCTCCAAATAGTAGGCATTACAGAAGTTTATGCTTGATGTTAGTGACGTTTCAGTGATGGTTTAAGGTCTGCATCAGTGCCCACCCCCACCCCCCCTTTGTAGGTACAACTGCCATCTACATTATGTAAGCTCACAGGATCCTATATTTTGTTTTTAAGAAGTTACTTTCTTTTAATTCACAAATGTAAATACTTTTGCATATCTAGGAGGTCTCATGAGTATGTATAAGCCATCACCTTACTTTTGAGTGGCCCTGTGTTGCTTACAAACTGATAAGTACTCATCCACTTAAGTTCACTATTAGAGGGAACAAGTTGGACTTGCACAAAATGTTGTGATGTATCTCCCCTCCCAATATAATATTCTTTTCAAGCATAACATCCAGTATTTACAGACACGTGTCTCATTTTTTATATTCTGCCACTCCAAATTCTGTGACTATTAATCCTATTAATCATTCTCAGACCACATTGGGCTGGCTTTGGCCTTTCGGGGTTTTGAAAAAAGATTAATTCAAACCTTGTGGTTTCCCCTACTGGGTAGGGGCATACTGATACCCTCTTCTTGTTTCTCTGTTTGGAGGTATGTAAGAAGGCATTGCCCTGAAAAACATTAGAGACAGAATAGAAGAGATAGGTGTAGCTGCTAAAGGAATCAGCTGTCCAGACTGATCACAAGATTCAGGAAATATTTTAAAACTGAGACTGGCCATTCCCTGTGGCATGGCTAAAGTGGTGATAATCCTATGTCTCACAGTGAACTTGGTGCTGTGTTGTAGTGGCCTCAGCCGCTGTCCAAGTTCCTTCTAGCTGAGGACTTGAATCCTGTTTGCACATGCATGACCTGTGGCAATGGAATAGTGCTGTGGGTATCTTTGTTATAACTGTACATAACAGTGAATTATTCCTCTGTATTGTTGTGCTCACTCCAGTTTTCTGAGCATTGAAAAACAGGAAAGAGGGAAGAAGAATATGCTCCTTTCTAGAAGAAAACTCTGGCCATTACCTTAGTCATACAAGAACCAGCACTTCACTCTCACCAATGGCAATCCGTTCAATGAAAGGGAATCTGCCAGGCTAAGTTTCAACCAGTTTGAGCCACTCTAGGGATTCTTCTGTATGGGTACTTATTGTGAGATTTGTGCTGCTGATGTATGCAAGGTATTTGCAGCATCCACATAGTAGTGTTGGCATCAGAATGCCCCCTATTGAATTCAGATTTCTCTTTTCCAGGAAAAAGCCAATTAAGTTTTTAAAACACCATGTTGCCAGTTACCTGCTTATAGTATTAAGTCTCATCATGGAAGTATCCTAGTAGTCTCTTTTTACAACCCCAGTCATAAGCTGGACGGGGTGTGTCCTTCAGGCCACCCCCTCATCTAATTACACTTACATAAGCTGTTTTGTACAAGGGCAGTTACTTTGCAGCATGGCCTGAAGAAATATCTCAGGCATTACCAGTTCTTAATTGTACTTAAGTATCATGCATGGTTAGAGAAACAACCTATTCATGCATTAGCTATCTCCACTCTTTAAAATTTTGTTTCCTTGTTGCTGCCTATTATCTGTGTCTGGGGACCAGGGACAGAGCCCACTCCTTTTATTTTAAAATGTGCTATAGCGGGCTTTGAACTTTAGAAATGTTCTTTAGGTACAGGTAACTCACAACTTATGCTCATTTAACTTGTGCACATTTAGCTTTACAGTACATGGTTGGCAAAATTAAAAATAAAAAGGGGGCAGAAAGGGGTTGGGCATCTGGGAAAAGACTTTTCAAGCCTACCCACTAGTGAACCACATGTGTTTTGCCTATACTTGATTTTTGTTTTATGTGCTGTCCCTGGAATGTAACCCCAAGTTGAGTTTCGCCTGTACAGTACTAACTAGTTTTGCTTCAACATCTAGTTTATGTAGGCCCATTGCAGGGTGTCCTAAAACAGACTGTGAAGTAATTTGGAAGTCTGAGAACTGTTTGATTGAGCAGCATGAAAGAAATGGATTTTGCAATTTCGTAGGAGGTGGATTATGAGTTTGAAAAAGATGGTAAAAGTACCTAGTTTGGGTTGCTTGGATGTGAGCCAGCTGTACTCTGTTCCTAAATCTGTTCAGGGTCAAGAATCAGGGGGGCTTGACCAATGTACAGCCTATCTTGTAAAACTACAGCCTGAAGCAAGCACTTTACAAAGGCTTGACACTTTCTAAAGGTTATAACGAGTAAATAAACCATCAAATGACTCCTCTTTTATTGTTATCGTGGTGTTTTTGTAAAAACACTTAAATCCTTGTAGTCCTAAGGCAGCTAATAAAATATCAAGACTTCTAAAGGTTTTGTGTCTCTTGTTATCATCTTAAAATTATATACAGTTTTCCTCCTAAACATAAGAAAGTTTTCTTTTTAATGTGTTGCATGGATGTTTCAAGATAGAATGTATAAGTTTTTAAAGGTTCCAGTTTAGAATGAAGGGGGAGGGGACTAACAGTGGTGAACTGAAGACCGGCTAAAGTTATTTGTTTAATTTTAAAAACTCTTAAATCTGTTAGGGAGCAATCCTAACCCAAAACTTGTGCTCCTGGAGGGGATTAGTATCGAGCAGAGGTATCCCCCCACCTTCTTCCACCTGCCCGGAAACCTATGTCCCCACTGTGGAAGGATGTGTGGATCCAGAATTGCCCTCCACAGTCACTTACAGACTCACGGTTAAGACCGTGCTCATGAAAGACAATCTTACTTGGTGATGAGTGATCACCGAAGAAGAAGAAGAAGAAGAACTGGTTAGGAGGATCAGGTATCCTGGAACACCCTGCTGTAGTTTCTAAAGGTGCAAACTATTTGATATACTGCTGGTGCAAGGCTCTGAAGCGGCATTTTGGAGATGGGGCAGAGCTGGGCTGGCTAAGGATGTTCTGGATCCTAAGCCAATCCATTCACAAGTAAGGACCTGATCTGCAGGCCAGTGGCAGACAACAGCGAAAACGGAAATAACAAAGCCCTTGCCTTTGAGTGGCATGAGGCAGCAGCGTTTTGGATGCAGCAGTGGTTCTGCAACTCTGACTCCCTAGAATCATAGAATTGTAGAGTTGGAAGGGACCCCAAGGCTCATCTGGTCCTTCCCCCTGAAATGCAGGAATCTCAACAGGATCATAAATGACAGATGGCCATCCACCCTCTGCTTAAAAACCTCCAAGGAAGGAGAGTCCACCTCTCCTGGGACTCCATTCCACTGTCAAACAGCTCTTGCTGTAAGAAAGTTCTTCCTGATGTTTAGTCAGAATCTTTTTGTTTGGGTCCCAATCTCTGGAGCAGGAGAAACCAAACTTGTTCCTTCTTCCATGTGACAACCCTTTAGATATTTGAAGATGACTATGATATCTTCTATCGTTCTCCTCTTTACCAGGCTAAACATACCCAATTCCCTCAACCATTCTTCATAAGGCTTGGTTTCCAGACCTTTTATCATATTTGTCACCCTCTTCAGCACATGTTCCAGCTTGTCAATATCCTTCTTTAATTGTGGTGCCCAGTACTGAACACAGTACTCCCGGCAATATATTATATTTGTGCTTCTGGTTCTTCCACCCCAAGTGCAGAACCTTATATTTGTCCCTATTGAAATTAATTTTGTTAATATTGGCCCAGTTCTCTTATTGTGCTTCCTCCTCACTATTGCTCCTTTTCATTCAACTTTATGCACACTGTTTGCAAACTTTATGAAAGAAGTGAGACGCAAGTTGAAGGAGGAAGTTCAAGTTTGAAGCTTCTGTTCTTTCCATTCAAATATTTTGTTGTAGTTTAAATCACATAGGGTTAATTCCATGTGCCACTAGATGCATGAATTGTGTGGGAACAGATCAGTGGAGGTGATAATTTGTTGCTCCTTGTGCTGATGCATATTTAAGCAACTGTCAGTGGGCAGTTCACCAGCAGAATAATTTGTACACAGTGGAAACAAAGTTTTCTTTCATTTCCACTTTTCTTCTCTTTCCTTTCCTTCAAATTTAAGTCAAGTGCTGGTCTCCTAAAATGTCATTATTTCTAAACAATTCCTAAGCAATCTTATAACCCAATCCTAATGAACTTCCAAGTAAATTGCTTAGATCCAGAAATGCTAACAAGACATACTGTTAGCTATAGTAGCTCCCACTGTCAAATAGAAATGGAAGAGAATTTTGTTTGGTCTGCATTTTTAAGTGAAATGACCTAATTTGCACATCCCAGATTAATAAATGAACCGGAACATTATTATCCTTCAGATCTGCACTTCTGTGAATTTTGCAATACAGTTCTTTGCTCACATAATGCATCAAAGTGTATAAAATACATTAGGGTAAAATACATTTTGAAATGTGTGTATTGAGATAAAATATGTATTTAAACGTGCATTGTGTGACAAATACTTATTTAAATATGGATTTAAATAATTGATTTTGTATGGATTTTTTAAAAAATTACAGATCACTGCAGAATTGGGACAGAATTGACATGTAGAATTGACATAGAAATAGGAAATGGATTGATGGGTCCATCCCTGCTGTCAAACAGCAGCCTACTTCTTAAATTTTCCACACTATAGAAAGTGGTTTCCTGCTGGAAGCTGTAGGCAATATCCCAGATTTATGTAGCTTGGAAGCACCCCTACTCTGTTAACCATTTAGCATCACCCTGTCCATTTGTGGCAGTGCCATAAATAATTCTGTATAATATAGAAACACATTTATAAACAGGCACACAGTTGTCTTTACTAAGGTCTGAAGTTGGCACTACCTGCACCCGGTTGCGTGTAGCATTTTAATTTAAAATAAATAAATAAATAACAGCTGATGTCAAGAATAGAAAAGGGGAGGGAGGGAGGTTTTCTTAACTCTTTCCTAGCTGACCATTTTTCTGCTTAAAATTGCCCTTCCCCAGTTGCTTCTCGGGGGGGTGGGGGTGGGGGGTGGAATACACAAGTACACTTTACTGACTGTTTTCTACAGGATTTCTACTAATAATGTATCATGTTTCAGCTTTTCATTAATGCGTGCTTTACTCGTAGCACATTTTAACAGCATTTGTAAATAAATTGTTTGAGAGCATACTCCCCCTTTTCTGAAAAGTCATAGGGTAATCAAAATAATTGGCTTTTGTTCCTGATGGGGGAGTAATAGAAGATGCATCTGGATTCAGTGTTTATAGATAATTATAAGAAAACTATTTTCTTGTAGTTACAGAATATTACTCACTTAGGGAGTGCAGAAAGGTTTTTTTATGAGCTTTTATATTTTTGTGTTTATCTGCCTTACTTTTACACCGCATGACATTTGTAATATTCTGCAAACAATACTATAATCACAGAAGCAAAGGCTTTGCGGTTTTGTGACAGTAGATAAAAATCAAGCAGTCAGAGGATTGGCAGAAACCCCTTTCTGAAACCCTGGAGAACTGTCGCTAGTCATTGTAGGCAATACGGCAGAGCTAGATAGATAGGCGGTTTGACTCAGTATAAGATGGCTTTCTGTATTCATAACTTTAGTATTGGTTATAGTATAACACACAATAACAATCTGAACATGTTAAGATTAAAACATTTGGCTGCAACATCAGGTCGGTAACCAACACTCCTGGTTTTCAACTCAGATTGAAAGACGCTATTGCTATCAATTGTAGTAAACAGGTAAGTTGGAATTAATGGTAGTTGAAGGAGCACAGACCCGATCTCTA
Source organism: Podarcis tiliguerta (assembly GCF_965153285.1). NCBI lineage: Eukaryota > Metazoa > Chordata > Lepidosauria > Squamata > Lacertidae > Podarcis > Podarcis tiliguerta. Next base: position 71,630,133 of record NC_139534.1, read on the forward strand.
GACGAAAGAGAAGGCCTTGCATTACTGATGATGTTTGTGCTCTGGCTAACCAGACTCACTGTTTGCAAGGGCTTCTGGACCAGGTTTTGCTTCTGAATTCTCAGGTCGCAACTTTGTCTAGGGTTGACTTTTTTCAGTTGCATCTACTGTGACCTTCTCTGGAAAATAGGTATCTTACAGCAAATGATTCATACTTTTGTAGATTGGCTCTAATTGGGATATTCTTTGAATAGCATTTGGGAGCTTCAGTGAATATAAAACAAAGAAGCCTGTCTTCTGACCGAAGTGGGTCAGTGGGAACATAAAGCTTGTCCTGCAAAAATTGTGCAATTAACTATTAGCTGTCAGATACAGATAGAGGGACTGGTTTTGACCTATAAATCTGTTGAGGCTTTGAAATCCACATATCTCAGGAAGCATTTCAGCCAATATGAACTCTCCCTCCTGTCATATTAATCCTCCTGTATAAAAAACATGTGAGGAAACTTTGTACTAATATATGCAGTGTTAAAAGAAGCCTTTATGGGGGAGTATTTTTCTCTCCTCCCGTTTTCCTTTCTCCCTCTCTTTGAAACTTTCCTTTTATTTCCACAGTCTTCTTTCTGCCTTCTTTTCTCATTTGGGTTTTCCTGCTTAATTTGATTATCTTTGTCTTATGTGTATGGAGGTATTAATGGTGGTTGGATATGTAAGTCTCATTAAAAATCCATTGTTTTTAACTGGGAGGAACCTGTATGTGAAATCAGGAAGGCTATGTTGAAGGAAAGGGAGGGGAGGAATAATATGAGTTAAAAGTATATGTGTACTAAAATGAATTAAATGCAAATGAAATAAGATCTTGTGCACAGGCTGTGGTTCATTGTAGTGGCCCCGAATTTGAGGAACCTCTTAGGGTTCCTATAGAATCCTAACATTTTGAGTTCACATATAAGAAGGTGGGACCACATTTTAGCATCAAGAAAGAACAGTGCTAGGGGAAGCTAAACCCCTTCCTTTTCTTACCTTCCCATCATTCTGGGCACTTTTTCCCAGCTGAATGTCTATATCCAAAGTGAGTTGGACTGTGTAATAGATGGGGAAGAGATAATGGAGGGATTGTTTTAGCTGTTCCTACCTGTCCACCCTTTCTGATGTTAAAATGAGACATCCACCTCACATCATATGAGAGCAACATAGATATTGATCAAACAAATATGAGTGTCCCATCATTTTTAATTAGGTCTAGGATACTCACCTTAATTTCATCCTGCATTTCACTGCCCCCTTCCCATTTGAGTCCCCCTTAAATGCATTTTTCTTGTAGCTATCACTTTGCCCAGGATCATCTCAGAGTTGAGAGCCTTGCCAGTGAAGGAAGATTTACTTCTATCCTGATTGGGTCACCTTCTGGTTTTTTCTTCCTAGGTCAACTTTCTGTTTCTTATTACATTTAGGCCCCATCTTTCCTCTAAGGAGCTCAAGGTGGCATATGTGGCCAGTGGCGGAGCTTCATGCTTCGGCACCGGGGGGGGGGGCGGAGAAGAAGGCGGGGGCGGGGCTGGCGCATGGCCTGGGGATGGGGTGTGCGTCCTGGGGGCATGGCACCCAGCACGGGCAGGGGGGCAGCCATGATGGCACCCCACCAGGATCGCATTGCCAGGGGCGGTGCGCTCCCCCCGCACTCCTCTTCCTCCGCCAGTGTATGTGGCTCCCCCCTTCCTATTTTATCCTCACAACAACCCTGTGAGGTAGGTTAGATTGAGAGACAGCGACTGGCCCAAGGTCACTCATTGAGCTTCATGGCTGAGAGGGTGTTTTTACCCAGGTCTCCAAGCTAAGGGATGATGTTGTGGGAAGGGCTGTAGCTCAGTGGCTGAATATCTGCTTTTTGTGGTGAAGTCTCAGGTTAACATCCTGATATCTCCAGCTATGGCTGAGAATTTCTCCTATCTAAAACCCTGAATACCTGATACCAGTAAGTGTGGACAGTACTGAGCTGGGCATGGGTGTAGACAAAGGGGGGGCGGGGCGGAGGGCAGCTGCCCCCCTAAATCAAGTAATTAAATAGAAATACTTAACAAACAACTTGGTTCTGCCCCTCCCCCGAAACATAAATCCTGCCTATGCCCATGGAGCTAGGTGAATCAATGGTCTGCTTCATTATAAGGCAATTTCCTGTGTTTTTATGTCTGATGAAATTCCTCACAGCCGGAAGTTTGTGCACTGCCTGCCTCCAGTATGATTTTTCTTTTTTTAGGATGAAGGAGCAGAAAAATATATATTGGTGAAAGAATGGATTGTTATTAATTGTAAAAAGTTATTGGTGAGATTATTAGTTTCTGCCACTTAATATTTGTTGTTTCTTAGCCTACTGGCTAAGATCAAGTACAGTCATACCTCGGGTTAAATATGCTTCGAGTTGAGTGCATTCGAGTTGCGCTCCGCGGCAACTCGGAAGTAACAGAGCGCGTTACTTCTGGGTTTCGCCACTTGCGCATGCGCAGATGCTCAAAATGACGTCACGCGCATGCGCAGAAGTGCCATCGCTAGTTACGTTTACCCCTAGATGCGAACAGGGCTCTGGAACAGATCCCGTTCGTATCTAGAGGTACCACTGTATAATATTTGTCGTTTGAAGCGTTTATTTTTTTAAAAAAGGAAGCCATTATACAGTACTGTGTGTTTCTAATGTATACTTAAGACTAGATGGAATTTCTTCTTCCTGATGAGTGAGGCATATATATAATTCTATTCAGAGCACAAACAACTATCCTAATCTTATTAACTAACATTTCTTTGAAAATGTTTTTTTAAAAAACAAACAGTGACTAGTGTTTTGTATGTTTTTGAAACTAGGAGACTGAAAGTCAAAATGAGGAGCAAATTAGCAAATTTGTTGTTGAAGTACAGGAGCTTGAGTGGCAAAAGGTTAGTGTTCTTCAAACAGTTAAAACTTGATAGCATCTGTTCTTAGTAATTTTGCCGTTGGAATTAATATCAGTATTGAAGAATGTTAAAATATGGTTTCTGATCTAATATACATGTTTCTATAGCGTTCTGAGGTTTTTTGGAAGCACTGTCAATAGAATTTATAAAATGTGTGTTTCTAAAGTCTTTGCTCTAAAGAGATGTAGGATTTGGCATATTTAGTGATTTGTTCTGTCAAAATTAAATGTGAAGAACCATTATATGAGGTACTTTGAATGCAGTACATTTGGTTCTAGCCAGTTTTATACTGCACTCTTCTCTGAATCCAGAAAACACAGAGCACAGCTAAAGGCCGTGTGTCTTCAATTATCCTTGGCTTTACAGGCAACCATAACATTTTGTACGGAAATTGGAATGCAAGTTGTCTCCTTAGGCACCATACGTTCTCTTGTTGCACTGCTGCTGTGGATGAGGGTGGCAGTTTTTAAAAATGCAATTCTAAATAAGCTATAAATATTACTATCTCATTTGTACATACCTTAAAGTAAATGAGCATTATAATAGCATTTTCATTCAGGTCCAAATTCATAGAGTTAAATTTTAATAGAAATGAATTTCTTCTGACTACACTAATATACCTATTCTTTTTCTTCTTGGTAGGAAGATTTGTTGCAAGTGTTATTATTCTTATATGCCTTCTTTAATCATTATTTGATTACTTATCTTCATTTTTTTGAATTTTTTATTTATGATTTTCAGGTTTATACATCTCACTAATTTTCACTAATTTGATTATTTATTTTTAACCAAGAAAACTTGAAAATTAAAATTTTTCTTAATGTATAATGACACATCTTACTTAAAATATGTTTATATATGCCTTTTTAACTGTCTTGTTCTGCTTTAATTTAAATTGTCAAATAATAGGTAGCTCTTCAGCATCATAAAGAAGCATTAAACAAACAGCATACAGAAGCCATGACAGCTATTAAAAAACAGGTACTCAATGAGTCTTTCTTCTCAGCAGTAATACTGTATATAACAAGTGGTATTGTCATTCATATTCTCAAGACCAGTTAAGTTGAACTACTCAAAAACAACAAGCCTGATCTAGTCTCAGCTATAATGACAGCCTTGTTGTTGGTGATGAGTATGTACATGAAGTTCCTTGAAGTTGGGGAGGTGGATAGGCGTGAATCAATTTTTGATAGGAATGAATCAATTTTTGATAGGAATGAATCAATTTTTGAAAATGTACTATCTTAAATAAAAAGTTACACATGTTGTTTGATCATACTATTTAAATTTGTTTCCTCCTTGTGGCAATTCTAGTTCCAATTAAGACTATTTGCTGCAGAAGAAGAAAAGGTAATGATATGACTCATTTGTCAGAAAAAAGCATAGTCAGTTAGTGGTTGGGATTCAGAGTGCTTAGTGTGGGCTTCTATGGGTTCATGGGGAGTTTTCAGCTCTTCCCTTCCAGTGGCAGCCCTTGCAACCACTGAAAAGTTCCCACCAAAAACCGAGGACTCTGTAGAGCATCTCTGCATGAGAAGTATCAGGTGTTGCCTTGTGCATATATCTAATGCTTTGATCATATTAGGGTTGCCATATGTCCGGTAAATCCCAGACATGTCCTCTTAGGGAAGGCCAACATGCTGATCTAGGTTTTGCTTTTTTCCATTTTAAAGGAAATGTCCAAGTTTGTTTGTTTATGGGGGTTTTTTTTGGCTCAGACTCAGGTGCGGGCGGCTTGGGCATGAGTTGTCTGGACTTTGTTTCCCTGGCTTGGGCTATCCTCTTTTTTGCACTTCAAGATATGGCAACCTTAGATCAGGGGTCAGCAAACATTTTCAGCAGGGAGCCAGTCCACTGTCCCTCAGACCATGTGGGGGGCTGGACTATATTTTTTTTGGGGGGGGGGGAGAATGAATTCCTATGCCCCACAAATAACCCAGAGATGCATTTTAAATAAAAGCACACATTCTACTCATGTAAAAACATGCTGATTCCTGGACTGTCCGCGGGCTGGATTTAGAAGGCGATTGGGCTGAATCCGGCCCCCAGGCCTTAGTTTGCCTACCCATGCCCTAGATCATACACAAAAGCTGTAAGAGATTCCAACTTGAGTAAGGCATAAAGATACCAAAGATTGTTATCATAGTATCCCCCTAAAGTTTGTTGAGTAACACTTTTGGAAGTAGCCTAAATCTTTGAGCACAACTTTTACATTAGTGAATTGTTATAGTAGATTATCTGACAAATGCAAAAAGAAAAATGTGTGTAAAACTTAATGCAGAGTCTCATCAAATTCTGTGACCTCAAGCTGATGGCTGAAAAAGTGGAAGCATATTTCACACCAAATCAAGAGTGAATGTTCATCCAGTGCTACAATGTAAACACACTATGGATTAGTATTTTTAATTGAAAAGAGTATAAAAATTGAAAATGTCACAGTTTGCAAAGTGTTGTGTTAATACAGTTCCTTGCACCATTGAACAGAACATGTGGATAATTTTGTAACAATTGCATGATAGTGATCAGTTATATGATCCAACAGAGAGGGAGTAAGCAGAGCAACAACGCTGCAGAATAATCTAAAGGCAAGGGGCAGTGTATTTTTCCGTAAAAGAGTCGTCTCAATAGTCTCTGAATAGAGAATGTGGCATACAGTATTTATTTTGAGGAAGTAATGTTGAAGTCAACTGAATGATGACAGGATCCATTAGGGATCCATTAGCAGGCTTTTATCACTCTTTATTTGAACCCACTGTGCTTTAGTATAGTGTGCTATTGAAGTAAATAGAGTTTTGTGTTGCAGTGTTTTGAAGAACAGAAGTAATTATCCTCAAGACATTTGCATATAGAATAGATTATGATGTACATAATTATTAACACATCTGAAGAGACCTGTTCCTATGCCCCTTAGCTGAGAAATCTGTCATTTTATATTTCCTTTTTCTAACAAAATATTATGTTTCTTTGAAGGGAAAATGTTTACTTGCTATGGAATCAAAAGAAAGAGAAATGGAAGGACTGAAAGAAACCTTAAAAATGTTACAGGTACATTAGCTCCACACTCATGCAGCCTGATTTATTTGGGCCCTGTTCCAATAGAGTGTCCATACAGCAGCCAAGACTGTGCATGGTTAGTCGAGTAAAGCAATTTGCATTTCTGCCAATTAACAATTAGTTGGTGGGGGAGCAGGGACACAATGCAGCCCCCTACTTTCTTTCCCAAACAAGATGTTGTCTAATCCAGGACTTTTTGCATGGCTCCCACATTGGGCTGGGGAATCTATTCAAGTGATCTTTTTCTGCTGTTCCTTGAAAGAGCTTAAGGCACCATATAAACACAGAAAATAAAATAAATGACTCTTATTTTTACAACAAAACTATGAGGTAGAATAGTCTTAGTAATTGTCTCAACACTGTTCCTACTACATCAGACTAGTTCTTTTGTCTTATTTTGTATATACAATTCCTCATCTAGCGTTCTGTTTGCATCTTAACTGAACTACACATGCAGCAGACTCTCCAGAGTCCTGTGGAGCAAAATGGCCAAGAAGACCTTTCCCACAATTCCTCAGATAGCCAATAAAGAAAATCAGGCAAGAGAAGGTAGCAGTTCTTCTCAGAGTTCCATACTTACCTTGTCATCTGTGTTTCTCAGATTTAGTAAAACAATTCATTAGTCCAGAAAAAATAAGGGGTTTTTCTCCCATTAGGAAATACTCCATGAGAAATCCACTCTTCAATCCACTCTATTTAAAGAAGTGACTTTCCCACAGAGCATAGTTGCTCACTTTGTTAGAGGAGCAGTAATTTTGCCAGCCTTTGAAATCAACGCTCATTTGGATGAGATTTACAAAACTCATCCCATTCAATCATTTTTATGAAATTGATGCAGTTTTACAGTGCAGTAAAATGGACGCGGGTGGCACTGTGGGTTTAACCACAGAGCCTAGGACTTGCTAATCAGAAGGTCTGCGGTTCGAATCCCCGCGACGGGGTGAGCTCCCATTGCTCGGTCCCAGCTCCTGCCAACCCAGCAGTTTGAAAGCACGTCAAAGTGCAAGTAGATAAATAGGTACCACTCCTGCTGGAAGGTAAACGGTATTTCCGTGCGCTGCTCTGGTTCACCAGAAGCGGTTTCGTCATGCTGGCCACATGACCTGGAAGCTGTATGCTGGCTCCCTTGGCCAATAAAGCGAGATGTGCGCCGCAACCCCAGAGTCGGTCACGACTGGACCTAATGGTTAGGGGGTCCTTAAAATGTTCACAGAACTTTCTTGAATGAACAGTTCTTGGAAGTCCCATAGCAATCTGTTGTCCCCCACCAAAAAAAAAAAAAAAAAAACCCAAGAGAAAAATTGGACTTACCATGAGATTTTATTTTCCTTGGTAAAATGAGAGCAAATTACCCTGCTGCAGTTCTGGGTGTGGGATAGGAACTTAGAATAGTTATCCCCTTGATATTCATAGGAATTCCTGTGGACATCTTATTTTTCTTCTTCTTTGGGATTGACACAGCTATTCTTTCAGGTTGTTAACAATTATACTTCTGAAGTTCAGTGTTAGGCTTGTTTAGTTCTTCTGATGAAAATTCCAGCCTTGTCTGCAGTAGTAGTAGGAGCTTCATCCTAAAGTAAACATTTCACCCCTCACCAGCAAGAACAAAACTTCACAGCAAGACACTTAATTAATTTCCCCTAAACATTAACTCTGGAGTAATTTGATTAAAGTTAATTGGGCTGCTCAAATGAAAATGATTAAGTTAGATTTGTTTGTTCTAAGTTGAATAAGTTTTATAAAATAAGATCGATTTAGAAAGGGAATCAAATAAAATATTAGACTAGACCAGACCAGGAAAATTAAATTTATTGAAGTATATTCTGAAATCATACAAAAACCATTCAGACTTCCTCCATGCTATTAAACACTCAGACATACCTAAATTTAAATGTAAATGTCAAGTTAAAGTTAAATGTAAATTTAACTGTTGACCAAAGGGCATTTTCCCAACCCAAACTGTTCTTGCTGTTCTTCACGATCCCTGAATTACTCAAAAGTGCCTTTTCACTATGCAACAGTGGACATTTTGCTTGTCATTAATATTGTGCTGATTATACTAGTTTCTCATTAACTTTATAGATAGCTTGATTATGTTGATGCCGTTCCTTGTTTTTTTTAAATAATCTGGTTAATGCTGAGATTATTTTAAAAGCAATTCCTTCACATTGCTGACCTTCTGTGCAAAAGGCTGAAAGGATTTGTTATGTCCTGCTCAATTCATGACACAGCACAAGTGATATATAGTGTACTTCATGGTTGGCTGAACATGATACATGGACTGAAAGAGTAATAAATGCTCCCTTGCTTTTCTTAACTAAGATATAGTTGGGGGGGGGGGGAAGAAACCATTCAGCAATGGAATCTGATTTAAATTCACCACAACAAAGGCATTCAGTAAGTCAGTTTTCAGCCAACTGGTATGTCAGATGCACTAACAGCAGTTCATGCAAACATTTTGATCATATGTACAACAAGCAGACCTGCACTCTAACACTGGAACTCGCACGAAATAGCCATTTTCCTTCTTTGAAGAGGCAAATCATAGGTTGAAACCCGATGAAGAAGAGCTGGGTGTCAGGGGCTGGGATTGTTCCCTCAGGTCCAGCCCTCCGCACCAGACTGCCATTGGCCAATTGGCTGACATGGAGCAGGATTTCAAGCCGGGAGTGCGAGCCGAAGCTCATGGCCTGGCAAGGAGAGACCCCTACACACAGCCATGCATCGTCAGCCGGTGGGGGTGGGGGGAAGGCACTGGCCGTCCCACAAAGTCACCGCACCCCTAAAAGGAGGTGAGCGGACTTCTGCTCATTGAGGAACAGTAGTCTCAGGTTAATTTGTTCTTCTGGTGGTACATTGCTCATATGAGTAGATTATTCTACTCTTGAGCAATAATTTGTAGAAGTGAGCTCATTCAGGTTTAGCCTGCTTCTATGCTCTACTACACATTGGCAGCAAAGCACAGGATCAATATTTTTTCACCTTTGTCTGATGCTGGGAGTGGGCCTTAGTCTCTCTACTGGCACAGTAGTGGTCATGCCCTAGCATTGTAGAGAAATATAGAGATTCTTTTAGGTGGGTAGCGATGAAAATGAAACAAGACTGGCATAAGAAGGATAGCATTTTGTGCCACATTCTAAGGGGAACCAGGGTGACCTTGCTCCTTGCATGGGTGCAAGGTTGTACTGGCAAAATGGTACAAGAAACAGTATGTGAACAGATACTGAAGAAGGTGGTTTTCCCCTGCAGTGAATGAGAACTTACTTGTTTCAGCACAAGCCCCTGCTTGTACCACAAGGGTTGATCAGTGCTTAGGACTGGGCTATAATAATCAATCTTACCTTAATCTTTGAGTTATACAATTGGAAATTTAGAAGCAGCCGGTTCTGCTCTGGCAAGAACTTCAGTGCATAGAAAAGTCATAGGATGATTGAATGCAACATTTATTATATGCTGATCCATAAACTTGGCACAAGACTGTAAGCTTTATTATATTCATGCAGACGTACAGGTGAAAAGGAAATACAACAGGGGAGTAGTGTGGCCTTTCAGAGCCACATTATATTATACATGTAGCAGCAGTGAGAAAAGTAATATGCCATAATATTGGGAGTTGATGCCATGATCAACACTCATCTCTAGTATTTTTTGCCTCGGTAGAGAATGGTACCAGTAAACTTCCCTCTGTAGCAAATAGCAGCTCAGGGCGGGAAGCAGTTTTCACTGGGACTGCAGTTCAGGAGGAAAGGATTAGACCCATTCCATGCATGCCATAATCCTACTCTAGGAAGCTGCAGAGTTTTAAAAATGATCAGCAAATTACCTGTTTATTGAGCATTCTACTTGCTTGTTTTCAGTGAGAGTAGATGATGCTATTATTTAATTCTGATTTGTTTGTGGAGAAGTTAGAGGAAGTTGTGTCAAAACAAGTACTATTCCAGAGCATTTCCCCATCACTTTCCTTACTGCAAAAAAGTCTGATCTTTTGGCAAAGAGGGTTTGTTGCACAAAACCTCCTCACCAATTATAATTGTGGAACTAGTGTTAGTCTGGAGGTGCACAGAGATCCAGCTTCCAGTGGTGTCCAAGAAGGGTATTATAAACATAATGTGGGGAGAAGCTTTGAGGTGGAATAAATGGAATATGATCACTAGAGCCTCAGTGTTAAGAAAAGCTAAGCAAGGCATAAAAATAGAAAGAAAATAGTTGTAAGGAGAAAGATTGTTAAGAGAGCTGTTTTTTCTGAACACCTTTATAAACATGCTTGTAAACAGGCACAAAGTTGGACTCCTGAGATGAGTAAAATCAGTCAGGGAAACTTTACAAAAATTGAGAAATGATGCATTTCATTGTCGTCACAGCAGTATCCACTTTTTAATGATTTGCACAGACTCAAAAGAACTGTGCTTTCTCCTCTCTTCTCTCTCAATGAAGAAATAGATGTCATAGCATCCACTCCAGTAAGATATACATAGTCTGTGTATACACTATACTTTTAAAGCACATTTGAATCATATTCTTTCCCTCAAAGAATTCTGGGCACTGTAGTTTACCCCTCTCAGAGTTACAATTCCCAGCAGCCTTAACAAACCACATGGCTCAGAATTCTTTGAGGGGAAGATGGATTTCCAAAATGCTTGAAATGTATAGTATTTATGCAGCCAGACTCAAAAGAACTGTGCTTTCCCCACTCTGTCTAGAGGCAAAAATAGATGATATGTTAGGCATGTGTTTTTCCCTTGTGTAACTGTTGTGGTGTCTGTGCTTAAAAAATCAAGCAGCCTTGGAACGGGGTGGGGGTGGGGCACAGAAAATCCAAGCAGGATCAGGAATGTGGTAGAGGGGTGAGTTAACTCTTTGCTTCCATCATAGTTCTAACTATAATAATGCCCACCACTGCCATCTGCAATGGGGAGGAAAGCTGTCGGTGATATCAGTTGGTGCTTTCCTCCCGTTGTGGAAGTCCAGTTCTGATTAGTACCAGTTCATGACAGGGGCAAAGAGTTCAAGCTCCCCACCCACATACCAAGGCTCCATTATGGTTCAACCCACTGCCTTATTCTTTTTAACAGCTATGTAACAGCTGCATGGCAAATGTTATATCCAGTTTGGCTTTCCATGCTCATGAGCATACATGTAGGCAGCATGGTAGGTTGTTAGAGGCAATGGGGCATCCTGTGTGCACACTGCTCACATCCACAACCAGCTTTCCTTCTCAATTTAATTTATTTGTGCTCCAAGCACGAGTAGTCTGCACTAAGGAGAGGCAGAGAGGTGGATGGCAATGAGTAAAGAGCCCCTTCTAACATACTGGTGTTGCACCCATGCCCATAAGGAAATTGGGAGGGGATCATGCCCTTGGTCCCCCCCCCCCACTTCCCTTTTTTTAACACCATAAATAAATAACCTGAGTGTGTGTAAGCTGACCGCCTATTAGCAATGTGGGTTTATTTTCAAGGCTTTTCATATATATGCAGGCATTAAATTTCTGTTATAAGTTTTACCACTTTTCCACTTCCTTGAAACTAGCAGAATTACGATTAATTGCCAATGCATTTTAAATCATTAATGGTTTTCATTATTACAGATTTCAAAATACTCTTTGCAAAAGAAGCTTAACGAAATGGTAAGAGCTACAATAGCTATAAAAATGTCAAAGGCTTGCATCCTAATTTTTTGCTTCTATTCATGTAAGGATGGTTTCTCTCATGAAATGACCCCTCTCCATGAACGCAACCATCATTCTGTGAGTGGAAGATCCTTTTTTCATGTAGCAAAGTGTTAGGGTTCTTTGCATTTTATAGTTACAGGTTATAGAGGTGTTGGTATATATTCAAATATCCTTCAGAGTATTGCAGAGGTGCTTATCCAAACTTCCCTTAATCTTTGGATTTATTTATTTGTTAACAAAATTGGACTTTATTTTTCTAACTTTCCTTGCTAGTATAATAACTTAAGTGTTTGCGAGGAAAATTACAGTTAAACTTTATGATTTGGTTAGACTTACTTCTTCTTTTCAGGCTAATATTTATAATTAAAATGGTATGAAAGACGCAGGAAGTGTGTTACTCTTCTTCCAGTGTAACATAGAAGAATTAAGTGTGCCAGTTCAGTTTAGTCACTCTGCTGAACCACTTTTGAAATTAAAGAGAGCTGTTGAAACATTGCTAAGCTTGATTGACTAAAAGCTGTGAAAATTCTGCTGCTGCTCAACTGGAAAGAATAAAGATAATATTGTCAGACCATTATAAACTGTGATTTTAATTAAGAAGCTCAAAAACTAGAGTCCGGTTTAGCCTTAAGTACCATGACATTTGTACTGAAAGTCATCTTCAACGCTACAGTGATTTTACACAAAATATGGTGAAATTGAATAATGTGTCCTTTGACCTGGGAGATAAGGCTACAAGTTAAAGATCAAAGGCAACATAAAATGTGTTTTGTCCTATTTCACTTTTAAGTTAGGCTTCTTGTTTAAGAAGTATGTGTAATCTATTTGATCCATACAAATATTAAATTAATGATCATGCAAAATTATTGCAAATAATCTATTTATTCTAGTAAACCATGTCCAGCCTTGTAAACTGTTCCTGTACTTGCAAAAAAAAAATTGTTTGCATAAAATTTGTTGTACACATGCATATGCACAATTAAGAGGAAAGAGATAAACTATGTGACAAGTTATGGCATTTACTCATGCATAGAACTGCACCAGGAGATGCTTGTTAGCTTTCTACTTAACATGGCAGTCTAGGGTGTCTGCTTTTTGTGGATACTCAAGTTAGTCCACTGTCTGAAACAACAGGCTGGGTGACTATGCAAGAGAGGGTTTACTTACCACTACACACCCCAGCCTCTCCTTTCCAATGGGATGGGCTTCTCGCTTGAGCAGAAGTGCTCAGTTCATAAACAAGTGCCCCAGCCTGCCATTACAAATGACTGAGACATCTACCTGCTCTCCAAACAAGTCTCCTCAGTGGTAATAAAGAAGCTACCGTTAAATTTATATTCATGCCAGCGTTAGGGCTGAGTTTCATTTCATATCCAGAATTTGGCCTTTGCCACATGGTAAGTTCAATACATATCACAGCTTCTCACATAGTGAAGTGATTGCTTGGTTTCTCTGCTACTTAGGCAGATTGCTTTTTAACTCACAGTGAAGTAGGGGAATGATATTAACCTCATCATCAGTTGAAAATAATTTGGAAAACAATCAGACAACTGCTTGGTCACGCAGCAAGCTGAAATGTGTATTAAACCTGCTGCATAGTTTTAGCCAGTCTCGTGAGAACTGAGGCTTCACAATAACGTTAAAAGAGAAAAAGTAGTTTCAGAACGGAAGCCTTTATATTTTAGAATCATAGAATAGAATCATAGAGTTGGAATAGACCACAAGGGCCATCGAGTCCAACCCCCTGCCAAGCAGGAAACACCATCAGAGCACTCCTGCTCTTTTGCAAGTACCAAGATGGTTGGCATAAATTTTAACATCCACATTAAATGAGCATAAGTTATTTTGCAGCCAATTCAATGTAAACCCTTTGAAAATAGTAAAGTAGGAGCACACATAGCAGGACATAGCATAACTGGGTGCAGCATTTGCAGTTATACTTACTATGACATGAAATCACTGGGCAAGGCATACCCGCTTATTTTAGAGTACAGGAACTTCCAAGCAGAAGAACAAGAGATAAGCAGGGATAGTTGAGAGCCAATGCAATAATAGAACAATAAATGCAAGGAAATAGTTCTGAGGTCATTTTGACCAGAAGAGTGTTTGAATAATTAACCCAGTGACATTAGAAAGACCCATACTTAGAAGTCATACTTGACCTTCTCAGGAACTAAAATTTATGAACTAGAATCTGTTCAGTGGCTTATGTTATGATAAATTAGCATATAATATTGGTCTTGACAACTGAATCCACACATATATTCACTGTTAGTCTCTTAAACTTCTATCTTTAGTTGTATGCCCCCACAAAGGAGTATGTCATTGAAATGGAATATAATCTGTTACTTACTAATTTTGGGAAAAAATGTGTCACCCTTCAATAAAACAATATAATAACACTATATATATGCTGCCCTGTGCTGCTTTGGAAGGAAGGGCAAAATATAAATGTAATAAGAATAAAGCAGTACAAAACCAAAACAGCAGAAGCAGCAGTTTAAAAAAAAAACTTACACAATTCAACAGATTGGATAAAACCATAGTTTATATTGGGTTACTTGATATGCTAAAATGCCCTGGCAAGTACAACTTATGGCAACTAAATGTAATGTGTTTCTAATGTTGTACACTGCCTTGAGATCTTTTGAAAAGGGTGGTATATGTAGCAGGGAGAGAAATAGACAAGAGTCGCAGATGATGATTGCAGAGTTCTGGCAACTTGTGTGGTAAAAGGGGGCCCTAATCCAGCTGTTATAGCTAGAATTGCGCTTTGACAGTTTGGTTACCTAACCTCAGGGGGCCATCAGTCTTGTCTGTTTACACCAGGGGTGGGGGCCCTTTTTCTGCCAAGGACTGCATTCCCTAGGGGTGATTTTTTTGGGTCGCTTACTAGCTGTGGTTGAAGCTGGAGTTTGCAGTGGGAAGGGTTGGAGCCAGCAGTTGGTAGGACTGAAGCCAAAAGTAGGTGGAGCATCCCACTTTCCTCTTTGTGCCATCCCTTTTCTCTGTCCCCGCTTTTCTTCCTTTATCATTTCCATATTACATCTGCCATCTTACTCTAGCAGAGCACAAAGCATGCTTCAGTAGAACATTCCTGCTAGGCTTTGTCATTGCTCTGTTTGAGTGTTACCCAATCCTCTCAGGAAGCTGCACACTGCAGCAGGGGAAGAATGAGAGTGGTGAGCAAGCTACTTTTGGGATAAACTTGCCTGTCATTGCTGATCTTGGTGTTAAAGAACTTGGCTAAACTTCCAAGGAATGCCTTTAGAAGGGGTAGCAAACTCACATATTGTGACCCCATCCTGCCCCACTAGAGTTTCTTTATGGCAAGAGTGGAGAACATTTTTGGTCCATAGTGAAAAGCTTTATCATTTATTAATGCCACTGCACTCGGTGCCTGCATTTCTGTTTTAAAAAACAGCCAGGAGATGGGCGATGTGTGGATCTCCCTGTATCACACATAGTTTGATCTTTGTTATAGGGGAGCAAGAGAAGTGCCTGCATGCAATTGTTTGGAGTTGTGGAAATAAAAATAATAACAAAACACATAATAATAATAAATTAATATCTACAGAAAGCTAAAAACAGATGAAAGCACATCTTGACACATTTTGCCTGGGCTTCAAGACTGAAATCGCTGGTTCTGACCAGGAAAGCCTCTGCTGATTCTCTGTATCACTTGTTGACTTATCCATACCATTAGCAATGATATTCCTGACAGTGGGAATGGGGTGGAAATAGGGGAGGCAGAGTTCTACAGTGACTTCTGTCCTGCCTTACAGGGATCTTTAATAACTGTGCTGGAGGATTATTGCCCTTCCACATGGGATGTCAGCACAATGTCTATGTATGCTTATTTTGAAGTAAGCTCCACTGTGTTTAATGGGGCTTACCTTCCAATAAATGTGTTTATCATTCCTGCATCATCTAATTTATAAAGTTAAGACATCATTCAATGTGAAAAGTTTGTCTTTAACTATTTTCTTTTCTTTAACGCAGGAGCAGAAGTTGCAATTACACGTGTTAGCAAAGGAGGACCACCAGAAGAGTCTGAACGAAGTTGAAAAATGCCACACAGTTATCACATGTCAGCTGAGAAATATAAAAGATGCACATGCGAGATTAGAGCAGAATGGTAAATAAATACAGTGGTGCCTCGCAAGACGAAAAGAATCCATTCTGTGAGTCTCTTCGTCTAGCGGTTTTTTCGTCTTGAGAAGCAAGCCCATTAGCGGATTAGCGCTATTAGCGGTTTAGCGGCTATTAGCGGCTATTAAAGGCTTAAGAGATTAGCGGATTAGCTGCTAAAAGGCTATTAGCAGCTTAGAAAAAGGGGGTGGGGAGCGGAAAAAAACCCCCAGGAATCGCAAGACATTTTCGTCTTGCGAAGCAAGCCCATAGCAAATTCGTCCTGCGAAGCACCTCCAAAACGGAATACCCTTTCGTCTAGCGGGTTTTCTGTCTTGTGAGGCATTCGTCTTGCGGGGCACCACTGTATGTGATGAACCTAAGACATGATCCAGCCCTTATGTGTGAAGGCTGAGAAATACAGCAAAACCCATGGGAGCAGGGGAGAATGACAGCTTACCCCTTCTTGGTGGTCTTCCACAAATATTTGGGGATGAGAAGGAAGTGACTAGATGGACAGAAATGTAGTGGCACACCCACAGCCAGCAACTGGATACAAATGCAAGATCGAGGGAGGCAGGGAGCAGGACATTTAATCATTTCATATTTGCTCCTCCCCAAGTCCTGAGATGTTTCATATTAAGACATTATTGTTGTTGTTGTCTATTTACAGCAAAAACCAAAACATAATGTCACTACCAATACAAAAAATTACAAATTCAAGAAAAAATTAACCAACCATCCTTGACTAACATCTATGTTGTTCACAAATTGTACCTTATAGTGCATGCTGTTGTACATCTTCCTTATATAGATAGTGTTAGGTGGTTCAGTTGGTGGCCACACCAACTCTAGCTTGATGACAGGGTGACAGATGGACCCAGACAAGCTGTTTAACAGAGGTAGGGAGGTGCTTCACAAACTGCTCTGTTAAGTGCCACCCACACCCCCCCCAGCTTCATCAAGGTTTAACAAGGTAGGGGGCAATACTTCAGAAAGCCGCTTTCTATAGCACCTCCCCACTTTAAAACAGGGTGGGAGTTGTGGTTAGCTATAAGGGGAGAGAGGAGGGCTTGGGTTGACTGAGAGGGTTGGTCAGATGTAGCAGAAGGAGGAGTTGGCCTGGTGTAGGGGGAAAGGAGTGTCGGAGAGATTTGTAAAGGGTTCGCCCTAACCAGGGTGATTACTACTTAACCAATCAGACAGTTAAAGCACTCCTTCCCATCACAAGTACACAGTTACAAAACACTGTCATCATCTGTAAACCACTCAAAATCATTTTTACTCAGAATAGACCAATTAAACATTAATTTAATTTCAGAGGGTCTGCTCTGAGTAAAATATAGCTGAATACCACCCTGTGTATTACATATTCTTAAAATTCTATTCTTAAAAATCGCTTATCTTTTCAAAACAAAGATGTATATATTTTAATATATTTTCAATATTTTAAGATAATTTCAGTATATGTGCAAAGTAAATGCTTACAAAATGTTAAATATATTATGATTATATATTAAAATATTCAATATATATTAGCTGGTTCAGTTCAACAAGAAAATAATGTATTTCCTGTACTAACTTTTACTGCACAGGAAATTCATATGATAGTGCAGAACATTGGTAATCACCATGTATATTCTGAGCATGAAACTACTGTCTCTTGAAAAGTCCTATGGAAGGTCATGTATTGAACAAGAAATGTCTTCCACTTTCCAAACTACTGATATTAATCTCTTTTTGCTTAAGCACATGTAAAAACTTGCTAGATTTATTCTTTTATTCCCCTTCCTTCCCTCCCCCTCCCCTTTTTATGAAGATGACCCGCTCTGGGATCCCACAGCTAATTCCCCCCTGGTCTCCTCGCTGGCCCAAATAGGACTAATTTAGCCAGATAGCCCTGGTGATCATCTAATGTTTATTGGATGGATTTCCCCCCTAAATTGATTTTTGAATTCTGAGTTTATTGTCTTTCACAGTTTATACTGTATTTCATGCTGTTTTTTGTTGCATGAATTAAGTGTTTTAAATTTGTTGTTAGCTGCCCTGAGCCCAGTTTTCTGAACTGGGAAGAGCGGGGTATAAATAAATTATTATTATTATTATTATTATTATTATTATTATTATAGGTTTTATTTCAGCATGCATCAATTTTATGCTGCATAAATATTTTACAAATATATGGCAAGTGGGTGTCAAAACCTGATTTCTAAAAAAAACCCCTCCACCTATCTCCAATTTAAGAAGTGAAATATATGAACTCTATAGGACAAAAGTGGAATATAAAAGACACATGGAAATAATATATGAAACTGAGTAATCACACATACAGCTGATTACTCCTATTTTCCAGAGGGATTGTCAACATCTGCCTCTGGACATAATTTCTACACAAGAAAGCAAACACATACAGATTCTGTAGGTTATATTTATTCTGTAGAAAATTCAGACATAAAAGTATTTTAATATTCTTTATTTTTTTTATCTTATCCAAACCCATTCATAAGTTGTGGAAGCAATTCAACTCAATAAGAAATTGAGAGCAGTGAACACAAGACAAAAGTCTGAGATAGATAACCTAAAAGAGGTAGGTGTATTGTATTTTATTTAATATTATATATCTATCCCACCTCTTCTCAAAGTGGTTGGCAAAAAGCTAAAAATGAAGGAAATATGAAAAGGCAACGACTTATCCAATTAAATGTGTATGAAATATAGAAATATAAAATTACCATATATCTGCTTAATCCTGCTTAAGAGCAGCCTAAACATGAAAGTTTTACAGCACTTTCAGGAGGCATGCAGACTTAGGTTTTAACAGACCCTAGGGGAGGTGTGTTCTAAAACGGAGGAGTGGTCACCAAAAATATCTCCCTCTCTATCCTTGCTGTTTGAACTTTGTGATTATAATCAAGAACGGATGCTCAGCTCATCTTAAAAGTCGCAGTGGATTTTATGTGAGAGATTAGTCTCACAGGTCTGTTAGGCCTGAGCCAGCAAGAGATTTGGAAGTCAAAGCCAGCAAGTAGAATTGTGCCTTGAAAGTAATGGGAAGGTTCTGCAATAGTTTTATAGGCCCTTGGCAACATACTCATGAGAGTAGGTGGGCTACACCAACTACCGGTAGTATTTGTAAACAGACAGTGTAATGTATTAAGGGTGAATTCCCTGTTCAGGGAAGTTTTTAATATGTGACATTTTAGTGTATTTTTCATCTTTGTTGGAAGCCGCCCAGAGTGGTTGGGGAAACCCAGCCAGATGGACGGGGTACAAATAAATTATTATTATTATTATTATTATTATTATTATTATTATTATTATTTATTATTATTTATTATTATGAATTGACAGTGAATTATTGCATGGGCTTTTCCATGGATCCCATTAGCACCCAGTTTTTATGTATACTTACATACTTGTTCAGATTGTGGGCAGTTCAGGCTGTAGTCATAAGTCTTCAGAAACCAATGAACCCATACGCAAGTTGATACCTGGAGCTGGTGTGGTGAAAAATTTGTAAAGAAACGGCCCTCTTCCCATCTCTCATGGGGATGCGGCAGTATTTCTGCAGTGTCATTCCTTATCCCACTTCAAACTGCTAGGTACATTATATTCCTCTACTACAGTTATGCAACAAAATAGCCCAGACAACAGCTTGAGCAACACCCAACTTTATGCAAACAGACGTCTCCTTTCTTTCCTCTCCCATGCATCCACCTGTGCTTCCTGAATCTGCTCCAGAGGGTCCCAGGGTTCTGCCAACTGATTCTGCTCTGATGGCGGATGGGCACTGTTGGAACTCTCTGTGAACAGATTGCCCTCTGCCAGAACCATAGCAGCTGAGCAACCTCTCTAAGCTCTTTAGAACCCTTCCCCATCACCAACAGGCAAATAGATGCCAATACAAAAAAGAAACAGAATTTCCACAATAATTTGAGTGTTTATTTTCCATACTGATAGGTTTTTGGGGAGGGGAGGAGCGAGAATGAGATCAGTATTTATGACAATGGTTTAGCATTTTTTGCATTTTAATAGGGTGTACATCTTCTCATTGGCACACGGTGCCTTTTAAAATCCTTTCAAAAATTAGCTGCATTTTATTAATTTTATTAAATTGGTAGCTTGGGTATTTGCGTAGCTTGGCATTCATGAAATTCAGCAGCTCAGATAATAACCATTTCTACTTTCCACTGTTATATGATTTTGTCCAGAACAGTTAAACTATTGGATTGTGATAAGGGGAAATTCCACTTTTATGAAGAAAAGTTAAACAGACCAAACTTAGTTGCTGCTAGATAAAACTATTGCCATTCTGAATGCTTGGTTCAGTGCTGTGGCATCATGAAGAATTCTTGATATTATCTACAAACAGCATTCATAACCTTTGCTATTTGTCTGAGTAAACGTCAGAGCACTCAAGGAGAGAGAGATACTGAACAGGCTACCCCATACAAAAGAGGGAGGGGTGGGGGAAAGATGCAATATTTATGACTCCAGAGACTATACATTGTAATTTAATAAGATCAAAGCCTGTACTGTTTATTTGCTGTACTAGTTGCTTTAAACAAGCTAGGAAGGGCAGCAAACAGAATTGTGAAATAAATATAGTTGCAAAATATTAACATTTTAAAGGTAAAGACAGGTCAAATATATTAAACTAATGTATTCTTAACTCTTCTGGGATGAAGCAGTGAGAGTACTTAGAATAATTAGTGATCTTTGTTTCTCCTTCTGTCAGTTGTTTAGAGTAGCAGCTCTTGTGGACCTTCTGGTATCATTACAACATACAGTATCAGCCACAAACTAATGCAATGTTCATTTATTTCTAGTTATAGAAAGGGCAACAGTGAAGCATTAAAAACACCTATTTTTGTGAAAGCAGTGTAAATCTAAAATGTAAAAAACGTATGGGTAACCACACAAGGGACCTGTAACTGTGAAACATCATTTCAAAGATAAGCTGTCACTGTCAATTTTATTTATATTTAATGCCATTAATATTCATGTCTCTGTATTTTGCTTAGAAGGGCATTAGTTGGAGGCGGAAAGATGTTTTGTCTTGTTTGGCATTGCAAAAAGAATCTTGGTTGAACTATTTATGGTTGTTTCCTCATTAAGGAGCTAAAGAAAGTTACAGCAGACTTGATAAGGTCCAATGTCACTTGTCAGCACAGAGTGGGAGATGAAAATCTCAATCTTACAACAAAGGAATGGGAGTTGAAAGAGCTACAGCAAAAATATTCAATGGTATTTGATAATTATTTTTTGCCAGTTAAAGATTTCATGTAATTTATAAAAAATAGATCTATACTGATATTTTAATAGGTGTTTTCAGTGTGGTAGCACTGTTTAAAATTCTATAGTACTAGGCAACTATAGTAAATATGCAGTGCAGAGCACTGTTAAGTAGTTTAATTTAATAGTTCCTATATATAGTATAGTGTATAGTATATGGTGATGCTGGGTGTTAAAATCCTTTTATATTTTTCTGGGTAAAATCTGTTATAATACTGTTGAATGGTAAACATGGCTATATAATATTGTTAGGGTACAATCCAATTGCACTTTGCATCCTCCCATTACCTCCTACACTCACTGCTCTGTATACAGGAGTTTCCTGTTATCTGACCCCTCTTTTCTGCACTCTCTCTCTCTCATGGGGTGCTGTGCTTGCAGCACAAACCATAAGGGGCCAATGACATGGTTTATTTCATTTATAGGAGAGAGAATTTAATATAAGACTCACTGAAGAAAATGCACAACTTAAGGAAGAAAAGCAGGTAATTTATATATTAAGCATATATTATATATCAATGACATTTATTAAGACCGTGTGCAATTAAAATTACAGCTTTGTATAGTAAACTGTAGTTTTCTGAGATATGTATACTTTTAGGCCTTTTTTATTTGCTGTGTTAATGATGTGGTTGAACAGTTCCTTTTGTACCATAGCCCCAGCCAGTATGAAGCTGCAAGATGTTAAGTAACTGATGGCAGTCATTAAGCCATGGCAGTCATTAAGCCATGTTGTCAAAGGATGAATCCATATAAAGTTACAATAAGAGTGCTTAGAGTCCTATGGCCTGGGGGAAAATGTACGACCATTGTTGATAAGGCCTTCCCTGGTTACTCAGATAGACAGTTGAATCAGGACTGCCCCACACATGAGACAGAGTGAGGCGACCACTTCAGGGGGCAGGATCCACAGGGACAGCAGATCCTGTCTCCAAAGAATGCATTGCCTGCTGCTGCTGTGAAACAGCTGCAGCACACTCCTTGGATCTGCCATGTTGGAAGCTCCCCCTTGCCACCTTTATAGCGACCTCTAGGTGAATAGGAGGCACAGCTGGTCTCCTCCCATTCTCCCCTTGTTCCTGATGTGGACATTCACTCACTCATTCTTCCCTGGTGGTTGCGGTGGTGCCATTTTGTGGCTTGCCTCAGGTACCAAAATGTCTTCGGCTGGCTCTGAGTTGAATCCAAACATTTCTATTCAGAAGTAAGCCCCATTAAGTTCAGCGAGACATACTCTCAGGTAAGTGTATGCAAGATTGCAGCCTTATAGTCAAAGGATGCTCCTTGACTTCATCATCACAACTGAAACTTTAGATTCTAGCAGTGGGTTGGGAGCACTTTACTACCAAAATTTCAACTCCCAGCTCCCAAAGACATATGCATGAGATTGTAGCCTTGAATTGTGGATGTTGTGCTTTACCTAATCTGCTAATGCATTTTAAGAAAACTAAGAAAATATTTTATTGCTGTAGAAATGGTAAACAAACACTCCACAAATACTTTATAATAGTACGCCTACTCAAAGACAAGCTAAATTAATATTTATTTATTTATTTATTTGGACGAGGTATTCAATCTGTAAAACATTTGTGTGAGTTTTACTACTGGCATTATAGATGTTTGATTTCAGTGTATTTTGAATTGAGAATCTCAATTATATAACTACTTTAAATCATATAAAATGAGTTTGGTGGTCTAATACTTGTTTTCACAATGCATGATACAAATTTGCATGACTTAGAGCATCTCTAGTATTGAAACCTGAAGACCCAAGAAACATATTAATTTGATGTGAAATAATACATCCTGAATTGGTAATGCTGTTTAGGTTTACCAATAGAACTTTACTGACGTGACTGTTAAATTATGAACCTGTAATTAGTTATCTTTATATAATTTTTTCTCCTCCCCCCAATATTGTGCATGTTGCTTGGAAGCTCAGAATGGTCTAGCTGAATTTCAGCTGCAGCAGTTTGAGACTTCAAGTTGTATGAGATTAACCACTACTTCATACCCCTCTGACCTTCAAGCCAATATGCCATTATATTCTCCCAGTCTTTTACCTTTGACATTCAGGATAAGGAGGCCTCTGGTTATGATTGAACCATCTTCCTACACAAGTATAACAATAGCAACATTTAAATAAAGAAGTTACAAATATATATGCATATCCTGTTGTGCTCAGCTTTACAGAATAATCCTGTCATTTAAAAGAGAATGCATTTCTTTTATTAAAAAGGAAATGATTGCGTCTCTACAACATATGCAGCAACTGCTCTGCAGACAAACTGAAGCTAATGCCAGAATGTCATTGAATGAACTAGAAGAAGCATGTCAGGTCAGATATTTCTTGATTAGAAACTTGATGGCAATCTGCTAAATAATTTTATAAAAATTGTTGTTGTTGTTACCCACCCCCTTCACCCTAAGATCCCAGGACAGGTTACATTTTATAATAAAACATTAAAAACAAATTACAAGATTTAAAATACTTTAGAAAGTATTTTAAACTTGTTAAAAAGATTTGTCATATGCTCTTTAGAACTTAAGACTGTCACCCTATCAGGCTGAACCCTGATGGCTTTCCATAGAGCTGGATGAGGCAACATGATGAAGTGTGGTGTAGTGGTTGAGAGCGGTAGTCTTGTAATCTGGGGAACCGGGTTCGTGTCTCCGCTCCTCCACATGCAGCTGCTGGGTGACCTTGGGCCAGTCACACTTCCTTGAAGTCTCTCAGCCCCACTCACCTCACAGAGTGTTTGTTGTGGGGGAGGAAGGGAAAGGAGAATGTTAGCCGCTTTGAGACACTCCTTAAAGGGAGTGAAAGGCGGGATATCAAATCCAAACTCTTCTTCTTCTTCTTATAGTAAATTTCAATTTTAGTAATTTAGGATATGCACTATTCTTCCATGCATATTTCTCCAAAGCACAGTGTTGCGATCATGAAGGGGGTCCTTTCCCCACTGCTATTGACCAGGTGTGCTTATACTCTGCTGAATGCAATGGAATCTGCCTGGCTATTTCTGACAAAATGGGGGCCTCACATATTTCATATACTAGATCTCCTAGTGTGCAACATACTATAACCAGGCTTTTTGTTGAGTCAGCATGTATGCCAGGGGTCTGAAAATGAGTATGTTGCTATTTAGACAGCACCTATTTAGACAAGGTTACCACGTCAGCAGTTTATAAACTTATGAATGGGAGAAAGCAGAAGATAAAGGCAGTTCTCACAGTACTAGAATGCAGGGTCAAATCAGTGAGTTAAAAGGCAGCTAGTTAAGTGCAGCAGAATGAGGGCCTTTTTCAACAAAAGACATAGGAGGATTGCATCTAGTGTAAATGCTGCATGAATGGAAAGAGCTTCCATTCATGGGAGGAAAGTTGCACTCATGGAAGGATCCCATCCATATGTATAAATCTCTTCTGTTCCTGGAGGTTATTACAGTGGATGCAACCTCTAGTTAAGAGGTGTGATGATGGCCATGGCTGCTATATTGGCTTTAAAAAACCCCAATTAGGCAAATTAATGGAGGATAGGTCTACAAACAACTGTTAGACAGTTGAAAGGAATGAAATCTCCATGTTTGGAGGCAACATACGTCTGTTTACCAGATGCTTGAGACAAACAGGGATGGCCATCCATTATGCTCTGCTAGTATGCTTCCAGAAGCCTTTGCCTGACCATAGCAGAGAAAGAATGATGGCTCTTTAGTCTAATACAGCAGCAAACTCATGCCTCCCACTCATTGCATCAGTTCCCTTTCTGAGGCCAGAGGACATCCACATGTGAGTATAATACTTTAATGAAGCATACACGTTAAATGCAATGTATGTAGGCTTGGATAGCATAGTTTATATGTTTTAGATAAAATCTAGTAATTGACCATGTGATCTGGGCCTGTGTATTTATGTCCTGTTGAAAATATATAGCTGTGCAAGGACGCCTTGCAGCCATGTCGGTGGAAGAGCCGTATTGTGTTTGCAGGGACGGAAGGAGTACAGGCGGTGACCATTCTAGGTGTGTCCAATTGATGCATCATTGCTGACACGTAGAACTTTTTGGACCCGTAAAAGAGTGGAATGGGTTTATGCATGCGGGCCCAGGAACGGAAATTGCTTCAAACGGGGCCAAAGAGTTTTAGAATCCTGTGTAACGAACCTTGACCTCTGGTTCCATTGATTTTTAAAATGATTTTACATTTCACTTTTTTATAAAATCTGTGAAATATATATTTTTTAAAAAATATTTCAAGCAGTAAATGGAACCATATAGAGGGATAATTGCATGGAAAGGATACGTCAGGTCTGTTTTCTCCCTCAAGCATTCTATATGTTTTGATTTATTTAAAAAGAAAGCAACAACAGCAAAATTCAAAACTGTCTGTGCAGTATCCCGACCACAATTCGCAAAGGCATCTATCAATCTAGATGGACTCCACCGGCCATGCTGGCTGGAGCTGTTGAGTCCAGCACCATCTGGAGGGCCACACATTACCCACATTCTAGGTAAATCTTACACTTTTTTCTTTCATTCTCCAAATAATCACCGTAGTGTGCATAGCCAACAGTGTTTCAGAAAAGTTCAGAAGTACTGTCTGTAGAAAAAGGCAACGCAGCAAATAATTAATTTTGAAAGAGAGCTTTTATGGACTCTTCCCAACCCCAGAAATGGTTTTAAAGAATCACAGAAACTGTGCATAGTCACCATTTATCTAAATGCACTAACACTGTTTACATTGGCAAATTTGGTCACATAATCTTATATTAGGTAGTGGATACACTGGGTTGTATCCCTTTTATTCATTTTTCAAAAATGTGAAGAGGGCAAAATTGTATAGTACCTGAGAGATGTATGAGAATTTTACTACTGATTTATGCAAGATTACTTTAATTTATCAATGTGACAGCAAAGCTGACAATGAGTTAATCCAGAAATGTTAAGACAAGTATGGCAGTTTAAAATCCTTCTTAGTGTACTGCCTTGCACACTGCTGGTGCTACGTAAATGTGAAGTAGCAGTAGGAATAGCATACCAGCATTCTTTTAACGCAGATTTAATTTCATTGAACCAACTTAAAAATGAAATAGGAAAATCAAACAAGAAAAACTACAGACTGGAATTTTTGCAATGGCGTTTCACAGTCCTTAAGTTAATCTGAACTCTATATTATATGGAATGTTAATAAAATTCAGGTTTGATTATTGTAATAAAAATATGTTCTAGGATGTGCTGTAGTGTTTATCTTCGCAAACAAAGGTTTAGAATGCGCTACATTTCATATTTCTTAGCTCTGCACTTTATATTACTTTTTCAGCACATTAAAACTTATGCAGTGAAACTGAATAATGGCAAGTATTTTTATACCCTTTTATAGCCATTTCTTTTTCATAACCTCCCCCTGTTTCCTGTTAGCTAAACTATAAGCACCTTTCTGTTAATTTATGAAAATTATTGTTGTGATAGCACATTATCACTGATCTGTATGGCACTTTCAGCATGTTAGAAGAAAAGGTCCAAGCAACATAAAACACATCAAAATTCATTAATGTGGTATTGATTATTTTTTGGATAATTAATTTTATTGCAGACCCTTGAAAGAGATAATGAGCTGCAAAGGGAGAAGGCAAAAGAAAATGAAGAAAAGTTCTTTAATCTTCAGAATGAATATGAGAAAACACAAGCAACTTGGGAAAATGAAGTAAGGTTCCCCCCCCCCCCATTTAAATACCACTGAATTAACAAGGTTATCAGGAAGTAAGAAAAACATTTAAAATAATTCCAAAAGTTCAAGAAGCTATTATTAAACTAAAACAAGAACAGGCATATTTTAGTAATCCATCTAGTTCATACATTGGAGGCATTAGAATAATTGTTTGAGAGCTTTTAGGTATCTCAGTACGAGATACGTTTTCCTCAACTATGACAGGACCTCAGTGAATTGAAAGATTTATCCATAGTTACTTCTTGTATACTTTTAAATTTCTAATCCAGGGGAACAAATCCAAGTATCAAAACTGATTTCTATACATTTCTACTATAAATAAAAAATACTGCCTTGAGTGGAGGATGCCAATATTGGTGAGGTTGTTACTGAAGTTTTCAGCCTTGCTGTCCTTTTCAATATGGCCTGGCCTCTTGATTCTAGACATATCCATGTAGCCCAGGAAAATGTACAAAATGTAAAAGGAAGGCCATCAGTGAAGGACCTTCTCTTTCTTAAACTCAGGGGTTCTATTTTAAGAATTTTAGCTCATTTTTTTCTTAGCAGTGTTTCTTTGTGTGTGGAAGCATTGTGCTGGAGTACTTGCTCCCCCCAGTCTCACCTTTACTACAGATTCTGGAGCCCCTGAAGTTCAGAGCTGAGTGTAAATACAGTATAGACAAATATACTGTAAGGGACGGTAATCCAGAGGCCTTTACAAAGGATAGCCACCCTGACGGTTGGTTCCATTTCCAACCATTGAATGGTCATCTTGCTCCTTCCATATTAATTGCTTGATGTTGAAAGAACTGCATTTGGAATACTGTTTACAATTGTCGTCACCTCCCCTCAAGAAGGGTATTGCACAGTTAAAGAAGGTCCAGAAAAGGGCACCTTAAAGATTCCACCTAAACATTAGGAAGAACTTCCTGACAGTAAGAGCTGTTCGACAGTGGAATTTGCTGCCAAGGATTGTGGTGGAGTCTCCTTCTTTGGAGGTCTTTAAGCAGAGGCTTGACAACCATATGTCAGGAGTGCTCAGATGGTGTTTCCTGCTTGGCAGGGGGTTGGACTCGATGGCCCTTGTGGTCTCTTCCAACTCTATGATTCTATGATTCTAAGTGATCAAGGGGAAGGGAGAAAACTCCTATGAGGAAAGATTGTAGAATTTGGGACTATTTGGTTTAGAGAAAAGGTAAGCAAGAGGCGACATGATAAAAGTTTATAAGATTACGCATGGCATGGAGAAAATTGATAGAGTAAAGTTTTTATTCCTCCCTCATAACACTAGAAATTGTGGACAGCCAATGTAGCAGAATGCTGGAAGAATCATGACAGAGAAAAGAAAATACTTCTTCAGAGAGCATAGAAAAGGAAATTGAT
Organism: Podarcis tiliguerta; assembly: GCF_965153285.1. NCBI lineage: Eukaryota > Metazoa > Chordata > Lepidosauria > Squamata > Lacertidae > Podarcis > Podarcis tiliguerta. The sequence continues at coordinate 71,658,297 of NC_139534.1, forward strand.
CCCACAGGATGCAGGGATGGCACCCAACTTGGATGGCTTTAAAAGAGGATTAGAAAAATTCATGGAGGCTATGTTCTACCTCTGAATACTAGGCGCTGGGAATCATAGGTGGGCAGAGTGCTGCTGGGCTCATTTCCTGCTTGCAGGCTTCCCACAGACATCTGGTTGAGCATGGTGAGAACAGGATGGTAGACTGGATGGGCCATTGACCATTGATTCAACAGGCTTATCTTATGTTCTTTTATGGAGGGGCGCCAACAGTTGCTGAAGAGGGGAGCAAATTTCATAGAGGTGTAAATGTCTGTGAAATACAGTGGTACTTTGGGTTACAGATGCTTCAGGTTACAGACGCTTCAGGTTACAGTCTCCTAACCCAGAAATAGTACCTCGGGTTAAGAACTTTGCTTCAGGATGAGAACAGAAATTGCGCAGCAGCATCGGGAGGCCCCATTAGCTAAAGTGGTACCTCAGGTTAAGAACAGTTTCAGGTTAAGAACAGACCTCCAGAACAAATTAAGTTCCAAACCCAAGGTACCACTGTACCCATTTTCCCATTTCAGCTCAATAGTAATAGAAACGTGCTTTTTTTTAATTGTAGGTTGCCGAGACAGGTTATGAAAATCAAATGCATACAAGCCAAACAGGAAACAAATATACAGAAAAATCAAAAGAAGTTACTAATAATCTTGAACAAAGAGACATTGGATTAAAAACTACTCGGTCTTTGAATTTGGATGAAATAAAAGCAAAACAAAGCAATACTGATATAAACACAGGGGAAGAGGAATCAATTTGTGTTGAAGGTACATGTGTGTGTGTGTGTGTGTGTGTGTGTGTAATTACCGTATAAAAAAAAACAGTCCAGAAGATGTTGATCTAAACTAAGTGTGCTAAAGAAAAACTAAAATAAAATAATTATTTTTCAGCTATGGTAACTAAAATATATAGGCTAAAATGTATTATCAGAATCCTAATACCCTCACCCTGATAGCCATGAGAGCATTAGCACCCCCACACCATCCAACAAATAATTGTGGGTGGGGAATAGGATGTCTGCGCTGCTTTACTTACTTCAACAGGACAGAACAAAGCCAGGCTGATAAAACTATGAGATGGCAAGTAAGGGCAATTAGATTATGGATTTCAAGGGTATGGAAGGAGTGAAAAGCTAGGAATGCATCTTGCAGTAAAACAAACAGGGCTGCTGGTGTTCTAGACAAAGTTCTGGGCCTTAGTGATAAATTTAAAACTGACTTCTGATTGGCATCCATCTGAGAGTTCTTAAAGAACTGAAATGTGTAATTGTTTTATCTTCTAATAAAAGATGCCACTAAAATCGCCTTCCATATATCCGATGACTAGTGACACCAACTTCTAAAAAGAGATGAAGAGGGGATCCAGGCAATTACAGGCTGGTTATTTTAACATCTGTTCCAGGACAACTGGTGGAAGGATTATTAAAGATAGAATTATCAAGAATATAGAAGAACAAATCTTGCTGAAGCTGAACAAGAATAGCTTTTGCAAGGATCACTCACTAATACGATCATAGAATTGTAGAGTTGGAAGGGACCCTGAGAATCATCTAGTCCAACTCACTGCAGTGCAGGAATATGCAGCTGACCTATACAGGGATCAAACCTGTAACCTTGGTGTTTTCAGCACCACACTCTAACCAACTGAGCTATCTTTTAGATTTCTTTCAGAGTGAAAACAAGCAGTCTTTACTTATCTTTTCAAAAAGCTTTGGTGAGTTCCCTCACCAAAGAATCCTGAATAAGCTTAGCAGTCATAGAATTAGAGGTGAGGTCCCTTTGCAGATCAGTAACTGGTTAAGGAATAGGAATTAGGAGTAAATGAGCAGTTCTCCCAATGGAGTCTTCCTGGGATCAGTATTGGGACTTTTGCTGTTTACGTTTTTCATAAATGAGAAAGAGTTACGGGTGAGCACTGAAGTAACCAAATTTGTTCATGATATCAAATAGTTCAGTGTGGTCAAAAAGGGATGGCAAGGAGCTGCAAAAGGATGTCTCAGACTGGATTAATGGGCAGTAAAATAGCAAATGTGATTCAATGTAAGTGTGAAATGATGCACATTCTGGGGGGAAAATCCAAATATTTACATATATACTAATGGGATCTGAATTTGAGGCAACTGACCAGGAATGAGACCTTGTGGCCCTAGTGGACTGACGAAGATGTCAACCCAGTGTGTGGCTGCTTTGAAAAAGGGATTGAAAATATAAGTGCCAATATCATAATGCCTTTATACGAACCTATGGTGCAGCCACACTTGGAATACGGGTTAGGTAAAGGTAAAGGTACCCCTGCCCGTACGGGCCAGTCTTGACAGACTCTAGGGTTGTGCGCCCATCTCACTCAAAGAGGCCGGGGGCCAGCGCTGTCCGAAGACACTTCCAGGTCACGTGGCCAGCATGACATCGCTGCTCTGGCGAGCCAGAGCCGCACACGGAAACGCCGTTTACCTTCCCGCTGGTAAGCGGTCCCTATTTATCTACTTGCACCCGGGAGTGCTTTCGAACTGCTAGGTTGGCAGGCGCTGGGACCGAACAGCAGGAGCGCACCCCGCCGCGGGGATTCGAACCGCCGACCTTTCGATCGGCAAGCCCTAGGCGCTGAGGCTTTAACCCACAGCGCCACCCGCGTCCCGGAATACGGGTTACTTCAGCACAAAAAGGATATTGCAGAGCTGGAAAAAGTACAAAAAGGACAACCAAGATGATCAAGGAGTTGAAATAACTCTTCTAATGGGGTCTTTTTTTAATTTAGAAATTAAAGTTCTAACACTAGAACTCAGAGCCTTCCAATAAAGCTGAACGTTGGAAGATTCGGGACAGATAAAATATAGTACTTCTTCACAAAGTGCATAGTTAGGACTTGGCTCCCACAATATGTAGTGATAGCCACCAACTTGGACGGCTTTAAAAGAGGATTAGACAAACTCATGAAGGAACTAACTATGATTAAAGTGTCAATACATCCCTTATATGAACTATATTTGAAAGCATTCATCCTTCCAATTTTCATCATTAAAATCTTTTCACCCAACAGATTTAGATTGTCTTGAGAATATTATGAATGAAGACAATGCGGTTTGCCATTTCAATAAAAATCGAAAGGAGGCTTCTCCAAGCAAAGTTATCTGCACAGCTCATTTCATTACTCCAGAACTAACCTGTGGGTCAGGTGTTGCTGGGTGTGGAGGAACAGCAGCCAAAGGAAAAGAAGACAGAAAGGAATTTGATAAAATACAGACAAGGTTAGAAGTAAACTCCTCAAACGGTTGCTATTCATTGGTGGAAGAACCCAAGATGCTCTTAGAAAGCACTGCAGCTTTGGATTGTTCTATTCCAGATACTGATCATTGTACTAAACTCAATGAGCATCTAGAGAGAAATGTAAGGAATAAATTTATTTTTGAGATAAATGAAAATATTAACAACGCACCCCATGAGGGAGCTTCTTCCACAAATAAGGCACTCACTGAAGAATCCAAAGTTCAGGATATTGCTACTAGTGAGGAAATTACAAATGGCCTCTCGAAGACTGAAACTAGTTCCATCTTGTCACAAAAGGTGGAGAATAATTACACAAACCTGCACAATGTGTGCTTTGATAGATATGATGACATTTGTAAAGAAACACCAAGTCAGAGCTCCAGTTCCACAATTTTCAATGTTCTTTTATGTAAAGAGAGTAATACTAATCCTGAAGAAATACATAGTGATAATGCATGCGAAAACAACAAATGCTGTGAACAAAGTAGTACTTGCAGCACACAAGAGAAATTTCCACCTTCACCTGCTTCCTCAAATGACAATTTAGGTGTAAATACTCTGATTACCACTGATGGGAACATGAATCATCTGCCTCTAATTATGAATTTTAATTTAAATGCTGAAAACTCATCTAAATATATAAATGACATACCAAGCAGACAATCTGATAAAGATGATTCCATACTGACAGAAGTCACAGAAAAGACACCTGAAAGTACAAATGAGTCTTTGTCTCTTAACCCTGAAAATGTATGTGAATCTCAGATTGAAGATTTGAAAGTTAATAAATTTGCAGAAGATGAACAAAAGGAATTGCATACATCCAAAACTACATGTGAACAATCCTTTGTGGTTTGTGAGAAATGGGGCATACAAATAAAAGAAAGGAAAGAGCCATCAAGTAGTCCGGACACAAGGGAAATGGTTGTGAAAGGAAGCACAGAAGAATCATGCTCCTTATCCATAAAGACAAGAGAAGATTTAGTAAACAGAAGTGGATGGCCACCCTTTGACTCCGCAACTATGGATAAAAAAGCAGTAAAAACTTCAGCAGACTCAAATTTACCAAGGGTATGTGAAGGTGAAATTCAAACAGTTTCCAATTCAGCTTCCAAAAAGGTTCCGTCTTTGAAAGAAAAGCTACTTTTGCAAGAAGTTAAAAAACAAAGTTCATGGGAAGTGGAGCAGACTATGAATATGAATGCTGTCGTAAGAGAAGATACGTTAGGTAAGACATTACGTGTTTTGTTTTGTTGGGCTTACTATATTTCTATGCCACTTTTCATTTGAAATGAATCCTACAGCAGCTTACAAAAAATAGTAGTAACAACAACATCACAAATAAAGCATAAATTATGTAGAATAAGTAACAAATAATCAGTGAAAGTTACAATCTATAAAACACTGTTAACTAAACTAAAAAATAAGCTAAACATCCAAATTGAAGAAGTTGCATTATATTTTTAATATAGCATTTATAATCTATAAAACAAAATAAACTTTGACAAAATAGCCCGAAAATAAACTGAGCACTGTTATGTTCATACACATACTCTCTGCACCCCCTTAACTCAGAATCTTTCACTCTATTAAAATGCACATACACATAAAGCCCATGGCAGCAACTCTCGTCTGAAGGACTCTGGCTGGAAGTGGGGCAGCAGAGATGAAATTACCCACCTGCTGATGGCTGTCGCTCTCCCCTGACAGTTCTTCCTCTGGAAGCAGCTCCCTTATGAAGGCTCCTAGGGCTGAAGGGTAGGTCTCCAGCTGTTTTTCGACTACAGTTCCTGTCATCCCTGACCACTGGTCCTGCTAGCTTGGGATGATGGGAGTTGTAGTCCAACAGCAGCTGGAGTCCCAAGTTTGGGAAACGCTGCTTTAGAAGAGTAAAAAGGCTGAGAGTATGGGCCCCTTTACAGGCGTAGGGCTTGGTGCAATTCTACCATCCGCACCCTTATACACCTTGCTACATTTGAAGGTGTAAACATCAATTTTGATTGGCTACCGACCTTGTTTGGACATTTGGATGGCATATCAATTTGTCTATGTAAATTACAATGGATGCAGTAGTGTACATTGTATGGTTAATGCAAGCTGATCTGGTTCTCTTCTTTTCTTCTTTATAAATTTGCAATAAAAGACCCAAATCAAACAACCACCAAAAGTAAACAAACTTAGAATATATTTGGCTCTTCAACAGCCTGCTATGAAAGACGGGAAGCTGCATGTCCCAATTTTACAGATGCCAGGCCTGTTTGAAGGGATGCCCGGTCCATGTCCAGTTTAAATTAAAGAATGCTAATAAGCGAGCACAAGGGGCCTGAAACAGCCCATCAACAGTCAGCACTTGGAGTAGATTGAGCAGACACACACATCTGTCATATCTGTTCATGGGTCACTCTTATTGTGAGATGTACTATGTTTCTTTACCTGCCCCAAATCTGAGATCACACACAGCTAAAAACAAGCATAACCTAGTAACAATAACCCTTACAAGTCACACACATATACAGACACCTTGACATGCCTTCTCCTTTCTTTCTCTCTTCTCTGTGTTTGTTATTTTGAGTTATAGAGGAGGCAAGGAGAAGGAATCTAAATAAGGCTAGAGAAGTCTCCTGTAGGCTTCCAGAGCTCCATCCATGAGTTGAGCAGAAAACTTCTGTGGGTGTTTTCCCATGTGTAGTCTGAGTCCTACCCATTAATGAGTCCTATGTTAATGGGTTCTTTAAGCAAAAAGGCAGTAAACAATGCTTTTGCACAAGTAGCTTTTTGATTTCTAAAATGGTTTGATACTTTAAAAAAATAATTAAAAATTAATTATGCATAATGTGTCAAAACCTATTTTCTGTACTTTAATATAATGGTGGGTTTTTTATGGTTCAGAGATAAAATGGGGTTTAGCACTATATAATTAGTACCTAGAGAATAAGAGGCAGTTGTTACCATTTCCTGTTTGTCAATCAGCTTCTACCCACAGTAATGGAATTGCTGACACTTTGAATACCGGAAGTATCAATCCAGGCCCCAAGAGAAATCCCAGTGAAGAATGGAATGCAATAGTAAAGACTTTTTATGATCCCTCTTTTCCCACAGAACACGTAAGTCAATTAAAAATATTGCAGAGCAGACCTTGGTGAGCTAACTCCAGAGATATGTGTAGAACTGTATGCATCTGGATGCTTTAAGACCTTCTTGATCTCCAAAATAATATCAAGAGGGCAAATGTGGCAACATTTTTCACAATTAAAGTTGATGGAAAACAGCAGGAAAAAGTCACAGCATATAAATCAACTGGATCTTAGCCAGTCTGCTTGAATTGAAGACTATGTCTTAACAATAACTTACCCAGCAAAAATTCAAGCACATTATATTACTTTTGTTTACTTTTCAGCCATTGTTTCAGATACCGAGAATCTGCAAGACTGAAAGCAGTATAATGTACTTCATAACATTTGCTTTAAAACTGTATTTGTTTGGAAAACATGCATTCAATATTTTATTTTTGTAGTTTGTAGTTTCCTGTCACCCAATCTAAATCTGTTCTTAGACGTGAAAGTATACCTAACATTTTATTTAGTTCCTCAATCTCAGGGGTCAGCAAACTTTTTCAGTCCACTGTCCCTCAGACTTTGTGGGGGGCTGGACTATATTTTGAAACAAACAAACAAAAAAACCCAACTAATTCCTATGCCCCACAAATAACCCAGAGATGCATTTTAAATAAAAGGACATATTCCACTCATGTAAAAATACGCTGACCATCTGCAGGCCGGATTTAGAAGGTGATTGGGCTAGATAGAGCCCCCGGGCCTTAGTTTGTGTACCCATGCTCAATCTCTTATGTACTAACATGACTAAGCACAACATGTTCAAATCAGTACTTGACATTTAACAAAGTGGATCTTCACTTTTAGAAACTACAAAGTATTTACTATTTTAAACCCCAGACTACACTGAAAGAAAACAAAAACAAATGTACATATAGGTTGATCCTGCAAGTTAATCAGTTGTCTACGTGACCAATCCATCAACTACATCATGAAATAAAGCAAGTCATGTTAGAGCACTGTACCATCATATGTGGCACAAATCTAATAAGACCAAAAAAGGCAATTTGGCAAAAATACAGTATGCATGAGAAGTGCTCCACCCTATTAAAAACAGGCTTTGTGTAGGGCTGTCTGGGGCTTATTGAGAAGAACTCTCTTTTCCTGCCCTCCCAAGACCAATCTTTGGTTAGGGTCTCAAGCAATCAATTTGACTCATTCTTCCTTTTTTCATAAGACACCTGGAACATTCAGTACTTCAACAATAGGCTTAACTACTAGACTATTCCCAGTTCCTTTAGACTCAGCTCATCCCTGGGGCAAGTTGCAAGCCCTCCTCAAACTGAGTTTGTGGCTCTGAAATACTTCTACTTGGAACAAAATCTGAGTGGGAGAAGAACACCTGATTCCTCCCCCCACCCCCACCCAACTTGTTCCTATTCCCCAAAGCCATCCTAGCTACCTTACTTGCCTTACATTGTTAGTAATCACAACTGATAGTGGTGGCAGGGGCATAGCATGGGGGGCCATGACCCCAGGTACAGAATCTTGGGCACTCCCCCCCCATGTGAGCGTCTGTCAGCAGTGGGGACTGGATGAGCGTGGAGGGCTCCCTCCATGCATTCAGCCAGCCCCTGCAGGGCACGCGAGTTCCCTCTGTGCTCTGTCTGCACCTGAGCACCAGCAGGGGTGGGGCAGGGTGTGAAAGGTGCTCTTCACCCTCTATGCACCATCCCCCCCCCCCAGTAATATTTGAATAATTTTAAATTAGAAATTGGCAGCAAGTTTACTGAGTCTTCTTTTACAAAACAATCTTCATGTACATGTGGGAAAGGATAGGAATTGTGCTTCCTTTTAAAGTGCAATCAATGCCCATTTGTAAATCATATCTGCAATCTGATAGTGAGGGAAGTTTCCCAGCGCTTACTTGTCGTTTTGGCACCAAAAAACGTTCTGTAGTTCCAAGCTTTTAAGATACATTTTTAATCTTCTTTGCCTGCTTTTGTAATATGATGGCATTTTATTTTGTGTTTAGATTTCAAAAAAAATTTGATTCTTTAAAAATGCACTGGGAATATGATTGAAGGGCAGTACAAAAATACCCACAGATGCCAATTCGTTATATCTCCAATACGTAAACAGCAGAAATCAGTACATAAACACCCAATGTATATGTCATATAATGTCTAGAAGAGTGTCTAGTGGAGTGTTGATCAGCCATGAGAAAACGAAATCTTTAATGTCTTATGTGTGGATTTTAGGTCACAACAGAGTGCCCATTAGGACAACAGAAGACTTCTCAACCACTCTCAGAAGTCAGTGCAGCTATTTTAAAGCAGAGCTCACAGAACACTGAAGAAAAAGACTGGAAATCACAAAATGTCTTCATAAAAACACGAATTGACAATATTGAAAGGTTTCTGCATTTAAAAAGTTTTGGCCACCCAAGAAAGAGAAAGCATGAGGAAGATACAGAAAAAACATTAACAGCAGATAAAGCAGAAGCATAATGTAATTGTTTTGATAAAGTCTTTGACTGGTGACATATATGAGCAAATGTCATGTATTAAGAAAACTGCTTTCATTTCTGCAGGTTTGTCTACCTTAGTTTTTAAAAAAGAATACTTTAGAATAGCTATTTCATTTGAAAGTTACCAATTAAAGGTCAGAAAATACCACATTTATAAAAATCATATGACTATCCTACTTCTTTATGCCAGAATATAAGATCTTATGATTATAAAACAGAACAGGGGAACAGGATTCATTCTGGTTTAAAGTTTATTGCTTTATCAGCTGTAGTTCAAGTTATTTTATGTATTTCAGCCAATTAGATATTTTCAATAAAAAGTTCACAAAATGAAGTTGAATGGTTTAATATAGCTGAGTTTCCATCCAATACAAACTAAATATTACATCAAATAATCAGGTATCCGACAAGCTAAGGAGACTGTTTTTCACTTGATTCAAATTTAGTTTCCAGAAGTTAAGTGTATCATACAGCTGTTGCCACTGCTGTTTTCCAAAGGTTCGATGTGTGCTGTGACTAAAATAAAGAAATGTAAAAGGAATTGCATCAAAGTTCTGCTTTCAAAAAAGGCACTATATTTTTGGTACATATGTATTCAGAAAAAAATAAAACATGAGATAAGATGTGAAAACAAAACTGTTTTACCCTCTATAACAAGGCTTTATAGACCAGCTAGTCTGGTATTCTGCAGCCTTCGTCAGTACTTAAAAACCTCAGACAAAACTCATTAGTATTCTTACCACTGTTTGGCCATTAAATGAAATGTGCTGGAAAATAGGACTCTTTCATTAAATAAGCTAATCACATTCAGTCTGTGCTTTAATAAAATTATGATAAATAGCAACTATTTAACTACAGGCAACTGATAGGAATATCTTGCGTCTAGTAAAAATATTAAACAGATGTTTAAGTGCTATAATTAGCACTGCACTAAGTTGCTTCACAAAAAGATTTAAGACTCACCTGACCACTACTTTTCTCTGTGTTTGATCAATTTTGCAATGCACCATCTTTGTCTTTACAGCTGCAAAGAACAAATACATTATGATGAATTTCTTTTAACATGTGTTGAAACCCTGACTGATAAGAGCTTCAGTAATCCCCTGGAACTGAAGTGAATATGGGGATGTCCTTTCAACGGGTGTTCAATTTTTGTCGTTATACCATGGCATGCAGAAAAATGTATTTCACTAAGCCTTGCATAGTGCTTTATATGTAAGAGAGTACTATGTGCACTTTCTACAAGGAGGTTCTCACTGGGAATCACATGCAATTTAACAAAGAGCAACAATTAAAAGGTGGGTTTCTAATATATCACAAAACAGTACAAGAAACACTGCACAGTCAACTATTGCATTCAAATTGTGATTACAACAATAAAGCAATCCTGTTTGCTGTCTGCACCAGGGTGGCAATCGCTCCCCTTCCCCTTGTCAGCTCCATGCTGGCATACCTGAAGAACCCAAGAATTGGGTCTGGATAATCTACGAAGGACCCTACCCCAAAACGACCCAATTCAGGACTTTACACTGGCTACTGGATTATAGCACGGGCACCGTTTGAGTCTTCACTGCAGTTTCCACACCAGTGATGATGCACTTTACCAAAAGAAGCAAAAATGTCACTGTGACATCCTAACCGCCTGCTTCAAATCATTAACTGTTGTACAGCTTTTCAGTATCAGTAAAGTTCTTATCAGCCTGCATATAATTATGATCATATAACCTCTCTTACCATCAATAACAAATGCTTCAACATCATCAGCTCCAACCTGAAGTTCCTGCTGCATAGTGTCAAATGATATTTCCTTGTTTTCCACAGCCATTCCCATAAAGGTGAGCAGTCGCATTTTTGCCATGTTCTGTTCATGCAATAAACCTGCATTAGAGATCACACTACAGTGTAAGTTTTTGCTAGGAAATTGTTGATCCACGTCAGGCAGTTAGATACTTTTTGGGAGAACTGCATTGCAAAATTCACAGTGCAAAAACTGGGATTATTATGTTTGGATCTTTAATTTATTCCAAGAGGTGTAAATAAGGTCAGTTTGCATTAAGAACGGAATACAGGAGGTGAAGATAAAAAATGAGTTTGTTTCTTCTTGCAGAATAGTAGGCCTATTTGTTTAGGATTGAGGGTCATCCTCCATTGTCACCTGGTGCTGGCTTCTGTTTTGTGCTCAGCAGTGGGAGAGTGCTAGATATGAAGTACCGTATTTTTCATCCCATAGGACGCACCTACTTTTTTTGGGGGGCGGGGGAAATAAAGGAATTTCCCCCCTTTATTTCCCCCCCAAAACCAGGTCGGGGAACAGTGGGATGGCGGCGCTGCGCCTCCCTGCTGTCCCCTGAGCTTGTGGGGCTGGCCGATGTCTGCCCGGTGCGAGGGGCGCTCTGCTTCAGGGCGCTCCACACGCCGGGCGGCAGGCTGCGGACACCTGCGCTAAGCACAGGGCGTCCTCCGGAGGGCGCCCCGTGTGCTCCGCGCTGCAGGCTGCCGCCCACAAGCCTTGCACGCCCGGGGGGAGATCCCCCGGGCGCGCAAGGCTTGCCGACACCTGCGCGAAGCACGGGGCGTCCTCCGGAGGGCGCTCCACGCTGCAGGCTGCCGCCCGGAAGCCGTGCGCGCCCGGGGGAACTCCCCCCGGGTGTGCAAGGCTTGCGGATAGCTTCCTGGAGCCTGGAGAGCGAGAGGGGTCGGTGCGCACCGACGCCTCTCGCTCTCCAGGCTTCAGTGAAAGCCTGCATTCGCCCCATAGGACGCACACACATTTCCCCTTCATTTTTGGAGGGGAAAAAGTGCGTCCTATGGGGCGAAAAATACGGTAATATTTGGAAAACCAAAATGCTTCCAAGAAATCTTAACCATTGTATGAAAAACAGTTGGTGCTTCTGTGACTGACTGCTTTTATGCAACTACATCTTTTCTTTGCACACTCATCTAACAGATGTTGCACCAATGTCAGGACAGAGTTAGTAGGTGCGATCCTACCGTCCCTTTCATCTATGCAGCGTGGAAGAGATACTAAGTACTTAACATACTACTTGCACCCCCCTACACACCCGTTAACAATCCTCTTCTATAGTCCAAGTGAGACATACTGAGGCAACTGTGACCTGCCATGCCCACCGCAAGAGGTTCACTTTCCAAGTGTCAACTCTTACGGTCCTTAATTCTTAGGGTAGTTACAGAACTGATTTCAAAATACACTGTAGGTTTATGGAAGATACATATTCAGTTTCTTGTTGATATTACTCATTCCATAGTATGACCAATTTTTATTTTATGCATTCATTTACATGGGAGGAACAGAAGAAAATATGCCATCTTGTTGAATTCTACAAATGCTATTGATTGTGAAGTTCCTAGGATACAAAAGTGTGATGTTACAGCAGTTCTCCCCATCTCCTGAGGCGGATGGGAATTCTAGTCCTAAAACATCTGGAGGGGCACCAGGTTGGGGAAGGCTGTAATACTGTATGCAGCAATACATGAAATGGCAAACAAAAATAAGTTTGTGTAAATTTACTTTGTTATTTGTTTTTACAAAATAGTTGAATAACGTTTCTGTAAAATAGTCTCTTTAAAGTTTCAGGCATTGGAAAAGAAGTATGGACGAGATACCCTGAACACTCAACAAATATTTATGTTTGGAATTAATAACACTGTTAGACTAATAGAAGCGCAGGGAAGCACATTACTACCAGACATAATGTTGTGTTAATTAGCAGTAATTATGATGAAGGCTATTTATCTGGCACCAATTCAACAAAAATGTGATCATCATAACTCAAGCGAATAGGGAGCTTCAGAAACTATAGCTAACTGGTTTTAATGGAAATCTACAAGCACAAAAAATCAATTAGTGCTCATAAACTCTAATTAACAAATGCAAATGAGATGTTAATTACCCTGCTAAAGTAAAAAGGTTGCCCATACTACCAGATTTAAATGTGAACATGTTAGGGCGATTCACAGTTGACACATGATAATACAACTGTTGGCCTAACTTGTCAGCATTAATAAAACAACACATTGTAACAAACTGATGCCACCTGTGAGAGCTTTTGCTGAATAGATTATTTAGATTGGCAAGTCTTGTTATTAATTTTGAAGAAAAATAAAACCAGCAGGGAGATAAAATAAGGGAAAACATTAATTTGTAAAAAATAGAAAATATTACAGTATTGAAAGCATACTAGCCATTTAGAGGATTACTTCCAATACCATAAAAGTTAAAAAAAAACACACCCACAATCTGGGCTGGTTTAATTGGTTGGCCCAAAAAGAATTCGATGTGTTCTGTGCTATTCTCCATATCTGAATGCATTTCAAATACATAAAAAATACATTATTTTCACACACAGACAATGGATGACGAAGTCATACTCAAGAGTAGATCCACTGAAATCAAAGAACCTAAGTTACTTAAATCCATTTATTTCAATGGGCTTACTAAAAGTATAACTAATGGTAGATTAGTTGGTTCAATCCATTGCACAAAAATTTGTTATGTTTATACTAAGCTGCCTTTGAATGCACTTGATTGGCACAATCTAATCTATGGTAACATCCCAGGAGAGGCTCCATTACTCAGATTTTTTTAAAAATTACCTGATATTTAATGAGCACTATAGTCATGTGCATGCTTTTGTAACATTCAAGCTATATCAGCTACCATAAGGTGAAAAGCTTTCTTTGTTTTCACTAAGAAAAATAATATATTTTTCTTTCTAAAATTTCTGTCTTAAATTGAGGAATGTTCACCTTTGTTTTTAGGATTCTACCTAGTCCTAAAAAGATTTGTATGTTTTAAAGCCTATTACCCTTTCCTTTTCAAATAAAATTAACCTCCATTCTGGTCACTATTTTTTTAAACCCCAATTTTATGGAAACATTTATTCATTACCAGTATATCTAAACCTTAATGTCATAATATAAAAGCTTGCATCATTGAACAATTTTTGCATTGTCACTGACCCTTGTCCTAAAATGCTGCAATACAGAAAAAGTAATTTTCATGCATGCAATAGCTTATGAACCAGTGCTCCTTTGAAACAGTCAATTACACATCAATGGGGGAGTGCCAAAGTGTTAATTACTACTCCTTTCTTTCCACAGTGTGTAAATAAAGAGGCTGCTGACATTAACATTCCATCACAAAGCTTCATCCTATGAAACATATTAACTGGGACAGAATGTGGTTGGCAAGGTTTAATGCATCTGCAAAAAGATTAAGCTTGCATAAGAACACTCGCAAGTACTCAATCTGATTGTACTTCAGCCTTGTTAGAGGGAGATTTGGTTGATTCACATCATGATCCTACAACAAGGGGGTTTGGTTGTTCCTCAAACAGCACCTCGCCCATGCAGTAGCCTGCATGTTTTTCTGCTGCACGTCCGTTGCCAGCTTTGTGGAAATGGGGCTGCCCCCACAAGGCTTGGTAGATCATTTATGCAGCACTCTTGCACTATGTCGGGTTTCCCCCTCAACATTCATGCAGCACTGTTGATAACTGCTGCTTGCTCAGTGCACAGGTGGAGTATGTGACCAACTGAAGAAAAGCAAGAAGACAAGATGGAGGCTATCTTCACTCAAACAGCAGGGCTCTTTCTTAGTCATTTAGACAATAAACACTGGGAAATCTACTTTCTCTAGCTCTCATCTATGAATAACATAGTGGATATAACTTGGGAGTGCTGTCAAAATTCTCAAACTGGCTATTTTCAGTTTCGAACTGCAGATTCAATAATAATACAGTGGTACCTCTGGTTGCGAACGGGATCCGTTCCGGAGCCCCGTATGTAACATGAGCAGAACGCAATCCGCGTCTGCGTGGGTTGTGATTTGCCGCTTCTGTGCATGACATCATTTTGTGAGCGGCGAAACCCGGAAGTAACCCTTTCCGGTACTTTTGGGTCACTGCAGGATGCAACCTGAAAATGCGCAACCTGAAGCAAACGTAACAAGAGGTATGACTGTACCTGCTCCCACAGGATTTACTGTTCCTGTGTCTTTCTAAGTGGATGCTTGAAAACCACAGTTCAAACACAAAAGACAGCAAAAGAAAAGCATTCAATTCAGAATGAACAGTCGCTAAACTAAACAATTGTATTCTGATACAGTTTTTGATATTATGTAACTACAAGCACACACAACTGGAAAGAAGGCCTTATTGTGGTAGAACATAAGCACCCTGGGAACAACTCTCTAGGGGTTGCCTGCAGATCAGTAAAGCGCCCGAGAGCCTTGGAGTGTGGGATCCATTCCAAATGGCGAAGGCATGAGTGGACAAAATCTCAAACAGCACTGGAGAACCCAAGGATAAACTTTAAATGCTGAGGCTGGGGTGGCAAACCACAAGTTCAGGAGTCTGATCTGATCCCTGCTCCATGCAGCCAATTTTCCTGGCTCCTTCAGACCCCATACATTTTGGATCTAGCAGGGGCTGGGGGAACAGGACTGGAGTGGATGAAGCCCAGTGCCCTGATGGGGATGCAAATTGCCCCCTCCCTAGTCATGAGATCAACCATTTGGTAAGTGGATAGCAGCCATTACTCCCCTCTTCAGCTGATCTGTATGCAGCCTCCACATGGTTGGTAAAGGGTAACTGTGCCCACAAGGCAAAAAAGGGTACTCATCCTGGAACTAGACACAGTCAGCAGAGCAAGTGGCCAGTCACAGCACCTCCTTCTAAGTAGCGGAACTAAGTTTATATCTCAGCCATGTGTTGGGTACACCAAATGTGCATTAAAAAAGAAAGAAAAAAAAACTTACCAAGAGAATCAATGAAGTCCTTGTTGTTCTGATAAAACCGGACATAGGATGCTAACTTGGCACTAACAAAAATTGTCAAAAGCTACAAAGAAAGAAATTGTCAATTGTGAGAACAGGACAAGATATGAACATGTCTAATTTAGCACACGTCTCCTGAACATTTCATTTAGAGAACAGAACAGAAAATACCGGTTGAATTCATGCTGCCATGCTGCACAGCAGGGGTAGGACACTTGTGGCCCTCCAGATGTTGTTGGATTCTCATCACCTCCATTGGAATGCCCAATACTCAAGGATGACAGAAAATAAAGTCCAACTGCATCTGAAGGGCCACAAATTGCCCGTCACAGGGTTAGGGATGATTGTAAAGGAGCCGTGGCAAACAGAACTCACACACTTCCCTCTCCCCATCTTTCTCCTCCTCTGCAAAGATCAGAACAAGAGTGAATGCTTCTACTTTCCCTTTTGACTAAACCAGTTTCCTGCTACGTACAAATTATTGTAAACCAAATTTTGGGGTGGAGGAATACTCTCCAAAAAGCAGAGCATAATTAACAGCCCAGTTTATTTTAAGTCTAGTTAGCTTAAACCAATTAGGATCAAATCATGGTTTGATTTCTTTTAAATAACTAGAGTTAAATGGGAAACTTAAGATGGTCATGAGCCGCTTGTCCTCAACATCTTATTCAAAAATATGTTTCTTTTGCATGAGACTGTTGGATGCTGGGGTAACAGGTGAAGTAAAAGTTAAACTGGTGCCAGACTGAAAGCATTTAATGCATTGGAGATTGGGCAGGGTGTTCACCCCATCCCCTATACCGAAAGGAAGTTACAGCAAAATAGTCCACTGGTCAGAGGTGAAGCCAATTAGTCCCCTTCCAAGCTCCTCCCAGGCAAAACCTTACACTCTCTTTTTCACGCTTCACTGACGCATGCAGACTGGTTGCACTTTTAAACATTCAAAAACAAAATTAAAAATATGCATATGAAAACAGAACCAGGTTAGAGAAAGAACTCAATATTTGATGTCAACTATGTCACCCCCCCCCCAAGATACACTGGTGCAAGTCTCACTTTTCTATTTACTAATACAAATTCACATTTTCTGTGCTTATGCTTCTGTAGCCAAAACCGCGGGACTAATGCTGAAGAAAGGAGTACCAGCAAACTTGTGGTATCCCTGAAGTATGTAAAAATACAACAAAAATATGTACGGGGCAGTATTACAAAGGTGAAAATCCTCAAACACATTAAGACACTGAACCGGGGAGCGGGGAGGGGCCCCCTATCAATTGGGTGGGAAGAAGGAAATGCCTAAGTGCCTATTGGTGAAATTAAAGAATTTAATACAATTGGGATTGAGAACAAGTGGGTTCACTGCTACACCCTCCAAAAATAACCCAGCCCAATGAGGTCTGAGCAGGGTTGAAGAAGAAATGTGAGGTGAAGAGGATAAATTAAATGGTCATCCAGAATCTGGAAGCACTCCAGATCACAACATTTTGTTGTAGAGGCCTACTTCTCTCAACTCTGATTAATTTAAATAAGATGGCTTCAGTAACAATGTCTGAAGTTGGTCTGTCTGAAACAAGTTAATGTTAATCACAATTTGTTGATCTGAGCATGGCAAGCTGTGATCAAACAAAAGGAAAATCAAAATATTTTAAGCTACTCCCTCCAACAGCTAGGGGTGAGGGGAGGATAACTAGTTAGCTCAAGGCTTATTTCCTAATGGTTCACATCACGCTAAACTATGGGTTAGCATGACATGCAAACCTAGACACTATAAACAACACAATGCAAAATAACTTATGTTATCCCACTAAATCCCACTAAAATGGTCAAGCAATTTTATCTCACATGCAGCATGCCAAGTGTTTAATATTTAAGTTTAGACATTAATACTTACATCATGAATAAGTTCTCCTTCCAAAAATTTGACTGGTTTTAAGGTGAGAAGGTGATCAAAGAGAAAGGTATTAGGATCCTTTAATGCACGGACAATACACCTATTTAGGAAAGTAAAGTGTAAGGAAGAAAAAATGCATTTCTAGTTAATTTAATAGCTTTTTAAAAACCATTCTGCAAAAACAACTCCCAAATCAAAGTGTATTCCAAAAACACTTGAACAGTATTTACAAATACAACATAAATACATATAAACACATTGGATTAAGAGATAACAAACAAAAGCAGCATAAAAACTAATC
This sequence comes from Podarcis tiliguerta, assembly GCF_965153285.1. Classification (NCBI taxonomy): domain Eukaryota; kingdom Metazoa; phylum Chordata; class Lepidosauria; order Squamata; family Lacertidae; genus Podarcis; species Podarcis tiliguerta. Next base: position 71,676,167 of record NC_139534.1, read on the forward strand.
AAAGTTGAGTGTTCTCTTTAAGAAGCCTGAGAAAATAAAAAAGGGATTTGCCTAACACTGAAAATGTTATGGGATGTAAGTGGAAAGAAGTGGTGTGCATCTGTAACACCTATATATAAAAGCAATCCTGCCCAATTGTCTTCTTTCATGACACAAATATGCATCTATATTTAGGGATGCCTACCAAACTTTTAGGTCTAAGTTTGCAGGAACATTCACTGAAAACAAAAGGCTATTCAGAACAAAATATTTTCTCTGTGCCGACATTGTCACAAAAAGGTGGGGAGTCTGGCTACCTAGCTGTGTGGCTGGTCATGAACCAGCCCCAGACAACAGTTACGTATATTTTATTCTAGTTGGCTTTCTGCTTCACAAATCAATTAGACTTACAGTATTAACTGCTTTTAATGCAAAATGGAGGGAACTGGAAACCAACAAAAAAATTACAGATTGGTCTCCTTTCTATACCAAATATTAGTTACTCCACATTCCTCCTGTACCTGCTCAGAGACACTTTCCTCCTGCCTGTTACACTTGGAAGAACTGCAATTTAACCCTTCCCCCCACTACTTTCCACCATGATAACATATGACACACTGCTGCTACTGCCTGGAAGAACTACCAAAGCTGGTATTTCTCCCTACTTCCCTTATATAAACCTTTCCAAACTGCCCCATTCATAACAAACCCAAACCAATGGCAGCTACAACAGGAGTCCAAACTAGAGTATGTTTTCTTTAATATTATGGAACATCTCCGGGTTTGAAGAAATCTATTCAGTGTATAACTTAAACAAACAAACAAGCAAGCAAGCAAGCAAACAAACAAACATAACCCTAACAGTAGAATAGGGTTTTTTAAAGGGGGAAGTGCCCTTAAAAACACATCTACATGGTTTGCACTTTTCTCTGGGGTCCCAATAAGCGGCAAAGCCAAGCGCCCTAACTATGCATCACAGCAAAGACAGATCAACTACAGAATGATATTGGAAAGGCGTTTTACACAGTCTCAGATAATGTTTAAATATGTTGATGATTCATTCAACTGGTATTTTCTACAAACACTAAGATCCAGACAGAAGTCAAAGAATTGCCGTTTCATACACACAGATTCTGCGTCCTGTGCAGCAGTTGTAAAGGAATTGGGCAGGAAATGAACTTAACTGTCTTAGACATGTACTTCAACTGAACTTTTCTTCTACTCTAGACAAGAAGGTTATTTTTATACCAACAGGTCTTGGCCACTGCTAAAATACAAAAAACAAAAACAAAAAACCACTTCGAAAAATGTAAGAGGGTGACGTTTAGGCATTCTAATGTGGGAGATATTTTGTACAGTTGTATCTTGGATCTCAAACGCCTTGCAACTCGAATGTTTTGGCTCCTGAACGCCGCAAACCCGGAAGAGAGTGTTCCAGTTTGCGAACGTTTTTTGGAAGCCAAACACCCAATGCAGTTTCCAATTGAACTGCGCCCTGGTTGTCAAATGTTTTTGGAAGTCGAACCGACTTCCAGAACGGATTCCATTTGACAACCAAGGTACGACTGTATTCAGCTAAGAATCCCTGCACATCCCACACATTACCGGTTGTGCTCTCACCATCAGCAAAACGTTTTAGCAAAACCCCTTGCCATTCATCTAGAAATCTGAAGTGGCAAGCAAAGTATTTGGAGAGTGGGGAGAGGAATAAGAATTTAGCCTGTTTGGGGCTGCATTTCTTGTTACTGAAACTTTCACTGACCATTAGCACATGAAACAATCCTAAATGTAGTTTGTAATGTTTACATTACCTGTGAGCATCAACTCTGGCTTGAGAAGCATTGTCCTCTGTGTAACTTCCCAGCAGCTCTACCATTACTTTTGCTGCATTATCACTGTGGGCAAGAAACAGTACATCCTTTTAAAATCATTTCAAAATGTACAAACTTAGCATAAGGGGAGAACTGATGGATCAGAACAAAGACCTAACTAAACCAGCATCCTGTGCTCACAACCAGATGCACATGGGAAGGAACCGAGTGTGACAGCTCTCTGCCACTCACACTTCATCAACAGGCATTCAAAGGTATAGATAATCTCCGGTTCTCAAGTAGTTCGTAGCTTATGAACTTGCCTCAACCCCTGTCCAAGTCAGCAATTATAACAGGCAACAACTGTTTTGCGTGGGGGGTTTGCTTTCCTGAACCCCACACGTCAGCAGAGCATGTGCAAGCCCACTCCACCCCCAACCCCTTTTACAGCCACTTCTGGGGTCGGTGTGATGGTTGCGCATCAGTTGGATGCGTCTAAGACGGTTGTTGCTTGTACTACATGCAGTAGTTAAAGGTAAAGGGACCCCTGACCATTAGGTCCAGTCGTGACCAACTCTGGGGTTGCGGTGCTCATCTTGCTTTAGTGGCCGAGGGAGCCGGCATACAGCTTCCGGGTCATGTGGCCAGCATGACTAAGCCGCTTCTGGCGAACCAGAGCAGTGCACGGAAACACCGTTTACCTTCCCGCTGGAGCGGTACCTATTTATCTACTTGCACTCTGATGTGCTTTCAAACTGCTAGGTTGGCAGGAGCAGGGACCGAGCAACGGGAGCTCACCCCGTTGCGGGGATTTGAACCGCCGACCTTCTGATTGGCAAGTCCTAGGCTATGTGGTTTAACCCACAGTGCCACCCGCGTCCCATACATGCAGTAGTTATGTTAGAGCAATTTCCATTGCTTAATTATACACTGTGAGTAAGTGCTTCTTATTGTTTCTCCTGAATGTTCCAACATTCAGATTCATTGGATGACCCCAAAATTCTAACTGTATGAGAAAGGGAGTATCAAAGGAGATGGTCAGATAGTTAAAGGCACTGTGAAGCTATGATTCAAATGAAAAGTGCACTTGAAAGGATGTAGGAGTTTTGACTGTCAATGGTACCAAAGTGGTAAAACAGCTACATAGTCATTCAATCTCAGGGGTCTCTCTCTCTCTCTCTCTGTTTTTAAATAGGACTTTACAGTTTATTTTATACTTTTAAATTGATAAATTACCTGCCAGTTACAGAATTTTCTCTCTTAGGTGGAAACATCTTTACACGACTTACTTGAACACATCTGGATACAATCATTAAAAAGCAAAGTAATGCTGAAAATTGTATGAAAATCAAGGAGCAGATATTATCAGGAGTGGGGAGGGCTTCACTCTTCTGTTATTGAAATCTCTATTCTCAATTACTACACTTATAGAGTACAATTTCTTACTTCCACTATCTTGCTCCTGAGAATGAATGTAATTGAAACGACACAATATTGATGAAGGGCAGGCTATAAATCTCTTGGATAAAAGGATAATAAAAGTCAAAGAAAAAAATGTTACTTTCAAAATTAGAGCATCTCATATTATGGAAACAGTGCATTTATAAAATGGTGGGCTTGTTTTGCTTTTAATTGGCTTTTGAAAGAGGACAATAACATTAGATTATAAAAGCACAGCTTTCATATAAAAATTAGTTTTACTTCCAACTATATTGTGCTATTACCACTACTTCAACCTTGAGGGTTTTCTTAAGACTAATCCCAATGTCAAGCGCAATGTTTCTGCATTTAGCACCAGTGATTCTCAAGACCCAAATAGAACAGCTTAGAAAAACATAATTTCATATTATCATAATAAAAGACACATCTATTCTTTAATCAAAACAAAGGCATATCTCCATTTTTCTTAAAGCCCCAAAGTCTATTTTCTTTACTAGCACAGTTTTTTAACAGCCCTAGTGAGACCTTTGCTATTTTAAGATTTTGTACTGACAGCTAATCACTATCACCATCAGGTTTGACCTGGAAAAAAGTATTATCAAGCAGTTCTGTAAAACTTCACTATAAAAAGAACAGAAGTAGGCTGCAGTGAGTTCTTGTGTTTTCTTTTCTTTTTTTAGTTTGCACTCAGAAGGGAAAAAACATCCACATTACATTTCCAGTAAAGACTCCAGAAACATCAGGCTCCGATAACTGATTAATTGTGTGTGTCAATAAGAAAGTATAGTATATATCTGTCTCACTTTTTGAACTCAGTCCATATGGAGAAACTGGAGATCAGTTTCTTCTGTCTAAGATAATCCATCGTTTTTTGAGTGGAGATCAGATGAATGCTCACCTGTTCACCACTTGAGCAATCATTAATGCTCACCTGTTCTCCACCACTTGAACAATCATTTCAAGCAAACCCAACAGAGGAGAGAGACCTTTACCCCAAAAACACTCTACCCATCTTCCCCAATGTTCAGGTAGAGAAAAAAATCAATCTCCTTTTCACCCCACTTCCACCCAATGAAACAAACATGGACGTGGAAGAGGAGTGTTTTAAAAATTACTCCTTTCTCCTCTATGATGGCTCAACAGTTTACAGTCTAGCATTTAATACCAAATAAAAATATTATTAAACATAAATTGTCATATGCAATCTAAGAATTAATATTTGTACCATTCAAATGAGAACAAGCAGCCCTTTATATTAAACACACAATTGAACACAAGTCATACAAATTTAAAAACAATAATTGAAATGGTAAATATTTCAGTGATCTTCCCCTGCCTCAATGAATTGTGCCAAAACTGTTTGGCACAATACGTAGTCTCAGTTACCTCTTTTTGCAATCCACGAGAACATCATAGAGCAGTCGAAGAAGGGTGTGCTTTTTCTCCGTGGTAAGATTCCAATCTGAAATCCATTTTCGAACCTATAAAATATTTGACACAGAAGGCAATGACTTTTACTACTGAGAGAAGTTATTTCAAGTTCAATTTTTGAAAATGCAAATATTTTAAAACTCAGAAGAATGTGAAATTATGAAACTCTATTCTGTGCCTTGCTCAGGAGCAGCAATCATTAATGGAAATTTCCCATCCATGCTTTACTTTTCCCTTAAGAGAATGGAAACCCTCTGTCTTGGGACGCTGGAGTACAAGGCAGCACTCCAGACACGCTTGCATAAAGCAAAACAACAACGTTTGTTATTTTTACAATCACAATTTGGGATTTCCTTAATCAAGAAGGGGTTCTTGATTATGCATCTGATTATGTAATTCTTATGATGTATTTTGCTTTGTTGCAAATCTTATTAATTTTTTAAGGGATTATTTGTTAATATGCAAATACTATTCAACTGCTTACCTGCTCCAGTTCAGTTGGAATGTACCGTATAGCTCCACAGCTGGAGGCTACTTTAAGGAGGCTGCAGTAGACTGTATACCTTGAAGGGGTATTCTTCTCCATGCCATGGAAGAGATTACTCAGTCTAAGGAATAATGACAAGTCAATTAATTTCCAACATGTGTAACATATTAATGGACACACACTGCACATCTAATGTACACAGAAATAAATACAAGCATTAAAAATGTTTAAAGTCATCACTTCTGCCACTATTAAGTTCAACCAAGTTTCACTCAGGCTTTTAACAGTCTCACTGTTATATTGTGTGTGCCAAAAAGGACTTCTGTATATGCCAGTGTTTCTCAAACTCGGTTCCCCAGCTGTTGTTGGGACTGCAAATCCCATCATTCCTAGCTAGCAGGACCAGAGGTTGGGGATGATGGGAGTTGTAGTTCAACAACAGATGGGGAACCAAGTTTGAGAAACACTGGTATATGCAATGGAGCCCTGCTGAATTCCTCCTGATTTTGCTGTCCTGTGGCAGCCCTCTGCCCACCCCCACCTGTATGCTACAACACAAATTATACACCATTGCTCAGAAGCTGACGGGGCAGTAGAGGGAAAAGTCAGGAAAGCACCACTGAGCAAGTGGAACCCTGCTTGATATTCTATGTAATTCATTGAGATATTTTATTATTCACGTTTAACTAATACATGCAGAAATATGAAAGTTGCATTATCAGATTCTAAATCATTCCTAATACTTGTCTTCAACAAGGACATTTGCCTGATCACCAGCAAACAATAGCTGTTTTTAACAGGCAAGTTGGAATTCCCTTGGGCTAGATAATGACAACAGGTCAGGCATGCCTAATTATCCATAGGATTTCTGAAGCTGTGTGCATTTTTGCAAAGGATCACAAGGGATTCTTATGTTTGCCTAAGCAGCAGAAGAAAAAGGCTTTGCCTTAAGTAGGCAAAGGGGTTGTGCTCACTGCTGTATTGAGCAGTTAGTAGGAGTGAGAACCTCAAGAGTGATTTTGTTGTACCCAAACAGGGCTGGGACGACAATATGGCATAGAGAGGTCAGCATGGATGGAAGAGTCCTCAAGCTTGGAGTCTGTTGCTAGTATCTATGAAACATGAGGAGTTGGGCTGAAAGGGAAGCTGTTCTGCTTAACCCAAGCATTGGAAGGAGAGGGATTTAAAACTAGACATATCCATTGTAGCATGTATCCACATTTGCCTAACATTCCCTTTTAAAATGTGCCATACCTGTATTTGGCAGCACGTGGTGCAAAAAAAAATAAAAAAATAGAACTGGTGGCTTTCAGAGCTCCTATTTAAGTGTTGCTTTTAATAAATTTGCCTAATCTGCTATGTAAATAAAATACTGAATAAAATCTATGTGTCTAACAAGTGTTTAATTGCTTAGGTCCCACTTCTCTCTCCTCTTTTTCAGCAGTACAAAATTATTCCTACGCATGCTTACTCAGAGGTGAGCTGCACAAATTCAGTAAGACTTTCTTCCAAGTTAATGCACATGGGACTGCAGCCAAAATCTCTTTAACAGTATGTATATGTTGTACCAGTGTACAATTTGCAGTGCATCTGCAACCGGATAAACTTGTAGTTTTTATTTAAGAATGCAAAGCGTGATGGCAAGTGGCTGCCCTAAACTAGTCCCAGAATGATAGAGGCACCCTATTTCTTTGAATCCCACACTGTTCCCAGATAGCTGCTTCCAGTGCATCTAACTCAAAGCATTACAGTGGTACCTCGGGTTAAGTACTTAATTCGTTCTGGAGGTCCGTACTTAACCTGAAACTGTTCTTAACCTGAAGAACCACTTTAGCTAATGGGGCCTCCTGCTGCCGCCAGAGCCCGATTTCTGCTCTTATCCTGAAGCAAAGTTCTTAACCTGAAGCACTATTTCTAGGTTAGGGGAGTGTGTAACCTGAAGCATATGTAATCTGAGGTACCACTGTATTGTAGTGAGATCCGATTTAACTGTCCAGGGGTCCTTTACTTTACCCTACAACTGATTGGAAGACACCAATGATTGGCCATCAAGCCCAGACATAATTTACTGATCCATTCAAAGCTAATCTTAATACATTCTGCCAAAAATCCTGCTTCTCATGGAATAAAAAAGAATTGTGGTACAAGACGTATTTATTCCATTCAATCACCTAAGTCACTTACAGCTGCAGTCTGAGTGATGGTCGTTCACCTTCCCGAAATTTGACCAATTTCTCACACAGACTTTCAATCAAAGCTTCTTGTTTGTCAGGTTCCAGAATAAGAAGCAGAGATACTACACTGTTCATCACACTTTCAACATCTATATTGAAAAACAAAAACAAAAACATATTTCTGTAATGAAAAATGTGACACTGAATTGTTCTTTGGTAAGACTGTCTCAGCTTTACATTGTTAATACAACATACAGAAAACTCTTTCTAGACTAATGGACCAATTATTATTTTTTTGCAAACACCAACAGTAACTGTGGCATGTTTACTTGACTTCCAATTTATTTATTTATTGAATTTCTATATTGCCCTTCATGCAGGGATCACAGGGCAGCTTACAGTATAAAGACACAAAAAATACATAACAAAAACCGAAACACACACTCCCAGTTTAAAAGCCCATAGATACATCCATACAACTCTTTTGTTTTTGTCTGAAGGGTGTTGAAATGAAGTATAAAAAAATTACAATGGCTACTTTGATAATTGGCATTAGACAAAAATCTGTTACACCCCTGTCCTCTGCACAGTTGTGCAAATCAGGACACCATTGCTAATTATACATTGTATGATTAATTAATTAATTAATTATACATTGTGTGAAGAAGCACTTGATTTTTTCTGTTTGAAATTGACTGCTATACAAATTCATTGGGAAATGTCAAGTTCTACCCCATTACTCCACACTATTCATAACAGTATGCTTATCATGTTCCACTTCAGTATTCTTATTTTTCTAAATAAAAGCCTCACTCTAGCCTTTGACTTAGATTTATCTTCAGGTAACTGATAGGTAGGCAGCTGTGCCCACTTGTAAAACTTGGCCCCTTGTATACAATTATGCCCTAAAGGAGAACATCTCACTTTTCTAGAAGGCAGATAATTTAAAAGAAACTAGATCACAACCCTAGGTCAGATGCTTATCAAAAGCTTCCTAAATTATGCAAACACCAACCTTTATCATCATCCCTCAGGCACACATCACATGCTTCAATGATCTGAGCCAAGTCAATATGAAGTCCACCTTCAGAATTTTCTTCTGATATCTCAGCTCCCTTAGATTTCAGGTAAGCCCTTAGTTCTGCAGCCTTTTCAAAGGAAAAAACCATCTATAAAAATAACATCCTTTAATCATAGTCCTCCTAGTAATGTCATAAACATACACTTATGATCATCCTGTTTACTCTTTGTGACTCTACGCCGATGCTATGTTAAATAGCTTAACTCCAAAGCTCCCACTACTTGATCACATTTCTCCTAGCCATGTAATAAATATACATTTAAGAATACACTCTCTATTCTTCCTGAACAAGAACACATACAAGGTAGGGGGAGTAGTAGTAAAGAAACATGATCAGATCAGTCTCCAAGCAAAGCCCTTCATGGGGCGCTCTATATTATATAGCAGGGGTCAGCAAGGTTTATCTTGCCTGGGCTGGATCGGTCCCGTGGAGATCCCTCTGTGGCCGGATCGTGCATGCGCTCACGATTTTTGGCATCTGCACGTGCACAGACACGATTTCTAGTGCCGTGGAAGCGAGTCTCCATGCCGCACGCGAGTGGGCAGCTCAGTTTGGGGGTGGCTCGTGGGCTGGTCAAACAACCTCTGTGGGTCGCTTATGACCCATGGGCCTTAGGTTGCTGACCCCTGTTATACACATAGCTGTCAACTTTTCCCTTTTCTTGTGGGGAATCCTATTCGGAATAAGGGAATTTCCCTTAAAAAAAGGGAAAAGTTGACAGCTATGGTTATACAACCTGTAACTTCTCATTCGATACATGTTGACAGGCAGAAATATTCATTTCCCATCGTGCTCTTAAGCACAATCCCTGGGCGGTTTAGCGCCTCTAGGGACAGCGATGCTGATCCAGCGAGAAAGGCTCCTGGGCAACCAACCTCGCAGGAAGGGCGTTTGCTAGCGAGGCCAGAGCGGCGGGGGGGAGGGGCGAGCAGGTGCAGAAAGGATCCGAGTCTAAAGACCGGACGAGGCCCCAGCTGGGCCTACGAAGCTGCTAGGAAGCAAAACCCCGCCAGCTTAGGCTTCCTTCACGGCAGAGGCTGGGAGCACTTCGCTTCTAAGCGGCGCTTCGTAGGGCGCGCGTGGAACCCGTGTATACGTGTGAATGAGGTTCCACGAGTGATTCCCCCCTTCCTCCGCCCTCCCTAGCGGTGGCCTCCGGCACCTGAGGAGAGAACAGCTGCCCTCCTGTATTCCGGGAGGGGCAGCGACGGAGGGAAACCAGCAGCCGCTCCCCATCCTCACCTGGTCTTCCTCGGTTATATCGATAAAAGCCGGGACGCTCATGGCTACAGACGGCCTCTCTCGCTGCCCTGAGCACGCTCCCCGGCCGGAAAGGAAAGCGACCGCTCCCAGTCACGCCGCTTCCGTTTCCGGGGCACTGCTGACCCCGTCCTGCTCCCGGAACGGTAGTTGCCGAGCGCGCAGGCGCACTCCCTTCAGCTGAGGCTGCCGCTACACTCGCCTTAACTGGAAGCGTGCCCGCCCCCAGGTGCGCATGCGCCGTTCGTGTCCCTCTCCTCGGATTGCAAGAAAGCAGCAGTTGTCCCGGTTGCGATTGCTTGTGAATCGAAGGCTGGATGACGCGTCTTTCGCACCTGCTAACTAGCACCGTAATCTCGAGTTGTGTGCGTGCAGTCCGTGCAAGATAAGAACTCGGAAAAGAGCTTTTCGGAACTCAGGGTAGCAGCAGCTATTCAAAACCCTAACATTTTCTCTGTGCGTGGTGCAAATATGTTTGGTTTTTTTAAGAACAGTCACCGCCCTCCGGTGTACATGATAGACCCGATTCTTAAAGCGAAACAGGGAAAAGGCAAATCGAGACGTTCGCGGCTCACTGTTAAATGTTAGCATCGGTGAGGATAAGGTAAAACCCCTTTGCCAGTTCGCTAGGCAGCCCTGGACTGGACTGGAGTGCAGGAACCTCCAACACGTCATCAGAGACCACAAGGATGAATGGAGCAGGAAGGTTTTTGTGGTGGAATGTGGCTGCTGGAAAAGTTCCTCCCCCAGTTCTTGAGGACTATAAACTGGAGAAGAAACTGAGCACATCAAGGGCTCAAACGGAATCCATTCCCCAACTATCACGTTGGAGATTATGATAACATTTTCATGAGGGCTACGTGTTCGTCCTCTGTCTGGCAGGGACTTCACTCACTCCTCTTTATGATGTGAACTGCCTGCACGTACAGATTTAGAACTGACATAATATTGTCATTTCTGTGCGCTCTGTTATCCATGGGTGTTCCAGAATCTCTTCAGTGGATTAGCTGATTAAAGGCTTTTATGAGAAAATGCTTAAAGCCCGTATTCACTTTGCCTTGCCTCCTGTGCCATCTGTTTTATTATTTACTTCATATACACTTAGCCGCTTAACTTAACACTTTACAAGATCACTTACAAAAATCTGAAACAATAAAACTTCATGTTAAAAAAAGGAATAAAATCAGAATATGGGCTATCTCAATGGGTCCTCCACCCTAGCAGCATGAAGTAGATGAAGCCCTCAACTTACACGGGGATACATTCTGTGGACTGCACTTAAAGCTAAAATTGTGTATAGACAAAAGACATTTGGTGCAATGGCGGGTGGGATTGCCAAAGTCTTTCCCTGCATACATGCACACTTTCCACCCCCTTTTTAATTTTTACAGAAATGTTTGCCAAGCATATAAAGCTGGATGTGCACAAGTTAAATGTGCATAAATTACAGGCTTACCGTAGCCAAAACCTCACCAGAGAATAAGCTACCAATGATAATGGACCAGTGCTGGCCCAGCCATGAGGCAGGTGAGACTGCTGCTTCAGGTGGCATGCCTGTGGGTGCCCCACCACCTCTGCCATCAGTGGAAAAGCACTGTCGCCATTAGCACTGGTTTGGGGTAAGATTTCACCCCAAAATAGTGAGAGATCTTGCAGAGTACAAAAGATCTCACAATTTGGTATCTGACGGGAAGAAACCAACAATAAAATAAAATAAGATTCTATAGAAAAAGGTGACTTCTCCTTGCCAGACTTGAAGTGATATTATGAGGCGTCCTGCACCTGCTGGTTGCAGGATTGGATTTTATTAAAAAAATACAGATTTACTAGATTTGGAAGGTCATGATTATAGGTTTGGGTGGCATGCATATCTATGGTATGATAAAACAAAAACACACCACTTGGTAAGAAAATCAATATACGAGGTATGGGACAGATATAAAAACTTACTAGAGAAGATAAACACCTTGGTGGCTCTCTCCATTAGAAGCAATGTCGGTTAAAAAATTAAATATAGGAGGGGATTGGGCCATCTATAAAGACCTGTTAATAGAGGCAGAAGACCAATTAAATGAGAAGATTTGAAGATATAACAGAAATGCTAACAGATTGGTTACAGTATCATAAACTAAATGATGTTTTTAAAGTACATTAAAAAAGGGTTTTGATACTGTGAGATTGAGGTTTGAAATAGATCTGGTGGAAAACAATGTAAAAGTGTTATACAAAATGTACAAAATACTTTTGGAGTGATATACCAAAGATGAAGAAGTTAAAGCAGTGATGATTCACTGGGCTAGAGATTTTGGATATAATATTCATCTCTCATCTTGGGAAAAAGTTAAGGAAAGAGGAATTAAAATTATTGCATGTTGTTTGTTGAAAGAAAATTATATGAAAATGATGTATTGTTGGTATCTAACACCAAGTAAAATTGAAAAAATTTATAAAACTAGCTCAAATCTGTGTTGGAAATGTAAAAGGAAGGAGTGTACTTTTTACCACATGTGGTAGACATGTACATTGGTAAAAGCTTTTTCAGAAATGATATACAGTGGAACCTCGGGTTGCGAACGTGATTTGTGCGGGAGGCACATTCGCAACCCGCAGTGCCACATCTGCGCACGTGTGGGTTGCGATTTGGTGCTTCTGCACATGTGTGAGTGCCAAAACCTGGAAGTAACCCGTTCTGGTACTTCCGGGTTCGGCGTGGTGCGCAACCCGAAAACACGCAACCTGAAGCGTCTGTAACCTGAGGTACCACTGTATAATGAATGAAAGAAAATGTTTTAAAATACATTTACTAAAAAAGCCAGAAGCTTTTTTGTTAGGTATAATAGGTGAAGAGATACCAAAATAAGACAAAAGACTTTTTATGTATGTAACGATGGCAGCGAGAATGCTACTAGCCCAGAGATGGAAGGAAGGAAGGAAGGAGAAGCATCAACAAAAGAAGAATGGCAGACAAAGTTGATGGACTATGCTGAGATGGCAAAACTGATGGGGAAAATCAGAAACCAGGAACATCAAGTATTCTTAAAAGACTGGAGTAAATTCCTAATTTCCTTAAAAGACCGCTGTAAACAATTAAAATCATTGGCAGGGATGTAATTTGGAACTAACTATGGTAACTAAGGGACGCGGGTGGCGCTGTGGGTAAAAGCCTCAGCGCCTAGGGCTTGCCGATCGAAAGGTCAGCGGTTCGAATCCCCGCAGCGGGGTGCGCTCCCGTTGCTCGGTCCCAGCGCCTGCCAACCTAGCAGTTCGAAAGCACCCCTGGGTGCAAGTAGATAAATAGGGACTGCTTACTGGCGGGAAGGTAAACGGCGTTTCCGTGTGCTGCGCTGGCTTGCCAGATGCGGCTTTGTCACGCTGGCCACGTGACCTGGAAGTGTCTCCGGACAGCACTGGCCCCCGGCCTCTTGAGTGAGATGAGCGCACAACCCTAGAGTCTGTCAAGACTGGCCCATACGGGCAGGGGTACCTTTACCTTTTATGGTAACTACAGTATGGATATATAACAGATGGATAACGGTAAAAGATGCACAAAGCTTTATCTGAAATACAGAACCCGTGGAGGGAGGTGAGGAGGTCCAAAGGTTCAAAATAACCTTTTATTTTAATGTTTTAAGTGGTTAAAGTTAAAATGCATAAACTTATGTAAAACCAATAAAAAAGTTATAACTACAAAAGAGCTCACACTCACACCAAATTGGCATGATCTTGCCCAAAATTGGCAACAATGGCAGTGCAACTTTTCTGCTAGCGGTGGATGGGGCAGGGCATGCAGGTGGCAGAGCAGCCTGACTACATGGGTCAGACCAACTAACGTACTGCGAAAGTCCTATTGATGTCATAAAGGACCCCTGACCGAGGCCATGAATTCCTGACCTGGCCCATTGGAAGCAGGCTTGGTGTGGATATTGAAGTCCCCCAACACTACCATGAAGCGGTTCTCCAGCACAACGTCCAAGACTACCTCGCAGGAAGGTTGTAGTGCTACAGGGTGTATAGTATACTCCCTGTTCTGACTCTAGCTAAACATTGCAACAAATCCCTTGAACCCAGACACACTGTGGATCAGTCTCCTTGTGAGGCAGCTAGAATTTTGAAGGATGATAGCAACTCCCTCTCTGACCTGGACCTGTGTTGCACCAAATATCAGGTGGACATTGCTGTGTTAGCATATGGCCACTCAGCTCATCTGCCCAGGTCTAAGTTATAAATACCAATAACAATGTAGAACATCAAATTCTGAAATAAAAAGGGGGGGGGGAAGAGACTCCCCTCTTCCTCCATCCTTGGAATAATTCCCTTAACCGATCTCTGCTTCACAGTAACAGAAGGCAAACAAACAAAAAAGAGATCCAAGAATCCCAGGCAGAAACAGCTCTACCTCTCACCTGTGATACTGCAAACACTTTGACCTGTCTCTCTCCCAGGGAGATTCTGTCCAGCTTCCCACTACAGGATCTCATTTTGAGTGGGGGAGGGAGGTGTGGCGTTTGCCTTCCTATGTGTGTGACATCATACTAGGTTCATAGGGAATGGGTTAACTAATTGTAAAATGACTAACCAAAGGAACCCAGGGGGCAGAGTTACCATATTTTTCGCTCTATAAGACGCACCAGACCACAAGACGCACCTTGTTTTTGGAGGAGGAAAACAAGAAAAAAACTATTCTGAATCTCAGAAGCCAGAACAGCAAGCGGGATTGCTGTGCAGTGAAAGCAGCAATCCCTCTTGCTGTTCTGGCTTCTGGGATAGCTGCGCAGCCTGCATTCACTCCATAAGACGCACACACATTTCCCCTTACTTTTTAGGAGGGAAAAAGTGAGTCTTATAGAGCAAAAAATACGGTAACTGTGTATAAGATTTAAGCACAGAGGTTTTTTAGTTAGTTAGAGTTGTTGAGAAGACAGTCTGGAGTTAGAAGAGACAGAGAAGATAAGTCTGTGGGTTGGGCTAGAATGGTGTGAGAGAGTAAGAGAATTTGTTAAGAGGAGTCAGTCAAACAGTTGAGATAATCAGTCGGAAGGTATTAGGAAGGTATAGGCCAGTAATGAAACTAAAGTTAAGATACTGACAGGAATATTATCTGAGAAACCATAAACTTGTTAATCTTTGTAAAATAAACTTGGGGTTTTTTGGTTCACTTTTAACAACTGACTGGACTCAGTGTTTTACCAGAGAGTAACTGGTTGGTAGCAGCGGGGAAGCAATTACAGTGGTGGCACAGGAATCAATAGACCGTTAAACGTCCGGGGACCCTGTGTGATCGCCACAGGAGGTAGCTGTGTTTTGTACTCTACCCACTCTACAAATCACCGTTCTCTCACACCAGTGCAAACCCATTTCCACAAATAGGACAACCTATATTCAAACATTCCCAGGGGGGAAATGGTAACAATTAATGATGGGATGGCACCCTCACACCGACCCAAGAGGGATCACTCCCTTTTGTATAGCCCTGTTGGGGCCAGCCCACCACTTGATAGCAGCACAGCCTTATCAAGCTTCCAGGAGCAATTATGAAAGCCAGGTGTTACAGACTTGCCTCCAGTGCTGCTGCTGAATTTTGGACTGGGTTTTGCTGCAATGGAAGGCAAATTCTGCCGCCAGTGGGGGCTGCTGGAGATAAACTGGAGCAGAAGTCAATCAAAATTCACACACCAGCAGATAGTAACCTGGCCGGTGTTCCAGAGTTGTGCTCCAATGAGCCATCCTAGCAGGACTGTAACAGAAACCCATCATGAGAACGGCCCGTGGTCCATCTAACTCATTATTGTCTATACTGACCAACAGCAGCTCTCCCAAGTTTCAGATAAGAGTCTTTCTCATCTGGAGGAACCAAGAAATGAACTTGGGGTCTTTTTTCCAGGTGATGGGGCATGTCTGGAAAGCCTTCTGTTGCATTGTAATCTTCTGCTTTTTGAGTCTCTCAGCTGAGTTTTTAAAACTCCTTAGTGTGGAGAGTCTTCTGTTGGCAGAGGGAGTGCTTGCTGCTACTTACACATAGGAGCCAACTCTGGGGGGCCAAGGTCCCTTCGCCCCCTCCCGAAAAAATATTTGAGGCGGCCACCCCCCCAAGTTGATGGACATTACCATTCAAAAGGTGTATGTGTGTGCATGCATTCACGCACCATGTCATGTGATCAATTATGCAGGACGGGGCTTCCCCCCATTGTTTTATTCAAGTTGGCATTCCTGTTACTCTGTCCTTGGAGTGTGGCCTCTGTATTCTCTATGGTTTGAAATGTGCCACCTTACAGTCAGACTCCCTCCAGTCCTGCTAAAATAAGTTTACTTGCAATCAAATTGTTTGATTTGTCATCACTGGATGATGCTATGTCTGCACAATTTCCCAGTCTACTATTTGTCTGATGTTATAGGATTGGGGAATTTCTCTTTCTCTCTTTCATACTTTAGGCCAATCTGTCACTTGAACAAAAATGGTGAGCAAACACACACACACACACACACACACACACACACACCCACCCACCCTCTTCCCAGGCCACATAAAATTAATAGGTAACTTCTGCTATTAAATGTTAGTTGTAATACGAATATCATGATGATTTGACATCCCCAGGGCTTTGTGTCTTCAGACTTTTTCAAATAAATTTTATTTGGACTATGAATAAACTTGTTTTGTGGCTTTATGTAGCAGGTGTTTTCCTTAACTTTGTGTGTGTGTGTGTGTGTGTGTGTGTAAGTTAGAGGAAATGAACCCTCTTTTATTTAAATTTCCTGAGATTAGAAGAAGAACACTTGCCAAACAATGCCTCTTCACTTCAAAACCTCTCCTCATAAATTATGTTCGGAGATCTTATTAAAAGTCCGTAAAAATTTCCTATTAAAAATAGTTGATTGCAGCCCAGATCATCGCAGCTTTTGTGCTTGCACTGAAATACCACAGCTGTCCTGAAGAAATATATTGTGAGACAAAAGGTTTTGTTTCCTTAGTAATAAATTATTTCTGTGGTATCCAAAGTAAGATAAAACTTTCACTTATGTTTGAGTGAAAGAAGATTCTAGTGATAACTTCAAATAATCTATAAAAAGAATATGAGAATGTAGATGTAGATAGCAAATTAAAATCAGACTTCCTTTATGTTTAGGAAAGCAATTACTTTTGAAGCCAGCCAAGATTATAACCATGGATAATGGAATAGCTTACAAAAAAATAAACCATACAACTCTATAACTTAAAAGTTAATATTTTCAACTCTGATCTCCAAAAACTATGAAACAATAAACTGGCATTTGCTTCACACAAGCTACATGCCCTCCACAGTTATGACTTCCATGTAATATGTAATGAATACACTTCATGATGTTGGTAGTCCTGTCAGTGGCAGAGAGCAGCCGGGGGCAGGGCTGGCATGCTTACTGGAGGCGTGGCATCCAGCGTGGGCGGGGGGGGGGGGCAGCCGCAATGGCACCCCACTGGGATCGCGCTGCCAGGGGCAGTGTGCTCCCCCCCACTCCTCTTCCTCCGCCAGTGCGTCATGTTGGTGCAAGAATGCAGGGCAGAAATGTATTGAATACACATGTGACTCTTTCATTGCATGATGCAACACTGGAAACCCTGATTAGCAATAGTTCCCCATAGAGTGTATATATGTGGTGTAATTTACATATATGATTTTGACACAACAGTTTTAAAGCAGAATGAATAGTTTCTTATGTGTAGGGGTGATGGGAATTACAGTGGTACCTCGCAAGACGAATGCCTCGCAAGACGAAAGAGTTTTTTGTTTTTTGAGTTGCTTCGCAAGACGAATTTCCCTATGGGCTTGCTTCGCAAGACGAAAACGCCTTTTTCTTAAAACCGTCAATGCATTCCTATGTTAAACTGTCAATGCATTTCCTATGGGAAACTGTGCTTCGCAAGACAAAAAATTCACAAGACGAAAAAATTCACAGAACGAATTAATTTCGTCTTGCGAGGCACCACTGTAGTCATTTGCAAAGCAGTTCAATGTTAAATTGATTAATAGACCTGGGATTTCATGATTATTGTAATAGAATATGTGAAGTGTATAAATATGTGAAATGAATATTCTACTAGTCCCCATTCTGAATCAAGATGGTGGACTGAAATGTGACTTGAGCATGTCTGTGTCTGTTTTTTATTAAATATACCAAGAAAAAAGCACACCAAGAACTCAGGCCAATGTAAGTTTCAATAGTGGGAGTGGGACCACTCCCACTATTGAAACTTACATTGGCCTGAGTTTTTGGTGTGCTTTTTTCTTGTGCCTGTTTTTTGGCATAGGTCTGGCTACCTCTTCAAATATTAACACAAAACACCTGATTTTTGCATGATGGGTCCAAACTCACAAATTACATTATCCAAAATCACTGTACCATTTAAAAATCACAAACTATTTTTTGTTCCTGAAAATTCCAGGGCAGTACTGGACACTCCCTACTGGTATTAAATAAAGAGAACACTGTTTTTTATTATGAGTTAAGTTTAATAAAATCCCTTAAAGCCAGCAAGAAACAAAATAGGTATGCCACAATATTTCTACAAAATATACTAATAGTTTGCATTTCCTTTCTTCTGTGGTATTATGCACTATGCATGCATATGTCTGTGTGTACACAATAATAATTTGAAATGGTTATCTCTAAATGGATTTTGCCCTTTTTTGATGTGTGATTCTGTATAGTGATGTAGGAGAGCTGACAAAAACTGCACATCTGGCAACCAGTGCCTCCTACAGCAAAATATACAGCAGGAGGCTTTGTTTAATCAGAATCAAATATACACTTCCAGAATTAACACTAAATACATTACGTCTGGTAAATGAGCCACCATAGCTGCCAGAAGGCCGTGAAAATTTGTGTCCTGGAATTTTTAAACTCATCTACCCATGCACTATCTGAAACCAAAGGGGCGCATTGGTTGCCAGATATGAAGTATATTGGCATTACGTTCAACACTCCTACATCACTAGTAAGAGGGCTAAGATGTACCACATATTATATGATTTAGGAATGCGCTCTGTATCTCTCTCTCGTGCTTTTTTCCTAAAAAAATGTTTAGGGGTACTCTCATTTTCCTACTCATATTGAAATACTGCCCCTCAATGAGGCTAAATTTAGATTCACAAAATATTTAGGGGTTTGCGTACCCCTGCATACCCCCAGAAAAAGCACTGTACACACACACACACACACACACACACACACGTACCTTGGTTCTCAAACTTAATCTGTTCTGGAAGCGTATTCGACTCCCGAAACTGTTCAAAAACCAAGGCGCGGCTCCCGATTGGCTGCAGGAGCTTCCTGCACTCGGTCGTTTGGCTTCCAAAAAATGTTCGCAAACCAGAACATTTACTTCTGGGTTTGCGGCATTTGGGAGCTGATTTGTTCGGCAACTAAGCCGTTCGGGAGCCAAGGTACCACTGTATATATTCACAAATTAAATATTGGCTGCAAAGTAAGGATTCCCCATCTCTGTAGAGCATTTCAGCCACCCTTGTTTAAATATTTTAGAATTAAAGGTCTACTACACTGCATATTCTACCTCCTGCAAACTTCAGTTCTTAAAGGTAAATAAATCACTTAAACAGGGTCACAAGAAATAAAGGCCAAGCTGGGTTCAGAGTTTACAGGTCTCTGCATTTATCAGGTAGAAATATGCTCCATTTCACTATTTCATAAGCCATCCTTTTATGAATAAAACATTAATCTTTGTTTGTCATTCTAAAACTCTTGATTTTTTCAAATGAAAGAATGAATGATGACACAGAATCAAGAAATTGTCTGAGCCCCCACCCCTTTTCAGGACCACCAAGACTTTCACATACGTTTTCAATTTTTGTAAGGATGTGATTATCTTGTGGGCATGTTTTACTCCTACCGCCTATACTGAGTATCAGTCATCACAGTGTGCCCTTTTCTTTGAGAGATCAAGATAAGTTCAGGTTTACACTAAATCTGCTGTGTTAACTACTATTTGGTGCATGGCTGTCCACTTACTCTTTGAGTTTCAGGATTATTAGAACTTCTGTTGTCCAAAAAATTGGAGCCTCGATTACCCAAATTAAAAATTAAGTTGTTCCAGTGGGAGAATATGCACATGCCATTAACTTTTCAGACATTCTCATTCTCTAGTTTTTTTTGCATGTGTCCGACATTTCCTTTGGTAGATGAATATTCTACAAATACATGTGTAGTACCCAGCCAGATGGGTGGGCTATAAATAATAAAATTATTATTAATTATTACATTATCTGCTCCTCAGTCCAGCTCCAACACCTGGAGAGTTTAACATGTTGTAGCAAATAAATATATTATATGTATAGAGGCATGTCGGTACGTTGCATGAGGCTATAGCACCAGTGCTCTGAGGAATTCCAATAGGACTCAATAGATGCCCTGTGTTTCTGGACTGGATGAGGATGAGGACAGTGGAATTTGCTGCCAAGGAGTGTGGTGGAGTCTCCTTCTTTGGAGGTCTTTAAGCAGAGGCTTGACAACCATATGTCAGGAGTGCTCTGATGGTGTTTCCTGCTTGGCAGGGGGTTGGACTCGATGGCCCTTGTGGTCTCTTCCAACTCTATGATTCTATGATTCTATGAAACACACAATTACCTCATTCCAGTCTGACCTCCCACTCCTTGACACAGTACTTGGAACGCTTGATTGTTCTTGAAGGCTTTATTCCAAAAATTCCTGCATGGCTGAAACACAGGTCAAGTCACATGGTTCAGGAAGTCAAAGGAGAGCTCTCACGATACACATTTAGGCACAGTCTAAAATGTCTCAACATCTCCACCCCCATCGTTCTGCCCGCACATTGAGGTCCAGCGCCGAGGGCCTTCTGGCGGTTCCCTCACTGCGAGAAGCTAAGCTACAGGGAACCAGGCAGAGGGCCTTCTTGGTAGTGGTGCCCGCCCTGTGGAACGCCCTCCCATCAGATGTCAAAGAGATAAACAACTACCTGACATTTAGAAGACATCTGAAGGCAGCCCTGTTGAGGGAAGTTTTTAATGTATTTTTAATCTTTGTTGGAAGCTGCCCAGAGTGGCTGGGGAAACCCAGCCAGATGGGCGGGGTACAAATAATAAATTACTATTACTATTAATTACTATCTTAACATGCCCCTTATGCCCTCCTTTTGAAGAGCACAGTCATGTGCACATTTTGGTTCCTGAACTAGCTGCTGAACAAGCAAGCAGGCACTCCTGTAGGTAGGCTGGGCCTGCTCACAATGGTACATTCATTGGCACATCCTTAGATACATGTTTACATGAATTATTTGAAAATTGGCAAATATTCTATATTAGTACCAACTACAATTTCAGTGGGTTGACTCTTAGTAGAACTTATTTGGTTACGATCCACTTTTTCCTTTAGCACACCAGGAAGTCTTCTCCTGTTCTGCTCACTTGAGATGTCAGTTCTAATGGTAGCATATTCTTCTCATGTTAAGGATGTATACTCCCCATATTAACGATGCACTCTACTTCGTTGGGTTTGGGAACAGTTGGCAAAACTTATAGCCAAACCACATCTAATCTAAACGTTATGGAATTTTGCTTTGGCTCTGTGTTTTCTCTTGCAAGAGAAAAACTTTTTGAAATGAGAGAAGACCAACAGGGACATGTGTTGAGAGCTAAGCCAAGTACAATGCACTAGAATTTAATCTGAATGCAGCACAAGTCACCCTGCGTTAAACCAGTATATCGTGTCCTTGTAGTTTTATGTAGCTGCATAGACTTGGATAGTAATTTAAGCGGCTTGCTTGTCCATGAACATGCTGTGAAATATATCTTGTGACACCAGCAAAGCCTCTGGAAAACTTTACATACAGGAGACATAAACAGTTTTCAAATGGGCACCATACATTACAAACTAAACATCTTTCAAAAACAAAAATCTTCTTGTCCATGTGGAATGGAAGGCAAATAAAACTGAACATTTTGCTGGCAATGACCTTGCATTAAATGTTACCAACGTGAAAGGATCTAAGAAGTTCTGCATTTTAGTTTTCCTTTGGGCTAGCAGCCTGAAGTATTTCAAATCTTGGTCAACTTTAGATGTTTGCTATTCTAGGTTTTGAGTGTTCCATAAAAACCTGATGTGATTCTGAAGAAATCATAAAAATTCCCACAAATTGCAAGATGCAGCCATAAACAATACATTTTTTTAACCATTTGGTTTATTGTAACAATAGGGTCTATGGTTGGCTGGCTGAATAGACCATATAATAGATAATTATTAGGGTGGCCAGACCTCTGGAATCTCCAGATTTGCCTGCCCCTCTCTAGGTGCCTTAAAGAGTGCCTTTAATTGTTTTATTTATTTATTAAGAAGACTGTGTATGCAGCTTGCCAGCTTTAGTCATCAGGAGCGAACTGCAAATTATTGCATAGACTCTCTAAGGATCATAACCATCCCCTTTAACAAAGGTTTCTATCTTCCAACCATTGACATTGGCATCCTCTCAGCAACTGTGGTTCATGCTTAATGTGTCATACTCACCGAGTACCCCCTCCCCCAATGTCATCATCTGGGCCCTGAAATCTCAGCGTTTGGGATGCTCCTGCAGTGGCAACCCTAATCATCATAGCAATCAAAAATAATAAAATATTCGTTAAGACTTGTTTGGTTTGTTAATAGAAGGCTAGTCTGTATATTGTTTGCTATCTGCTATAATTTTTTATTAAATATTTTTTTTATAGATGGATAATAACTTGCGATAATCTTCAATCTGATTTTTTTTTAAAGAAAGTTGTCAATCCAAACTATGTCTCCTGTGTTGTGTTGTGTTGAATGGCTGATACCAAATGAGTTAGAGTTAGATCCAAGGATAATTACTTATGGAATATATTGCCCATCTCAGCCTTTCTATTTAATGATCAGTTTAGTAGGTCATGTCACTTGGGGATTTGTGCTCCCTCAAAATAATGTATGTTTTTGAATAAATAAGTTTGTGTTCTTAATCTTCATATAGCAGTTGTAATCCTTCATGCAGTCTTCTAAAACCACGAGTTAACAGATTAAAGTGATTTGGGTAAATGTGGTGTTCCTTTTTATCATTTTAAGGCTTTTAGGTTGTTGGTTTTTATATATATATAAAAAGATACACAGTTATTACAGTAAAGCACCTATAATTTCCCAGTGGTGGTAACCAATATACTATTATTATACATGCTTCTGTCAATCATCTCTCAAAAGTTCCAGCTTCTTCAAGTCTTCTCGGATGGAAATATCTATTTCCTCTAAATGCACAAGTATCTGTTTATGTGAAAATGGTTCTCAGGCTGATTCAGCATATATTACAGGCAGGTGGTGGTTTAGCCTCTTGTGTGGTTCTCACTGTTCCATTATCATTGCTTGGGATACTTTTGGATGAAACCCGGTATATTAATATTCTAAATAAATGAACCATATGTTTTATTGGTCCGTATTGTATTTAATTTATGTACCATCTCATTGAAAGGGGAAAAAAATGCAAGCCAACTTGTAACATTTAAAATATCAAATTATACAAAAAAACCAAAACAAAATAAAACAACAAGAGATTGTACACTGCTGGATTTCACTTTTTTTTTCACAACAGGCATCTATATATTTCTCACACACATAGAAACAGCCCAAGAGATATCAGTAAAATATGCATGTTTGGGCCATATTAATATATTATTCATGCATCCCATTATTCAAGCACTGTCTCAAGAAGTCTTATCTTGTTTGACCACCAGTACACCCCTGTGAAATTCCCCTTTTCTTTATTTGAATTCAGTAAACATGGTAGTCTTGTGCATTGTCCACTTTTTCGACCTGTAATCAGGTGGCATGCTGAAGCAATTTAACTTAAAAAGCAGTTGTGGATTGGAAAACAAAATGACCGGATTTACAACGCTAGGGAGGGAAGTTCACTAAATAAAATGTCCCAGACTTTAAAGAGAGTTTTAATGGAAGTAGCCATTTTTATTGTCTTCAGTCCACTGAGCTTCTAGCTAGATTTTTGTTGTGGTGATCCCAGTGGTATAGTTGAAGTTTTTATGTCTGCTGCTCCCACCTTCCCATATTACAGAGAAAGGACTCTAATTAAAGTGTAATTAAATAGCTATGCATGCTCAGTGAACTGGTAGCTCTTGAAGAAACGCATTCGATTGCACAGAACTGTGTCTTAGTTTGGGAAGCATCAGGAAAAGCCTGACAGAGCTCATGTTTCTGGTCATTGCTGAATTCAGGCTCTGGTCTCCTGACATAATAAGCTTCTCAAGAGCAGTCTTTATCAAAAGGATTTCAAGAGCTCAGCTGTCTTGCTTTTATTACTACGAACAGCAGTAACGATGAGGATGGCCATTTGAGGGAGAATATAAATCAATGGATGTGAAGGTTAATACTGTTGAATTTAAAATGGCTTCCCTTCTTAAAATGGTTTCTTGCCACCAATAAGAGCTGAAGACCCCTCAAAAGCACTGAACTCTATGACGGCTTTCTCTGCTTTTTCATAGGGGTCCATCCATTGAAATGAACATGGCTCCAGTAATACCATATGTAACCCAAACCAACAGTATAGGAATCTGGCCATTAGTGTGGGGGCACCCAGTGATATGTGTGTGTGTGTGTGTGTGTGTGTGTGTGTGTTTAAGGGTACTCTCATTTTGACTCAAGAAAATCACCATTTTATAGTTCAAATCCGGAAAAATAAATACGGTAAATGGACAAAAGTACAAAGAACATGCATTACGCTAGGAAAGGAAATGAAGCAGCCATCAGAGGTGGTAACAACGAAACTGACCAATCACCGAGCTAGATTCCAACTCCTACTTCACATATTAAACACTTGCTTCTGTCTGAGACTCAGGAAACACTGTGACAGGAAATGAGGCCGCCAACGGAAATGGCGATTCACCATGTTAGAGAAAAAACTAAAATTTTTAATTTTTTTAGTTTCTTCTCCCGTTAGATTCACAAAATGTTTAAGGGTATGCATACCCCAGTGTCCCCCCAGAAAAAAAGTACTGGTGGCACCTATCCTTTGGAACTCTCTATCATTACACAGCAGACGGGCACTGCCTCACTTGTCTTTTCAGTACCTACTAAACACCTTCATTTTTTTAGCAAGCCTTTTGAGTGGAGATACTTATTCCATTCTGTATCAGTGTTAGATCTGAAATTCTTTTTTTACTTTTTTGTTTTTAAAAATATGGAATTTGCACTGCGCCAGCCTCAGTGCCAAGCTCCTCCCCATCCCAGTATACTGTAGCAAATCAGCCAAATGGAGGTCAGGCGTTTGGTAGATCCCCCCCCCCCCCGCACTGACTGCTGCTGCTTAGCTGGATACGAGCAAATTTAAATTCAGATGCCTATCTGACTGCATAATCTGAGGTCCTCTAGGGTCTACAAAGCTAGATTTTGCCAATTGGATTTACATTTGTTCACTGAGCACTTTAATCATTCCTGGATTCTTGTTCCTGCTCTTTAGAAAACAAGACACATGGGGCTCCTTAAAAATGGTTGTTTGTCTGCTCTCTACCTTCATTAATCTTATTTAGTTTCTGCACGATCACCACTGATGGGTTATGTTTTCTTTTCCAGAGTTCACAATTCTCCTGTTCAAATCTTTAATTTCCACTGCTACAACTCACTGTTTTAATGTCTTCTTGGACTCCAGGAATGAGCAACATGAACCATGTTGAATAAATTCTGAAATTTTATTCATTTTTCTTGTCCCCTGAATGATCTAGAACAAAGCCTGAAAATGCTATAGCTGACATTCCTTTCTATTTACTTGTATGAAAAGAAAACTGAAATTTCATGCATGAATGTTGTGTTTGGCTAACAACGGATGGTTCCTATGAAGCCCATTTCCAGAGGTTATCATGAAGGCCAACATATTGGGGGACGTTAATTGTATATATAGGACTTCTGGCAGTTGTTAAGGAGATGGGCAAGATAAGATCAAAAGTGTGTACAGGACCTGGAATACTTGGTAGGATTGCCACCATTTTTTGAACCTGATCTACAGCAGTATGTAGAATGTGATGCTTTTCCAGGATGCAGAACAGAGGAAGAAATTTTTTTGCCTGCAGAATTTCTGTCAGTCAGGCTTCTGTTTTCAAGGGCACAGGGGAGGGTGGGGAAGCAGAAGTGAGAGGGGAAATGGTCAAACTGATGACCTAGACTGAAAATCCAGCAGAACACCATTGCCTGCTCATGCAGCTGTAGATGACTAGTTATTATTTCTATATTAAGAGCCAGATCTTGCTCAGGGTTAAGGGCTCATAGTAATAACAGGAGAAGGAGGAAAAGGTTCAGGAATGATCTGGATGTGACCTTTTGGCACAGGGACTCAGTGGAGATAAGGGAGATATACTATTCAGTTCACATTTAAATGTGAACATCTAACTCTGCACTTTCCAAAGCAATATATAAACTGAAACCCGGCCATCCTCTGAAATTCACACTTCTCTGAATTTTGCAGGACAGTTCCCCCTCTGAGAAACATGTGCAGAATGCATAGACTACAATAAAACCATTCAACCATTTCTCCCTCCAAGGCGCATTCCTCCCTTGTCTCCTGAGACAGACAGATGCCAGCTACAGCAGCATAAAAATGCACATATAAGAGCAAGTAGCATACAAAACCACAGAATGTGGGGAAATCGCTCTGTGAAAGATATGGGAATGTTGCAGACAAAAAATGTGTATACTGGGGAGAATTCACACTAATTCTTTTAATGGGTTTTCATGAGGGCTTTAAAATAAATAAATAAATCGCAAGTTGATGTGGAAATCTGGAGAACCAAACTTAAATTTGGAATTGTGAGAACAGGAAAGTTGGAGCTTTCAGGGGCCACTTGGCCAGCTGCAAACCTAGTGGTGGCAGTGTTGCACCAACTAGGAGCTGCTCCTAAGGGAGCATCTTCCTTTCCTCAGAGCCAAGTGGGCACAGATGTCCTTGTTTGCCCAGAATACTATCTTTGGGTACTGTTGCACAAGCAGAAGTTTCCAGCTGCAGTTTTGGACCTGCTGCAACACTGTAATAATAAAAAACGATTGTGATAATAAAAACACACATGATTAGGATAATCTTTAAACCAGAAGCCAGAAGTGGCATAGATTTGCTCTGCTCTTTTACAATATTAGATCTGTTCAACAAGTGGAACGCACCACCACAGACAGTGGCCCAGTTCACTCATAATGCTAAGCGAAACTGCAACGAAGCATGAATGTACCACAGTGCGGATAATCCCAGGTAATATGGTGCTGGTGGTTGGATTGGGAGAGCCAGATCATGCAGGGCTGGCAGCAGTCTCCGACTGTGTTCCTATAGACCCGTATGAGGCATCCCAAGTTGCTTCTGATTCAGCAAAGTCCAGCCATGAAGACAGAAGAGTTCTGGCTGATCAGCATCTATGTTTTTCTAAGGGAAGAAGGGGAGAAAGTTTATTTCTAGACTAACTCTCCCAATTGTTGGTATACACAAGAAACAAGATTCATCCCTTATGCAGGGCATAGCCAAGCACCTTGCAGCATCTAATGACAGGGCTTTCTCTTCAACAAAGAAACATGATGCAACTTCTTCACAGAATAGCTCTTGTGGCTGCCGCATATTATGATAAGAGACATCAATGATCTCCAAGATGGGGATGTTTTCATTCTAAAGGGCTTTCTCTCTCCAATTGTACACGATTAAATGCTTCTCTACTAAATAAATAAACAAATCACTCTACAGAGCAAATAGATGCAAGAGCGAAACATTTCTCCCTGACACGCTAGCTTTCTGCATGTGGGATTTTTGTTCCATGTAGGGTCTTTTATCACATAAGTTCCCACTTGCAGACTAAAGCAGTACTGCCTGAAGATAGGTTTGGGTTGTTACCTGTTAATTGTGAGAGCTATGGCTAACTTTAGGGTTGCCATATTTCAAAAAGTAAAAACCAGGACACCCCTAAATTGTTGAGCTTTATAAAAGGAAAACCCAAGCTTTTATTGGCAGCCTTCGCTAACTTGCCTAATGTTCTTGGGCAATGCATTCTTGCCATATATGTCTCTCCGGGTACGATGGTTGTACTTAACCCTCCCATTGGAAACTAGGAAGCTGCTTTATACTGACTCAGGCCATTGGTACATCTAGCTCAATACTGTCTACACGAACTGTCAGCAACTATCCAAAGATTCCGGGCAGGGAATAGCCCCAGCCTTACCTGGAGATGCTGGGAATTGAAACTGGGACCTTCTGCATCCAGAGCAGACCATCTACCACTGAGCTACAGCTGTTCCCCATGTCCACAGGTTGTTTTTTGCTTTTCTTTTTGTAAATGTTGCTGCTCCGGATGTCCCCTCCATAGCCAGCCTTCTGACCCAACTGGAGGGGAAATGGCACACGTAAGAAGGTTTAAGCACCACTTTCTGATGCCAAATAATTCAGTGCCAATTCTTCCCTGCAAATGCCCTCACTGCTTTAGTGTTACAGGTCAGACATACGTCTAGGAAAACCCTGTGTGCTTCATAATGTGTAGTTCCATTCTTACAAATTGCTGTTACCTACCCAGTGCTTTTTGTCTAGAAAAATGGGTGCCAGTACTTACCATGAAGTTGTTTCACACTTTTTAACAACGAAAAGAGAGAGGTGTGGTACTGTGTGCCCTCGAGTACCCCCTGAAAGAAAGCACTTTTGATACCCATATGGAAACATAGTGAAAATTGGGGACTTGACTAAAATATGGAACTAAGACAGAAATTATTAAACACAAAACCTCCTGCCTTTTAATCTCATGCTTAAACCAGAGCCAGACTTCATTTTCTTTAATATATATGGCCTAAAATACAATCACATACTCTCCTATTTTTAAGCATGAATAAATTGAGCCCTGGTATGGGCGAATTTCTCAGTTTCCTGTTGTTGTCCAGCTAGGATATATCACTGATGCCATTTTAATATAGCTTTAAAATTAATTTTGTATTTATTGCAGTTGGTATTAAAATAATTATTTAGAATGAATACAACAGATGTCACAAATATTTTGACTGCCAGTTAATACTCTGACATGCAACTATTTTTCTTTTCCATTTAAAAAAGTAACTATAAAGAGCTGAAGAACAGTACTGACAATTGAGCTTTGGGGCAAATGTAATTTTTCAAAACAAAAAACCTTCAGTGCAGTGCTGCTTTTCCAACTGTCTTGCTCAAGGCAACAATAAGGCAATGATAAAATATGTGAAACAATATCAAACCAATAACATGCCATATGCAAAATATGTAGGTAAATTAACCAAGCAACAAACAAAAAGGCCCAGAAATCTGTGTTTAGGAGCCAGTGTTATAAGCTTTCCCACAGGGTAGACTATGGCTTAGATCTAGATTGAGACTGCAGTCATAAATCTCCAATCAATGGTGCTAGAGGAGCATTTGTGCTTCTTGCTGGTATCTGCTGGTCTTCTCTGGCAGGCAGCCGCCATCACTACAGAGGGCCCCACTATGACCATGGAAGGGAAGACATAAGGAATGCTACTGCCACTGGTGTGATAGTCAACACAGCACCCTGAAACCAGGCAAGAACAGAACAGAGTCAGCCATGGATCCCGAGCCATTCCATTCCAATCTGAGCATCACAGCTGCATCAGCTTGGAACCAGCACATCAAAAAACACAGAACAAACTGCACCTTCCACCTTCCGCTTGTTCACGGGGCTTGGGATGTGGTGGTCAACCGTCAACCCACTACTCTGTACTGCTGCTTCCCAGCCAGGGGTAAAATTCATCTCTTAGTCCTGCTTAGAAGAGGCCCTCTGAAATAAGGGGACTTGCAGCTAGTCCTCCTGACTAACTTAGATACAGAGAAACAACAGCAGAGGAGGAGAAGGAGAAATGGCTGCCCCTTGATGCTTTGTTATTTATTGTTTTACTTCATTATATTATATTACCATTCATTTTTATTGAAAGGTACTTTGGTTATTGCTTTAATAGAACATCAGGATACAAATGATAAATGAAATAATTAAATTTAGACTAGGCCTGAAAGGGAAGGGGGAGAGAGATGATGAACAATTTGTGAAGCCAATGAAATGTACATTTTGAGTCAAATCACCAACTCATTTCACTGAAAGTAGATTATACATAACATCTGTGTAAAATGAAAGATTATATAACAAAATTGTAAAATATATTACAAGGGAACAGTATACAGGGCTGGAAGTTACCACGTAATGTTATGAATTTTAGTAAAACTAGGAAGGGACTCACAGAAATGAAAGTCCTCTCAATGGGTTTGATAACATTGTGAGCGTGGCCTATGCATCTAAACAAATAAACAAAGGAATGCATAAATATGTTTCGCATTGACCAAGAACCCATGGAGAATGTTTTGTGTCAACTGGATTTTGGATGGGCAGTGCTTTCGTTTTCTTTGCATAGCTTACATAGTCTTCTTGTTTCCCTTGGCTCTTAGGGAATGCTTTCCAGGGGTGGGCAGTAATAAATAAACTTCCTAGTGACTATTGCATTGGCCTCCTTCCAGATGTGAAGATTCTTGTTGTCCTTGTGGGTGCTAGGCAGCATCCAAAGGTTTATGGTCACTGTCACAGCCATCCGGCTATGATGCATTGCTTCCCTGTGCTATTATCCTGTCCTGTTAAGCCGATTCTCTTTATTGATGTCTTTATGTCGGGGCTGATCATGCATTGATAGCAAGTCGTGCAGGGCATCAATAAGTCTTTATACTCACATTTGTATCTGACACATGGACAGGTTCCTCCTAACCTTAGGCCTTTATGTCAACGAACATAATTATGAGTGCTGCTAAAGTGAAAGAAGAGGAGCTGATGAAAGGAGCTTCAAGAAATGTTGGAATGTGCACATGCTGCCATAAATTTTCAGAGAAGTACAGGGTTTGACCTGCAAATGCCCACTGCCCTTATCTGAAGGGTGAACGCTGCCCTTCTATACTGCCAACGGAAGGGCACCATTCAACCCAACCAGACTGGGAGGCAGCAACTTGCCATAAGTTTCCTCAGTGAACAGGATTGAGAGTCAATGCAAACCAGGCTACGGAATGGATTCTGCCAGTCACTGTTACTTGCTGGACGCAGGTGGCGCTGTGGTCTAAACCATTGAGCCTCTTGGGCTTGCCAATCAGAAGGTCAGTGATTTGAATCCCTGTAACAGGGTGAGCTCCCAGCTCCTGCCAGCCTAGCAGTTCAAAATCATGCCAGTTCAAGTAGATAAATAAGTACCGCTGCGGAGGGAAGCTAAACGGCGTTTCCATGCACTCTGGTTTCTGTCACCGTGTTACGTTGCACCCGAAGCGGTTTAGTCATGCTGGCCACATGACCCGGAAAGCTGTCTGTGGACAAACGCAGGCTCCCTTGGCCTGAAAGTGAGGTGAGTGCCACACCCCATAGTCGCCTTTGACTGGACTTAAACATCCAGGGGTCCTTTACCTTACCTTACTTGCTGGATCACACCAGTTGGTGTCTTTAAAGGCTAAATTACAAACTCCCGTAACTTATATATCCCAGACCCACCAACTCTAGACAGAGTTTAGTTCTTCAGGCTGTGTTTCCCAAAAATGCTGTTAGAAAAGCTGATTTGTGCCTTCATCAAACTAAGTCACCATGTTGAATGGATCCTCAACTCTATGCCCCTTGTAACAGAGAGGCCCTTTCCTCTTTGAGAATAGATGAGCAGTGTAACCAAGCAGGAAGGAGTCAAGAAGGACACACAGCACCAGAAATCCAAGATGTAGCCCGTGAAGAACACAAGAAAAACCCAAATAAATTAGATATAACTAGGAAAATATGGGAGCTGTTGAATGTGATTGAATTGTCTATCAACTAGGCTGCAGAATAGGGATCTGTAGGTTGACACACTGAACAAATGCTTCACCAGTGTAAATGCATTATTGCCTCCTGAAGGGGCACTCTTGTGCTATAGTGCAATGAAAGCAGGACAAAACACACACACACCCCAACATGACAGTGTTGCCATTGGAAAGTCTCATGTTACATCAGTATCTTTGGGGGTGTATGTGTGAAGTGTCCTTACAATTTGAATTCAAGGCAAAGAAAAATAAAGAGACCAAAGTGTCAAAAGTTTGGGAAATATCACTGGGGATATTGCCATTTTAATGCATGAAAAAAATGTGGTGTTGGATGTTTGTGAAACCTATCTGAAAGCTTTAGATTCTCTCCAAATGAAAAATCCAAAGCAAAGAAGTGAGTTTTCTGACAGCTTGGGCAGGATAGCAGAACAGGTCTAGTCCAGTAAATATAGTTTGCATCTCACTGTTTGTATAGTAGCCTTGGAGAATACCTAATAATTTTTACTTCAGCTTATATACAAAGCTCTGAAATAAATAACAGCTGGGAGCAGAGCAGTTTGGTTAATTATAGCACTTTTTAGTGCATCTTTACTTCCTTGCAATCTGCTTAGAAATTTGTTACCTGGGATTTGAAAAGTGACAGAAAATTGCTTCATAGGAGCAACAGGAATTTAAATAACCAAAATAAGTCCCGATCTGTCTTGTAGCCCCTTCCAGGCAAAAAGTTCCATTAACTACATGAGGAGTTTTGCCTGCTGGAAGACTCTAGTCCTGGGCTTTTAACTGGCAGTAGGTCTTGTGAAGTTAAGCAGTAGGAGGATCTGCTCTTCGTCAGCTCTGACATCCAGTAGATGTCATTGCAACCGACAGGGATTATCCGTCAAAGAATTTGGGGGATATTTGTCAAAATGGGGGGCAGGGAGAGGAAAGCCCAAGTTGAAATGCATTATTTTAAAGGAAGAAATCTGTGTGTACTGTTGTCATGGCTATAAAGGATGACTTTGCTAACACTGCAACTTATCCAAAAGTGATGGTTTCTCATCATTTGATCCATCCTGCTGAAGATGTGCATATTCACTTTAGGGAGGACAAGAAGAACAGTAAGATGAGCACATTTTAAAATCCCACCGTGCAGCAGAGAAAGTGCAAACAGGAAGTGCTGATCTATAAAAAGACTGGTGAAAATATGGATTCAGATTGTTGACTGTAGCGCATTGGATATGATTGGTCTGTTCTGAAAGCACAGAGTATAAAAGTACCTGGCTGCTCAGTTGGCATTGACCTTTGATAGAGTTTTCTCAGTGGTGGTTGCCCATTTGTGGAATGCCTTCTCTGGTGAGCTGCACCTGTCTCCCTCCTTGACTTTTAGGAGGAATTTTTAAACATTCCTGCTTACTCAGACATTTAATAGCGGGCACTGTTCTTGGCAACCATGAAATCATTGGCTAAGAGAATGTTATTGTTTTAACTGCCTTGAGAACATAAATACACACATAAAATTTATGTGTTTGCTGCCCTGGGCTCTTTTGGGAGGAAGAGTAGAATATACATTTACATCATCATAATCATTTGGAAGTTTAACTGCTTTCCAGTTAAGAAGACTCTCATATGGATATGTTTACATATCTTGGATACAGGTCCCAAACTACTTCCAGGTTGGAAGAGGAAGTGATGAGGGAACAGCATCCTATGATTTCTTAAAGACCCTTGCCATTTTCCATTCATGCTCTGGAGCCGGTCTACCCAGGTATTTTACTAGGAAAGGAAAGAAATGTGGATATGGGCTGTGTGGGGAATAGTGTTGATAGATCCTGGCTCACAGACAGCAAGTGTTGTGTTAACTGTTCTAGGGCAACAAGACATTATTTAGGAATGGTGACTGACTCCTACACTGACGCTTCCACCCCCTTCATTTTGTAGTAAAGTCTGTTTTGGGGGCCTAACCCGCCGGTCAATTTAATCCGGTCCCCGCGGCAATATATGTCCTGGGGTAAAATCTTAAAAAAAAGCTCAACAACTTCAATCCTAAAAAAAGTTCAACAACTTCGGTCGGCCCTCGTGCATGTTCACTTCATTAAATCTGGCACTCTTTGAAAAAAGTTTGGGCACCCCTGCTGTAGTAAGCAGGTCTCCAGTTTTGTCTTACAGCACATGTCAGAGGAGTAATATGGAATAATTAGTTAACAATAATGATGCATTCAATAAAAATCTGGAATAATTTGTTCTGAAGCTAATTTAGGAACAACACTCTGCACCTAGCTGTACATTGAAAGAGTGACAAAATTCCATCCTTTTACAGCTCTTTAACATCCTGAACATGAAGAACGAGGACAGCTGAACAGATTAATGGGCATTTCATACTTGCTTGAAAGGATACATTCTACTGGCTCCACATTAAAACCATATTAACTTTGTGTATGCATTCCCTAAACTAAAACAGTTCATGTCAGATTCCTTACTTTCTAACCAAGCTAAGCAAGGCTTTGCCTTATGAAATATAGGGTGGATGGCATTTATCCCACTGAAACCATGTATGTTCCATAGATTGCATAGGTCTTTCCCCCATTCCTATCTAACTGATAATGAGAATTTGTATTCTAGAAAAGCTTTTAACTAACTAAAATAGCAGTCAGTTTAATTTATAAAGGGTGGACTGGAAATCTTTCATGTGCTGCTTGTCCAAGCCAGTGTTCTGCCTATAATGATCAATAGTCTAACTCCTAAAACTTAAGGCACTGGCCTGATAACTCTAATCCTGACTTTTAACAAAGATAACTGCCCTAAGCACAAGAGATAAGCACACTGGAGGATCTCCCTTCTACGTTGCAAAGATTATTTGTAAGATTAAGTTGACCTCATGACCCTGTCTTACACCCTTGGCTTAAAGAATTAAGTTTCTTCCTATAGAAGATGAGAGGAATTGGTAGCAGATCTGCCCTAGCACATGATTGTCAAATGACAGATGATAGCAGATAGAGACAATATGAAATAATCCAAGTATCCAGTAAATTTGCCTTTGCAATAAGATGCATTAAAAAGGTTAAAGGACAATAACACTGTAAAATCTATGTTGCTAATTGAGTGTGTTATAAATATGTTTTTCATATTAGAATTTAGCCCCATGCATACAAAAAGAAAATAAAATTACCAGCTATTAGCTGGTAGTTAGCTAATTTTCTGTTTGCTACTGAACCTATCGAATACTTTCTTTCTTCACATGTGCTTTTATGACTGTCGACGCATACATACAGTTGCACAAGTTCCCATGAGCATGTTTGTTTTGTAAGTGTGTGTGTGTGTTTGTTTGTATAAATAAACCATAAATAAACCACACACGCCACATATAAATAAACCATATATTATAAAGACACCACAGTCTCCGCTGTCCCTAGACAAGCACCTGGAACCCCTGGAATCTTGCAGCAGTCAGAGATTGGGGTAGCTTGCAATACTACATTAGAAGCCAATATGTGTAGTAGTAGCTTGACAGCAATTTTTTAAATGAAGAGGGGTGTATGTGTGTTCAGGAGAGGGATGTTTAGCCCTTTCTTTTTCTGCCACTTCCTTACTTGAAATTGTTCCCGAAGCAACTTTCTCCGCATGGGGTTCTAAACCCTCTGAAGCATGCATCTGAAATTCCACAATGGAAAAGTCAGGAGGGTATATGCGATTTTGAAACCAGGAAACAGAAGACAGAAAAGTGTTGAGTGTTTTTCCACTCCAAATTTTCCCATCTGGAAATGGCTTTTCCAGTTTAAAAAGCAACATTAGGCTAACATAACATGCGTTTACATGCAACATGTAGCTTTGCCCTTCATATGCTTTTGAAGTACATTGCTATAAGAATTCTAACATCTGATGGCCTGGAATGTGCTTACACAGTCTTTGTTCCTGAGATTGTGATCCATAGACCAAACACTTTTGTTGTACAATCAATACAGAGCAGGTGTTGGTTAAAAGAAAACACCAACCCAAACATACAGAGAAGACTATCAAAGGAGAAGCTATTTTCCCCAGTAAGTATTTAGTCTGACCTTGATCGTGTCAACGCTAGCATCAGAAGCAAAATATTTCCTTCTTGGAATCCTATGTGCTTTGCCTCCGATATTTAATGTTCCTGTGCAGTCATTAGTTCATATAAGTTTCCATTACTGCCCCCACCACCCCTCTGTTGCTAATTTGAATGGTGACAGACTAATCTGGCAAGAAAGAGGCTAATGCAACTTGTTTAAATTTAAAAGAGAATTTCTAGCTGTGGTGACAAAATGCTGCCAACGCTATCCCAAGCCACCTGGTTCAGAATGTCTCTGAGGAAAGGCCCCCTTTCTAACAGCAAGGTCAGATGCAATGGGAAGGAGGAAGGAGAGAGCCTGCTTATGTGGTGGCAAAATACTTTAAAAGGTGGGGAATAAGAATGAGGGAGAGGAGGGGGGATGAGGTCAGGGGAGAAGGAGGAAAGAGGAGCAGGGATGGCCGAACCAACCCATTTGGGCAGCACAATGTCTGATGCCAGCCTTGTATCTGAAGCAAAGCCAAAATGGCCTCCCTTTTGCTAGGACGAACACTTTGACAAGGCTTGATACACCATTCAGACACTAATTCCTGAATTCTCCCGCTGCTTTATTCTGTCACATGGCAGGGCCAGTCCTGTAGGGTGGAGCTATGCAAATGAATATGTAGGTCTGTATCTGTGGTGGGAAACCTTTGACCCTCCAGGTGATTTTAGACTTCTACCAGCCCCAGCCAGCATGGACCAATGACCAAGGATGAGTCCATCAACCTCTGAAGGGCCCCAGGTGACCCACTGTTTGTCTACATAGAGATGGGCAGGCTAGTCAGCCTGCAAAACCTGCATTCAAACACTGCATTCAAACCTTGCACCCTCCCTCTCATAATGTCGATGAACATATGGTGAATGAGGTTTGCTGAGGAGTGATAAAGTCCACTCCAGATTATTTCGTTTCAATTTTCCCCCCACATTCATCACTGAGCTTAAAGTTCCAGTATAACGTTACGGGAGTGCAGAAAACATGTAATCAACTTTCATCACTCCTAAACTCCCACCAAGGTCACTGAGGAGTTTCACAATTAGATTCAGTGGGAGCAGTGTAGAGACAACACTGATTTCCCCTCCTTGAAGGATGATTTTATAAATCCTTGCCATAACACCAGCGGACACATTCTGGTGGAAATAGCAAAGATTAGTAGAAAGAAATTCATTGTATTTGAAGGAGTTTGCAAAAATCCAGTTACATTTTTAGATGGAGTCCTATTCAGATGGCCAGCACTTTGTCATTTAGTACCTGCTAGCCAATAAGATAAGCAAGTTAGAAGAAAATGAAACAGATGGCAACAGGTAGTTAATGCTAGTATCAAGATTTGCTTTAAAATATGCAACATACAGCAAAAACAAAAGAAGTTGGAGCAAAGCTTCAGAATTATTTTTTTTTTGTCAACAGTAAAGAAAATACAAAAATAAATTCTTGGCTGAAAGCTTAAAAGGATAGGTTTGGAATGTTATCTGAAAGTACATTACAGTCTTTGAGTTTGTAGGCAATGCTCAGATAAAGCACTTTGTTTATATATTACCCACAGCCATGTAAAATGGCTTGCCTAATTGATGTGCTAGCAATATTTATCTTGGGTTCTGAGGACTGATATATCAGTTTAATTAGTCAGTTGCTTTCTCGTCATCCAGTCTGCTAACTTGCAGAATTTACACACAAGCATAGTTGTCTGGGTGTTAAGAATTCACAACTGGATTTCCCAACTATCTTGCTGAGACACAGGGAGAAGTAGTACTGAGGCTACCACAAAATATTTCCTCCAGATGTACTGACCGACTCTGGGATTGCAGCACTCATCTCGCTTTATTGGCCGAGGGAGCCGGTGTACAGCTTCCGGGTCATGTGGCCAGCATGACTAAGCCGCTTCTGGCAAACCAGAGCAGCGCATGGAAATGCTGTTTACCTTCCTGCCAGAGCAGTACCTATTTATCTACTGGCACTTTGACGTGCTTTCGAACTGCTAGGTTGGCAGGAGCAGGGACCGAGCAACAGGAGCTCACCCCGTTGTGGGGATTCGAATTGCCGACCTTCTGATCGGCAAGTCCTAGGCTCTGTGGTTTAACCCACAGAGCCACCCATGTCCCTAGTTTTTCCTTGTTTTTCCTATTGGCTTGCCTGCACATTACTGAACCAGTATGCACTAGTATGCCTCAGAAGGAGCGGTCTAATTTTTATGAACCTTTCAGTGGGGCTCTGTCTCACTCTGTACACTTTATTTCTGGCAATAAAAAAGGCTTGTGCTGGCAGTGGAAGGGATTGCTGTTTGCAGGCATGCACTGAGCATTTTGAAGAAGTTCAGCCTTGTTTTCTCACTCTGTTCCTAAAAATAAGCAGATTCTTGGAGATCAGAGAAGAGATGCAAAGTAGCATTCCAAAATTGTGCAGTTCAAAAAAAAAAAAAAAAGTTTTATATGCTTTTCTGGTGCTAAAACGTGTGGAAGACAGATGTGCCGCTAAAGGTAAAAAGATTAGGGCAATAACTGGAAGCAATAAATTTTCATTTTATATCCTAATCTCTTACATTGTACTTGTTATTCCCAACTGGAGATGCGGAGGTCCACCAGTCAGTTATGGGATCATTGTGGGTGGGCAAGTACCCAAATTCCACAACACTGTTGGGGAACAATGACGTGCTAAAAGGGGCTAAATTCTGCTTGGCAGATTGAAGGTGTGGAACACTCTATTGCAGTATCCCTTTATGGAACATTTTGGGGAGTGTTATTCATTCATTAAATATACATATTGTCTTTTCCCAAAGACTTCAGGTCTGAGTACATCTTCCAAGGTCTTTGTCCTTCTGTGTCCCACTCCACCCTCATTTTATCCTGAGAATACCCCTTTTCAGGCATTATGGAGGTAAAAGGGAACATTTGTACAGTGGGGCTATGGGGCCATTGCTGCACAAATTCTCTGTGCCTTTTCCATGATGAAGCATAGCTGTCAACCTTCCCTTTTTTGTCGGAAATTCCCTTATTCCAGCGCCGTTTCCCGCTGCTTCCTGCTGCTATCCTGGATTGTTATATATCCCGTAGACTGTCCCTGGGACAGGTGAGGCTGCTGATCCCTTATTTTCAAATCTGAAAGTTGACAGCTATGTGATGAAGGTTCCCTGCACTATTGAGAATCATTAAAACCCTACTACACTGTGGGCCAGAATAATGGGAAATGGTGTTGATGTTGGAAGCGTGTGTCCTAAATGAGGGCATGGCTGGCTGGCGCTCTCAAAACAGAAGCACTTCTGCTAGGAGGTGAGGAATCGCTGCAACAATTTGTTACCAGTCCCATTTTGTTCCATGTAGCCGGCGTACAGTTTTATCTCAGATAATACTAAACAGGTTACCAATAGGCTAATTTTTGTGTGACACATAGGAGCCAACTCCTAGCGGCTAAGGGGACTTCAGCCCCCCCCATAAAACATTTGAGGGGTCCCGGGTCCCTAAATTTGATGGGCACTGCTATTCAAATTATGTGCATGCACCGTGTCATGTGATTGATTATGTGGGGCAGGGCTTACCTGGGGCCCATCAATATTTTATTCAAGTTGGCACCCCTTGTGTGACATACCGAGATTTTGGGTTCCACTGGGTGGAATTCAACACCATGCTAATTTGATCATTCTGTCCTCCCCACCCGACCCCTGTGCCCTGTCTTGGAGGTTTTCCAGATCCCCCAGAACTGACTAGGAAGAGGAAAGCAGAGGCAAAACCGCATTGCACTTGTACTGTTACTCTAGTGTAACTGTTTAGTTGTATCCAGCCCATGGCCTCTTATCTGGTTCATTCATGTTTTGTTCTGTTTTGTTTTTGCTTAGCTAAAACAAAGAGGGGGGGGGGCAAATCTAAAGAGTTCACATGGAGCCCTTGAATTCAACAGCAACTGAATTAAAGGAATTTGGCTTTGTGAAGCATTACTAGTGAGCTCACCGTTTTAATAGAAATCCTGGGCTAACACAGATTTCCTGTGTCCTTCCAGGTGACCACATTTTCCTTTCCCAAGAGATAACGATAACGCTCATTATGTCTGCTTTCAGAGAGGCCCCCTGCTTGTGAGGGAAATATGTAATGTAAAAGTATACAGTGCATTGCACTGCCTGCCACAGTCCCATCGCCTCTGGTTATCCTGTTTAAGTTGCACTGGAACATACATTTATCTGAAGCTGAGTAATTTTATAGATCCATAAAACCTACATTTCCCCTTGTGTTCTCCACCCCCCTCCCTTTTAAGTTGGACACTCAAAGCAAAGCTGAAACCCTAAAATAAATCTTCAAATGCTGCAGAAGGCCGAGCACAGCTTTATTACATATCTCTGCAATTAGAACTAATTTACTGCCTCGAGAGCAGTAAAATGTGCAAGCTACTTCTTGGATAAATATACCTGTGTAGGACAAGCAGAGCTTCTCTGTAAATGTTATCTCCTTGCATTCAACAAGTACCAAGGTCATTCTTACTGCTACATACCGGAGAACATTTAATTAATGGCCCTGCAGCTGGCGGTACCACCTTGGCTCCTTCATCTAGGCTGTTTTTCTATGTTTTTCTGGTTCATATGAACGGACTTGGATAACGTCCCATCGCTTATTTCCCCCACAAATGTCTCTCCCCGCCCCTTCCTGCTGCCTGAAAGTACAAAACATACTTTAGTAGCCTCTTTGCTGGAAGAATGTCAGCAGTTCACAGAAATAGGAGGGAAAAGTTGTGTCTGTTTCTATTAATATCCGTTTATAAAAAGCAACACGTTGTGTATACGGAAGTGCAAGTATACCCATTAGCTCAGCTTGGTCTTCAAGCTTGTAGTTGTATATACGCACAGCAAGGATGGGAAAATTTTTTCTGCCTGGGGGCTGCATTCCCTTCTTTGTAACCTTCCAGAGGCAGCATCCTATGGGTAGGTAGGGTCAGAGGTAAAAGTTGGTGGAGCAACAAAATGGGTGGGAAGCCAGCGTTGAATAATGGTTAAGATGTTGGGCAATGACCCAGGAGACCAGGGTTTGAATCCCCACTCAGCCATGAAGCTCACTGGGTGACCCTGGGCCATTCACCATCTCATACTCTGCCTCACAGGGTTGTTGTAAGGATGTGGAGGAGAACCATGTGCACTGCCTTGAGCACGTCGGAAGATAAAGGTGGTACAGTG
The DNA here is from genome assembly GCF_965153285.1 of Podarcis tiliguerta. Classification (NCBI taxonomy): domain Eukaryota; kingdom Metazoa; phylum Chordata; class Lepidosauria; order Squamata; family Lacertidae; genus Podarcis; species Podarcis tiliguerta. The sequence goes on from NC_139534.1 coordinate 71,716,840, forward strand.
GTGCCTTGCAAGACAAAATTAATTTGTTCCGCGAGTTTTTTCGTCTTGTGAAGCACTACTGCATTTAAACACTAACAACGGCGGGGAGGGGCGGGGAGAAGCAGGGCAGCTGCCGCAGCCAGTACCTCAGACTCACCCGCGCGTTGTGGCCACCGTGCGACGCGGCTGCTGGAGGGCGGCGGGGCTCAGGAGCGCGATTCTGGCTGCAACGCTGGCTGCTGGTGGCAGCGGCTCTCTGAGGGGAGCACCCGAGGGGGGTGGGCAGCGGCGCGAGGCAGCCGGAAGGTCGGCCGTCAGCTGGAAGGTCGGAGGGAGCCGGAGGAGCGGGGAAGCGAGCGTGCGTGCGTGCAGTGACCGTCGCCATGACAGGAGAGGCAGGGCCGTTTCGGCTAGCGAAGCAAGCCCTTAGGAAAATCCGTCTTGCGAAGCACCTCAGAAAATGAAAAACCCTTTTGTCTAGCGAGTTTTTCGTCTTCTGAGGCATTCGTCTTGCGGGGTACCACTGTATATACCGGTAAATGAAATAAAGAAATATGAATGTCATTGCACAGTTGGGCAGTTTCTACACCCACTCACTCCCCTCAGCAGCATCCTTCCAGTCAACTAAGAGGCGTTCCCAGAGTTCAAGGACACATTCCAGCCAGGCAGAAACATTCATGGAGGGTGCAAAGCCAGGCTGATAAGGATGTGGTCTGGGGAGAATAACAGATAAAAAGGCCTGAATTCCAGGAGAGATTAATTTGACCCTAGGGCTTGGTGTTCCCTATCCCAGAAGTACAGGGTCCAAGTTACTGAATTGTATTGTCCCGAGAGAAGAGAAGAACCCGGGGATCACTGTATGGAGAGCAAGTAGACCACTGAATGACCACCGTGGTGCAAAAGACTGGAGCAAGTGAGCCCGGGCACAGCCAGCTGTGATCATGAATCCCCCCCCCCCCCCAGCATAAGTGCTTCCATCTTCAGACTTCGGGGGGGGGGGGGCAAGAAGTCAAAAGTGGTCCCCACTGCCAATTATCTTACCCTCTCCATCTGGGTAGCTGTGCAGACTGGGCTCAGATGGCATGGTGACCAGAGGCAGACTCTCCTTATCCTTACTCCACCTGTCTACTGCTGAACTGTCTTAGAAGGTGAGAAGCAAAAAGGCAGTGACTGCACAGAGAAAAAGAAGGCAGGGCCATGAGGTGTCAGGGGGCCCATGGCTATGATGGGAGCCTTGGCAGCTGCCCAACAGTGCTAAGCCCAAGCTATAAGTGCACATACTTGGCACATACTTGGTGGTTGACCTCACTTCTGCTAGGATCAGAGGTAATCATTTTGTATTTTGATATTTGGGTGGCAAGTGATTTCAGTTCAACTATGGAGTCTATAGATACTCTGTTTTGAGGCTAAAGGCACCTTGGACAAAGAGTGATTTGTATCAGGTCTGTAGCACTGAGGTAAAGGATGAGGTCCTAAACTGGACCCCTTCTGAGCTGCTTTTTCTGGCAGAAAAATACATGGGGATTTCTGTTCATTCATGTTATTCAATACCTTTTAAAATCAACTGCATCCTGCCATTCCAAAAGGTTCAAGGCAACTAACAAATAAAATAAAGAGCCTATCTATTGATAAAAAATATGATGAAAATACAATCAAGGTGCTTCATCCTGATTTGCTTGCACAAATCTCTCCCGTGAAATACTGACAGCCTAGAGGCCTAAAACACAGAAAGCGCTATGATTTGAAAGAAGAATCAGAGCAGCCAGTGCTTTTTTTCCTTAAAAAATGTTTAGGGGTACTCTCAGTTTGACTCAAGAAAATCACCATTTTATACTTCAAATCGGGAAAAATAAATACAGTAAATGGACAAAAGTACAAAGATTCACAAAATGTTTAGGGGTATGCGTACTCCTGCGTCCCCCCAGAAGAAAAGCACCGAGTGCAGCAAAAAACAAAAAATGGCAGAGGAAGACTTTGAGGGAAGGAATCTTCCATGTCACATGGAATTTGACCTGGGAACATGGGATAGAGATAGAAACTTGCTCCACTAAATGGTGCCTCTGCTTAAAATCATACCCTGACCCATTTCAATTTTAGTGAGATGGATGTGCACATAATTAAATTCAATGATTAAAATAAAAACCTGCTAAGACTATCTCCCAGTGGTTCAAGTTCCAGAAGCCAGAGAACTGGAAGCCTAGGCTGATGTCTAAACAGGTGTGTCCTGTGATCAGCAGTGATGTTGCGCAATGTCACAAATTGCACTTGGTTAGAATTAACCTTCCATGCAACCTGAAGTGTCTTCTGATATGACTCCACCATTTAATGGAGTGCATAGTTTTTGGCTATGTATGTCATTTCCCACACAGTTCTTGACATGGCACGAAGAGCTCCCTGATACTCAAACTAGAGTCTAAATAAATATTTGTCATTGGCCCCTGTCATATAAAAGCTATAATTTGAGTCGCATAATCACTAATCCCCCCCCCCCACAGTCCAACAGTGGCCCTCTATCAACTTTTTTGTATTGGCTTTAGATAACAGTATGTTAGATCTCATTCATATATTTTCCTGGGGAGGGATCACTATTAAATCCAAAAGTATATTTTGTGCATCTCATGTTACTGTGAAAGATTTGAGCAGCTAAACCCTATTCTATCTGCTAGTGTCTGTGTTTTAAGGTAGGGAGTTGTATTGAAATCCACATCCATTGTTCTTGCTGCTTAACAATCCTAAAGTTACTTGGAAGTACTTTTGTTTGAGAGACCTTTCAAGCAAAGCCAAGGCAGCAGATTAGAGATTTTTCCCCTGTTTGTAGACAAAAATACATTAAAACAACCAAGGGAGCTATTACTCTTCCACGTAATTATTTTTAATGTCTCCTTAGACATGTAGAAAATGCCTTTTCGCTCCTTGGGGAGAAGAGCTAAAAGGGGGGGGGGGGTCCTTTTTTTGTTTTTACATTTTGCAGTGTGGCTTTTGTTAAATGTTGGTATGTATTCCCATTGTGCAACACTCACCCTAAAAGACTTTAAAAACATTTTAGGGTTCTAATGTCTAATAAAATAAATGGCAGAAATCCACAGCCACTGTTAGGTTATGATTTATTTATATACCACTTTTTGGCCCAAAGATTCCCAAAGCAGTGAGTAACACATTAATGCTAACGAGAGAGAGAATGAAAGTACAATAAACACAATAAATCAACCAAAACAGGGTAAAATAGCACCATCACCAAATACCCACCAATCACATTTGTGAGATGCATTCATGCCGTCAACACAGATGCAGCTTTTTCCATTAGAGAGTGCCCTGAAGGAGAGACACAAAGGGGAGAAGGCCCCTTGATGTCACCCTCTTGCCCACTGAGGCCAGCCTACCAGCAGCAACCCACCTCAAACAGCCTCCAGATAAATAGGCTTTGCCCCTGGGAACCACTTGAAGCTATGCCAGAGTTCTTACTCTTCATGGGTGGGGCTAGCTGGCCAAACCCTTTGACCCCCTGCCAACAGGCTAACGTTCTGCAAGGGCGTGAAACCTTTAAGACCTATGCAATGCTTTTGGGTCCTAAGTGGCTTACCAAAAAATTGGAAAAAAATATTAATTAATGCTAGTAATACAGTACAGATGTTAAAAACAGTAGCCATCCTAAAATTATCAAAATGCAGATCAGATCAATAGGGTTGGTCTTTTTTTAAAACAACAACAACAAACAAAACAGTTTTGTTCAAGTATTAAGACCTGCCTGATTTTATTGATCTATCTCTGCTACGATGTATTTTTACTGTTTATGTTTTAAGAATGTATGTGTAAGCTGCCCAGAGATCTTCAGGTACTGGGGCAGTACAGGGATCACCAGTAATAAACAGCTAGGATTGGATTGGAAGGGAGCCCAAGGAAATATATCCTTTGAAATCAAGGATGAGCAAATGAACAAAGCTATCAAGGAAGTTCAGAAAGAATGAAGCAGTCCTTCAAGTTCTTTCTTCAATATTGAATGTTAATGTTCAGGGGAGATAGATACAGTGTGTGCCCAGGTGAATCTGCCCAGGTATACACATTTTGATGACAGAATGAGAACCTTTTCCCATAACCCAACACAGAGTTAGGTGAATTTTAGCTAATTGATCTCTATGTGCAGTATGTTAGTTTGTTTCTTGTTGCAGAACAGCTTCCCACATTCTCTTCAGACCAGTGCTGAAAAGTGATGACACAAATCAGACATAATTTCCAACGGTGTAGCTGTGTTTGTTTGTACCTCACATTTCCCCCTAAAAGAACTCAAGGCGGCCTATGCTAAAAATAAGAACTGCTAAAAACATAGAAAAAACAAAACAATTAAAGATTGATAGAATTAAAACTATGTACATATATAAAATCTATTAAAACCATACAAATAATTACAATAAAAACAGCATGGCATCAGCCTTTTCATTAAAAACAATCCCCAAAGCCTGTAGAAACAGAAAAGTCTTCAGCTGCCGGAGGAAGGACAAGAAGGAGGGAGGGAACAAGTCTAGCTTCTCTAGACAGGGAGTTCCAAAGTCCAGGAGCAGCCACTGAGAAGGCCCTTGGTGTTAGCCAATTGCAGCAAAAATGTCCTTAAAGATGAACCAACTTATTATAGCAGAAATGTTCCTGGACAAGAGTCCACTTCATGAAGGACCTTTGCATCCTAAATCTTCTCTTGGGGAAAGGCCTTGGTTCCGGCATCTCTAGTGCTCATCTCCTTATCTTCCCGCAACTTATTTCTCATGGCCCAGCTGTCCTTCCCTTAACCCCTTTCTTGACCTCTTGCGACTCCTACTTCTCATGGTGAAAGTTGACCAGGAGGTGATAAGAGAGGGTGTTTCCCAGCATTTGTTTATGAAGTGCAATTTGTTTGACACCTATCTTTCCTTCCATCCATGTAAAATGGATGCAACAGGACAGGGACAGGAACTTCTGAGATCAGTAATAATGGAGGCACTTAGGTGCTTATAATTCATGAGTTCTTCCTCTAGTACTGTCTGTTTTCCCCAAGCCAGGAAGGCTAAAATTTGGTAAAGAGCTGTTAGTTCGGTAAGGAAGCTGCTCTAGACAGGGAGCTGATACGGAAGTTAGAGAATCCACCTCTTCCTGGCTCTCAGCCCAACTTCTCTATCCTCCAAAGATAGCCTCAGATGCAGCTTTTGTAGCAGTTCTGAAACCCTGCCAGGCTCACCATGTCCCCTGCTCCTGTGCCCATGGGGGAGATTGGGATGTGGGTTGCCTGAGAGTATAAGGAAGAAATACAATTGTATGAACTGGGATCATGCTTTGGGTACTCCACTACCTTGGTCTTGCTGATCAGAGTTAAATGCCTTAAGTGCCAAGGCCAATCCTGCATGATGGAGACTTAAAAAACAACAACCCACAACGTAGAGTTATTGCATGAAGGGATAATGAATAATGGAGGCAATTAAGGAACGGAAGGAACTTGAGTAAGGAGAAGATCTGTTAGATTATGAATTCATTTCTTCAGGAACATGATGGAAGTCCCACAGTGTGGGAAACATAACATTCAATTTGACAAAGAGTTGAAATGTGTGCCATAGGGAACAATCCTGCATTGCCATGTGGGGCTTGACCTGCATGGCCTGGTCGCTCTTTTCCACTTTTTAATTATTGTGGATCCGGGATCATAGGGAATTAGCCCACTTGGTGTAGGAGACTGGTGTTAAGACCCCTTGACTGCATTTCCATGACTGATGCATTCTGGATGACAGATATAAATATGCTCTTCAAGGTCTGTATTTCCCTGTATATTAGAGCACTTTAAACTCAGATTTAATTAAGAGTCAGCTGTTTAACCACTGAGTTAATTTGAACAGACAGAATATTACATTTCTGCAAAGTGGGTAACAGAGTAGTAGTGAGTGGTAGCAGCAGCAGCAGCAGCAGCATCAGTAGTAGTGGGATCTTCAACAAAGTTTTTGCAGTGCATTATTCTTCCTTCAAAAAGGCATGGTCCTGTTCAGGCTTCTAGACAGCCATTTGCTCCGAGCAGGGTGAATTCTCCCAGATTCATCTTTGCTGATATTGAACACAATTACTACCAACTTCCCGTGTGCTGATGAAGAACAATAATACTGAGAGAGAGATAAATAAATAAATGATAGAAAAAAATAGAAATAGAGTTTGCTTGTTTTTCCTCTACTGCTACATAAAGATAAATTAGAAACATGTTATGTTTCATATTCTTTGCCTGTCTGGAAAATTATAAGAAACTAGTTACCTATATTGTCCACATATTCAAATAACAGCAGTAAGAAGCAATTTGATTGCTGAGGCAAGGGGTGGAATAAGGTCTGTCAGTGTGGACTGGGAAAGGTTGACTATAGCAAAAGGCAGCTTAGAGAGCTCAAGTTTTGATAGGTGGGTAGGTATATGAGATATCATGTGTATAGAAGGGAAAGTGCTTTTACAGTTTGAACACACACACACACACACATTTTTGCCCAAATGGAATTTCAGTACAAGCTGCCAAATAAGCTATGATGGGAGTTGGATTTTATCCAAGGTCTGTATTTCTTAATTATCATTATGAAAGAGCTACGGTCACAGGAATTAAGTTGTAAAATATTAGATGTGTAAAATCGTCTCCCTAGGACAGTCCTGTGAACAAAGAAACTCACTGTTTTACAAAGTCTTGGCTGCAATTTAAGATGGAACTTGTAATTGCTACTTCAGCGGTTGCCTAATGGAAGGACTTTTCTTGCCATAAATTGGGGAGAGAGAGGATCTTCAAGAACTGTGGTGCATGATGCTAATCTGCTAATCTGTTTAGGAGATTAATGTGGGGTTTAGTACATACAAAAGAGAATACTATTTCCTCATATAGAGCATGTTGTAAATTCTTAGCAAATATGAGTTATGGAATCAGCCTAAGGGCTATTGTCATGCTTTCCTGGTGCATAGGACCAATTTGCAAACACGCCCCCATTCATGTCAACTTGCATTCAATGGGCAAACTTCCAGGTAAGTAGGTATAGGATTGCAGCATTCATTGTTAAAAACAACCCCCACTCAGAGCAAAGAAGCTGTGAGCTAGTCACAGATTTGGCTGCTTCTGAGAAGGAATAACATGGGATCTGAAATAGGTATTTTAATTATTTGTCATGCTTTGACAGTGAATTACAGTCTTTTACAGCTTGGGCAATAAAATATGTACTGCTATCCTGACATTTGAAATATGATCCTAGTTTATGTTGAAATGAGTTTTGGGACAAGCGGCCACAAAAGGAGCAAGCCAATGGGTGTTGTGCTATTGAAGGGAATATAGCTGTATACACCGGCTCCTGGGATACTCAAGGGTCGAGTGACCAAAAGAATCTCCTTGCATCGCTGACCACCATTATTTCTTCTGGCAATTTAAAAAGTAGAAACATGAAGTCATAGTCTGTCCTCAGCATTGGTACTTAATTGGGGTGGGTGCCGGAAATGTAGAACATTTCATCCTTCTTAGAATCATAGAATCATAGAGTTGGAAGAGACCACAAAGGCCATCGAGTCCAACCCCCTGCCAAGCAGGAATCACCATCAGAGCACTCCTGACATATGCTTGTCAAGCCTCTGCTTAAAGACCTCCAAAGAAGGAGACTCCACCACACTCCTTGGCAGCAAATTCCACTGTCAAACAGCTCTTACTGTCAGGAAGTTCTTCCTAATGTTTAGGTGGAATCTTCTTTCTTGTAATTTGGATCCATTGCTCCGTGTCCGCTTCTCTGGAGCAGCAGAAAACAACCTTTCTCCCTCCTCTATGTGACATCCTTTTATATATTTGAACATGGCTATCATATCACCCCTTAACCTCTTCTCCAGGCTAAACATGCCCAGCTCCCTTAGCCCTTCCTCATAAGGCATCGTTTCCAGGCCTTTGACCATTTTGGTTGCCCTCCTCTGCCCTCCTCCTCCTTAACTGTTTGCACTAGAGCTTTGCTACAATAAACATGGCCTTGACTTCTCTTCCGTCTCAGTGATGTTACAAATGACTTACATTGACTCATCAAATTGTCTCTCTGTGTCTTACCAATGACTGGCACTGACTCATCGAAACATCTCGCATGCTGTACTTCTTTCTAAACACACTTATTGATTCACTAGAGATGTGTGCTTTACCCCCCCCCTTCCAACGGGAACCCTTTCTTGTTAGTTTTGGAACTTTAAATTGTAATTCTGAACACACAGGCTTGAATCCTGGTGATATAACCTAACATTCCTTATAATTAAACACTTCATAATATTTTTCAGTATGTATTGCTTTATCTGAGCTTGGATAGCTCAGTTGGTTAGAGCACGGTGCTGATAACGCCAAGGTTCAGTTCCCATATAGGACAGCTGCATATTCCTGCATTACAGGGGGTTGGACTAGATGATCCTCAGGGTCCCTTCCAACTCTACAGTTCTGATTCTATGCTGAAAGCAAATTGAATACAGTGGTACCTCTGGTTACGAACTTAATTCATTCTGGAGGTCCATTCTTAACCTGAAACCTGAGGTACCACTTTAGCTAATGGGGTCTTCCGCTGCCGCCAGCGCACAATTTCTGTTCTCATCCTGAGGTAAAGTTCTTAACTCAAGGTACTACTTCCGGGTTAGCGGAATCTGCAAGCCGAAGTGTTTGTAACCTGAGGTGTTTGTAACCCGAGGTACCACTGTAAACTGGGCATAATCCAATTAACTGACCTGGGAGTAAATCCCATTGAACTAAACAAGGCTTATTTCTGCATAGACATAGATAATTGTTACTAAGCACTGCTGGTATAGCAAAGTCACTGAGTTAGTCCACTGTGGCAAAAAACAGCAATCTCTGGCAACAAAGGCAAGGACTTACTTCAGCAGAATAAACCTTTGCCTTTTCTCAGCCTTCATAGCAATTGACATTCACTGTGTTTGTTTCCTTGGAAGGAAAGTTTGTTGATTTCAGTGCAGTATGTTCCATATCTAAATGCCAATAAGGGAGTAATGCAGAGGGCCAATTAATGTGTATCTTGATGCATATGGGATCAGCATAAGAACCTTTTCTGTTTCCATCTCTGAAAATGGCTTAGAACTACTTTTTAAAAAGCCAACAGCTGGTTGGCCTAGTGGTCCTTCCTCCTTGTAATCAACAGGACTTTTATTTTTAAAATAATGCATTTAGGATTCAAGATTAGGGTTACCTCAATTTAAAAAGTGAAAATCCGGACAGAAGTGTTGTTGAGCTTTTCTTGGCAAGAAGCATTTTTGGCAAAATCACAAACAAAAGTGACTTTTGGAGCTATTTTTCAGGAAAACTGGCAAAAACGACACTGCCAACATGTGTTGCCATATGTCCAGATTTTCCTGGACATTTCGCTGATTTCCGCCCCGACACTGCTTCGGACTGCAGTATTCTGGGTATGTCCAGGAAATTCTGGACATGATAGAACCCTATTCAAGACCCCTGAAGTAGCAAATGTGGAGAGTCATGCGGTCTGCCCCCTTTTCCACCAATCTACAGAGAAAAGGGTTGATATAAATTATGAAATTGAACAGGAAAGGTTTTAAACTCACTTTTATTTTTCTTGTATATTTGAGAAGACTTAACCACGGCTACACTTTCTGAGCAGCCCCAGCTAATCTTTCCATAGATCCTATTGTGTGCCTGAGATGTTTAAAACGTCACATAGATCTGAAAGATGTTACCGATACCTACTCCTATATGAACTCTTATTCACCAGAATCTTGGCTGGAACTAGCTGTAGAGGGATATTTTATGGCCTTATGCAGCCTGGTGATTTATGTTCAGTTTTGCCCTAGCAATATGCTAATAAATTTAACAAGACCCCTGTAGTACCCTCGTACTTCATTTAAAATGAAACTTGGTGCAAGGTGAGACATCGCTTGTGGGGGGCAGGGAGGCAGAGAAAGGGGGGAAATGCTCTAGAAAACTGGAAGAAAGAGTGCAATTCACAAATGCAGGAAGTAGTAACGTGTGGACCTAAACCGGTTAACAGACCAATCTGTGAAAACAGCTCGAGCAATTTCAGACAGCTGCGATCCTCTCTATCTAGAAATAGAGCTGGAAATCATTATGGGACTTAAAGAACATTGTGATTTTAAGCATAATTCCAAGTTAGTTGAGTCTAATCTCCATTCTGAACCCAAGCGCAGCCCCATCCTATGCATGTTTACTTGGAACCAAGGTTGCAATCAAAACATAAAAAGGTAAAGGTAAAGGTACCCCTGCCCGTAAGGGCCAGTCTTGACAGACTCTAGGGTTGTGCGCCCATCTCACTCAAGAGGCCGGGGGCCAGCGCTGTCCGAAGACACTTCCGGGTCACGTGGCCAGCGTGACATCGCTGCTCTGGCGAGCCAGAGCCGCACACGGAACGCCGTTTACCTTCCCGCTAGTAAGCGGTCCCTATTTATCTACTTGCACCCGAGAGTGCTTTCGAACTGCTAGGTTGGCAGGCGCTGGGACCGAACAACGGGAGCGCACCCCGCCGCGGGGATTCGAATCGCCGACCTTTCGATCGGCAAGCCCTAGGCGCTGAGGCTTTAACCCACAGCGCCACCCAACTCAAAACATAGTCTGCATCAAAACACAGGTTACCTCCCAAGCAAACATGGATATAGGATTGTGTTGCACAATCCTATACCCACCCCCAGTTCAACGGGTTTTACTTTTCTATTAGGTAGGATTAGTGCTTTTTTTCTTTTAAAAAATGTTTAGGGGTACTCTCATTTTGACTCAAGAAAATCACCATTTTATAGTTCAAATTGGGGAAAACAAATGGACAAAAGTACAAAGATTCACAAAATGTTTAGAGGTGTGCGTCCCCCTAGAAAAACAGGTTCAGATCAGGGGTTTCATTTGGTACAGAGCTTGCTTCCAGATAGGGGAGTGAGAGGAATCCACTCCAGTTCAATGAAACCCCAGTAGTGAGTCATAAACCCAGGTACAGGATTAATTGGTTTATGAAACTGGTATAGCCCCAGATGCAGCAGGCCGCTCAAATGGAAGTGGACCGGCTTAAGAGGTTTGTGGATCCCAGTCACCTGACCTAATGAAGACTGCCCCCACTCCACACCCATACCCATATCCTGCTGTTATAGGATCAGTGCAAGGTTCCTAATTCAGAACACCCTGAGGCAATCTGTTGACGTCAAGGGCTCAGAATTTGCAGCCAAAATCTTTCTTCTGGTTGGGAAAGTTATGACAGTATAAATACCCTCCGCCCGGCAGACAAGTTGTTCATAGGATCATTTCGAAATAGTTTGGAGAGGAATAATGTTCTGGGAGAAGAGATTAGGAGCACTGTGTTTCCTACAGGTGCAGAAAAAGCAACTTGGTCCCCCCCTCCCCTGTTTATCTCTCTCGAGACCCCTCTCCCCTTGTCTTTCTTTCTTTCTCTCCCCTCCTCTTGTTCTTCCCCAAAGTTGAATCTGGGGTCAGAACTTCTAATTGTAACCTCAGACTGGAATTCCAGATGGTGTGTTCAAGACTCGGAGCAAGTCTCAGTTCATCAATTTCATGTGCTCGAGTGTCTGCTCTGGCTGTGGCCCCGACTCCATTCCCAACGTGGCATTAATGCAGAACAAATTGAGACATATCCTCTTGATAATTAGTTCCAGGATTGCCCAAGATTTACGGTAAAATAATAGAGCAAACTCCACAAAAGCTGGGGATTTTTTTTTTGCCTACCACCGAACAAGGAGGAGGAGAGTGCTTTGGCTGAGATGCTGCTGCTGTTGCTGCTGCTGCGCAAAGTTGGCACCGGAGAGGGTGAAGAGGGAGCCAGGACTCCGGATGAGTTGCTGGTATGGGAGTGAAACCATTAGCAGCGCATGAAGCTAGGAAGGAACCCAGAACGAGAGAGTGCCATATATTTATAAGTTGGGCGAGGAAGAAGAGGGCCGGATACATAGCACAGTGCAACCTATGCAAGCCTATTTGGGAAGGAGCCCCATTTAAGTCACTGGGGCTGACTTCCGAGTAAACGTGCATAATAATCTTGGGTCTTGGAACTAAGTAAGTCCCACTGGTTTTATTGAATTTGCTCTGTGTGGGGAGGTTTTAAAAGTAAAGGATCCACGGTCTGTCTTCTAGAGGGAGGACCACACACTCCCAATAGCCTAATCAGCCCCCTACTTTTTTCACCCCCACCCCCGCAAAAGAGAACAATCATCTTAAGGCATTTATAACTGCCAGGAGGCACGGTGCTAGCAAGGAGGCTTAAGATAGCTTGAAAAAGTTCTCCAGCGGAAGCCTCCGTATGCTTACTCAGAAGTAAGTGGCATTGCGTGGGGTTTGCTCTCAGCCAAGTGGGAATAGGACTGCAGACCGAGAGTCTCATCTATCCACCAGGCCCCAAAGGGCCCCCGGTAGTTTGAGCTATGGTACGCCTGGGATCTAGCCACAGAAAACGGCTACCCCTCCATTGTCTGGCCCATTTCTTAGCAGGAACGGCGCCATGACCCCGGATGGAAATGGGAGGGCCTTCGGTCTGATCCAGCAAAGGAACTCAGACAGACCAAGCGTCTGCACGTGCAGCCCCCACTGCGCTCAATAGGGCTTAGTCCCAAGGAAGGATACATAAAGCCTTTTTTATTTTTAAAATTAATAATCCAGCACAATAAATTTACAACACAGGCTATGAGTTGGACACCCAAAAGCAATAGCGGTCATATCCCGAGACCACACAGCAACAGAGCAAAAGTCTTCTTCACTGTTGGCTGGGATCTGTCAAAAGCAGGAAGGAAAATATGTTTTCTTTTCTTTTCATATTGGGCAGATTCCCATAAGCATCCCCAAAACAAAGGGCATTACGCCCTCACTGTGTTTGCAAGACTAGGCCCGGGTGAACTTCCCAGGCGAGATGGGGGCAGGGGGGGGGGCTGGAAGTGGAGATCCAGTGGGTCCGACTATTTGCCTTCTTCCTTAGGCACACGCTCATTCTCATAATCGGGTAATATTTTCTCTCCGAAATAGCCGCTAGAGTGCATTTACTTGAGATTAAGAAGTCTGAGGACAGGAAACTTAAGACTACTCTTAAAATTTCAGAAAGAAGTTTCTGATTTAAAATATATATTGTTAACAAACGCTTAACTTATCTATGTTAGTTTCTGATTCACAATCTGGTTAAGTCGAAGTGTGTGTGTGTGTGTGTATATATATATATATATATATATATATATATATATATATATATACCAGTATATAATGTATAGCCCGGCTTTCCATGAATTGTGCCCTTTGGCGGTTAAGAACATTAATACATATTTTACAAAGGGGGGGGGGCATTTATTCTCATTTGTCTTAGTTGGACGGGCTCCCCCATTCTTTAAATACATTTCCTTTGTAACAAGAGCCATTGTTTTCAATCGATTCACGCAACTGTCCGCTTAAAATCAGCTGGACTATGATGCTGTGTGTTTCTCTCTCAATGAATTCGGCTCGTTCCTCTCTCCCCTGTGTTCTACATTAGTTTCAGACATTTGCTCCTGAAATAATGATCATTATCTTACTGCCCTATCCTAATCATCTTTATTCGATGGCACTTACTCCCAAATAAGTATACTGTACTAAGATCTATTCGCGTCTACACAAAAGCAACCTCAGATTTGCTCGGTGGAGTCTTACTTCCAGGTAAGTGGGTACAGGGTTAACTGCTCCTGTTGGCTGCACTCCAGACAATGGAGTGAGATCCATTGATTTCCATGGGTCTTTTTTTTTCAAAGATTTGCGTGGGTTTAGGGCTGCAGCCGAAGGCCCCTTTCTCTTCAGCCCTTCTGGGTTAGAGAGCGCCTTCCCACCGAGCGGATCTGGCTGTGAATGCGAGCGAGCCCCCTTTCGCCCTCGCTGCCCCCGCCGCGCTGAACTCCCGGAGCAAGACGCGCATTAATTAAAGTCTCTCCCGGCTCCCTTTCATTTTTCATTGGTCCACATCTTGGGATTGCCAAGGCGCTGCAGCCCAATGGCAGGCCTGCCCTGGGATCTCATAATGCATACTTCGGCACTGGCTGAGGCCAAAGGGAGGTCAGCGGCGCTATTTATTACTTGCCTAAGTTCCTTCGCTCGAAGGAGTCCATGAATCTTGACAGATAGCTCGTCTCTTGTCTGTTTTTACAGTTGCGCGTTGCTGGTGAGGTTACAGAGGAAGCGGGAAGAGACGGGCTCGAAGCGCCGAGAATTCCCTGGCGAGGATGAGCTAACAGAGACCCGGCTCGTTTCTCTCTCGCCCTCCCTCTCTGCTCACAGCCCCCCTTCAAAGATGGGGAGGACAACACGCCGAAGTTGAAAGGAAGGAGTCTGAGGGCAGAGGGAATCCCTCTCCCTTTTGCAGCGCGCCTCTTTTGATCTCGGAATAATATATGTCTACACGCCGATCAGCGCGAGCGGTGACTCGTATTATTGTGGTTTTTTACGCAGTTTGGTTTCCTGTGCCGGCGAAATCGCTCATTGTCACCCCCACCCCACTTCTTGAGCTGAACTATTCAATGGCTGCGCATCGCTCCCATAGCGCTGGTTTATGTTGCTTACGGTGGATCTCCACCCCCTCCCCAAAAAAGCTCCGATGAGCCCGGAAATCAGAGTGCAAAACAGAGACAAATGTGCCCATTTCCCTTCTCCAGTAGAGCGCGATGGGCGTTTCGGTGTGTGTTTGTGTGCATGTGCATTTTTCTGGAATGCTTGTTCCACCAAAGCAACTTCTTCTGCGCCAGCCCTGCTTTAAGCACAGGGTTCCTCCGCGCGCGCCCCTCCACACTTTTCACAAGCTGGGTGGAAACATCTCCTTTTAAACATGTATTTTTTTCAGAGGTGCCAGGAATTCCCCACTTGGAAAGAGCTGAAGCCGACAGATTTAGGCCAGTTTGGTATGGGGAAAAGGGGGTGGAGGTGGAGAACGCATCCTATAGCTCCAGCGGAGGCGGGATGGATTTCATGGCCGGGGCTCCGCCGACGTTCACAGCAATTGGGGGGTTTTTCGCTTAAGGCGCTTGTTTGTGCGGGAGGTGTGACCTAGCAAGGGAGAGATGGAGGAAGAGAGAGAGAGAGAGAGAAAGATCTAACGCCTGGACTTCCTGGGAAGAGATTTGTGTACATCTTCAAATCCGTTGCAGGCGACCAAGACTTATTGTCGCGTCTCTCGTGCCGCCCCCCCCCCCCCTGCAGCTGAAGAACTCAAAATAGTCGCAATCATCTCCAGTTACACGAATTACGTTAACTTTCCCAGCTTCTTGGTTTTGTAGTTGCCGCCCTCTAGGCTGCCGCGCGCGACGAAGGCTTCTGTGAAACCGGAAAGCCTGCACACTTTGCACACTTTCTTGGCCCAAAGGTCCAATGGACCATCCCAGCAGATCTCTTTCAGATTTTTTTCCGGGGTGGGGAGAAAGACTGGCGTGGAAGGGGCCAGAAGCCAGAACAGCCCCTCTCTTCTCCATTCGGCTATTGAAGCTTCCTTCTCAAACCCTTGACTGGGAAAGGGACACGTTTGAGCTCCGGGTATTGGGAACAGCGGAGCTTCAGCCGATTCACAATGCAAAATGGTTCAGGCACACACGCACCCGGCCTCAGTTCAGAAGAACTCTGTGCTGCTCTCCCAGAAACCTCTGCCTGCCCCAGTGACTGCCCTCTCAGCCTAACCTACCCGGCAAGGCTGTTGTGAAGATAAAAAAGGGGAGAGGGGGAAAACAGTGTATACCGCCTTGAGCTGCTTGCAGGAAAGGTGGTCTATCCATGCGCTCAGTTTGGGAGAACAAGAAGGCTGCTCTGCACAGCGCTGCCGCCCGGGACGGCGCTTTCTCCTGCGTCCTGGCGCGCTGGGTGACAGATTCGCTCCTGGGAATGGGGGACTGGCGGCCGGTGATTGATTCTCTGTCTCCTCGCAGCTCTCACTGCTCCCTTCACCCTCCGCGGCTCCTGCCTGGAGATGGTTCACAGCTTTGTTTTTCCCGGGGTTGGCACTTTAAATAATCAAACCCTTGAGTGAGTGAGAAGAAAGATATTTCTCCTCTGCTTCTCTGTTTGAGACTCACCAGCGAGGAAAAGGCACAGAAATGCGCTTGGATCTCTCTCTCTCTCTCTCTCTCTCTCTCTCTCTCTCTCTCTCTCTCTCTCTCTCCTCCACTTCTTTGAAGGCTGCGGTCCCTGAGCGCATTTATTTTGACGATTCAGGCAGCATTCCTTCGAATCTCCTTTACCAGGGAGTAAGCCCCGCTTTGCTCCCGAATAGACATGACGAAGGAAGATTGCAGTCTGAATCCTGCATCATACATCCTCCGCCCATCCTAAACGGGATCAAATCGCTTCCGAAGCTGAGTGGGGGAGGAGGCTGTGTGTGCAAGCGGGAAAGTGAGAGTGCCGGAACAACACTTTCGTTCCCACTTTCCTTGGGCGCTTTCCACGGACGTGGGTTTGGAGTGCTGCTCCTGCGACAGCCTGCGTGTCTGTCCGCTCTCCCCCAAAGTGGTGGGGTTAAACCACTGGTTAAGCGAGTCGTGTGCCAGAGCAATAGCGAAGTAAAGATTCCCAACATCTAGAAATCTTTTTCCCCCACCGGAGGCGTCGGTAGACTCTGTTTCTACGGCTGTCCCTCCCAAATATTTTGGAATTTGCCGGTTTCCATAAAATGAGAGGGGGCGCGTCACTGGCCATTTATTGTTGCTATTGTTGTTTAGAGAACCGAGCGCTTGTCATATCTTTCTCTTGGCCTTCAAGTTCAAAGGAGAAATCCAATCAACCCGGTGTATCTGTTATTGGGGTTATTTTTAAATGCTGCGAATGAGGAGCTAGAAGCAAAACATGAGATGGGACTATCTTACACGGGATCCACTGGGGAACCTGACCAGCCAATGGGCTTTCATCCAGCCCTGTTATGGTCTCAATTCCTGAAATTCTGAGCCTCTCCTCGACTTAAGCAACAAGCCAGTTCCATCCATTTCAAAGGGGTAGTGGAAAATTTAAGGAGAACTTAGCCGGGAGGGGGCGGAAATTTGACCCTGCCACTTCATGTTTGCGGGGGATTTATCAGTCGGCGTGACCCACGCTGAGCTCCAGCCAAACCACACTGATCTGAATGTATTTCGTTCAGTTAGACCGAAATCAGATTAAACACCAGTGGCTGTGTGGTTCATTCTTTCCCACTCCTTCCAGAGGTCTGAGGGCGGGTTATTCTCCTTTGAAAGCCAATAACAACTCTGAACTGTACTATGTAAATAGACAAAAGCTAACCTAGAAAAGGTCGACCAATTTATAATCCGGACAAAAAAAAAGCTAACACAGGGTTAAGACAACAATGGCCCTCGCAAAGAGCTCTGGTCCATCTAGGGCCGCAGGGGTCGTTCATTAGTGCGGATGGCGAACCTGGGATACGGGTCGTTGACAGATTATATTATCTCGGTTCGTTCTACGGTACTTAAAAAGAGCCTTTGCCAGTTTAGAGGGAAGAGCAAATGGGAATTGCTAAAGATTTCGCAATAGTTTAGGGTGGGGAGATTTAAAAAACAACAACCATTAAGTGGTTTAAAAACAGCGATGCCTCTCCGCCTGTACTAAAAAAAGATAAGCTCTGACTCAGTATCTTTCATTCCGTGCTGAGAAAAATGCTACCTGGATTTATTTGAGACGGGGCGGTTTGGCAAGGAAAAGATGACGGTGTCCGGGTTTAAAAGGAACTTTCCAATGATCAGAACGGATCGGACTTCTCAAGCATTGCAATTTAAACCACTGCAGTTTTATGTGCTATATTACGGCAGATCGGAATAAAATGGCAGAAACACGGGGAAACCCAGAAAGCGATGGCTAGCGGTTAAATAGGCACCTACCTGTTACTGCTTGTGTAGGAGCAGAAGGCGGCTTGGGCGCTTTTGAACTCTGTACCATTTACCACTCTCCGAAGGCAAAGGTGATTTGTCACTCTGCAATTGAGTTCAGTCTAAGAAGGAAAAGGTATAAACTTACCAAAGTCATTCAAAGTTGAATTCTGGAATTATGTGTCCGAAACTCTCTCTCTCTCTCTCTCTCTCTCTCTCTCTCTCTCTCTCTCTGTAAAGGAGAAGTAAAGATCCTTTACAAACCATATCCCATACTGAAGTTAAACACACGCACACAGAGACACGGTCAGGAAACAGAATAATTTTGCTGACTTGGTTTGATTCGGCACTTGCTTTTAACTGAGAAATATATGGGTGCTATTTTTAAAATGAAGATATTTGGCAATACTGTACTTTCCGGGCACTATATAGTCCAATGAATAAAGAAATCAGCAAACAAAACAAACTTGGGCAGTGTGTGTGTGTGTGTGTGTGCAAGTAACTACGCATATCCAAACTTTACAAGATCCTTTAAAAATGTATAGATTGCTGCACTAGTTTTGAATGTTAAGAAAGTCACATAAGCTGAGTCTGAAATTCTAGATGTTGCCCTTTTCATGTACCAAGTAACCCTGTCCCCTAGAGAGGGTTATGTTAACTAGGTTGTTTAATACCTGCTGAAAAACTGCACGTGACACCAGAAGAGTGATTTGCAACATTTTGCTTCCTCTCCTGTAATATACACCGGTAAGTTTATTGCATTAAATTTCATCTGTTAGGAGCTGTCATCAGAGCCAGATGTCAAAAACGGCTCAGGCTGCCATCTTGAGGCTGAGATTCTCTCGGCGAAAGCGCAACTGGTCTCAGTGCGGTTTACTTCCGAGTCGATGTTATTAACGTCAGCGTCTGCTCCTATTTTCACTCGTAATAAAGTCCCACTAAAACAAGTAAGTGGCTGCTAAGTAACCCCCCCCCCCGCCGCCTTTAAGGATCGGGAGTTCAGTGGCGGGACCAGGGGGAAAATATCAGGGTGGGCACAGAAGGGACAAAGTGTGTTTCTAAGTGGGGGCCAAAGAAAAATAGCAGCATATATGAATGACAGGAGTTCAGAAATGGGAAGGCAAGTGGGAGGTGAGATTTTTTGGGGGGTGTTGCTTGCTCCCCCCAGTCTCTGCTGGAATTAGTTGCTTGGAGAGAAAGTCACCACCTCTATAGGTTATATAGGTTAGTTGAAGTGTAGACAAATGCACAAGCTTGGGCTTGGGTGCTAAATAAAATCACAATATTAACTACGTGGAGATTTGGAGATGAGTTTTATCATACTCCATGAACACAGTACTTTCATTTTTTTTTAAAATCAAATGCGGTCCTTCTCTTAAGCTGTTTGCTGGTTGGCGTGCATTTAAATAGATAAAGTAGATGGCACACAGAACTCCACTTTCCACTAAACTGTATTGCTTGTTATATTTGCTTTTAGTAAATCACTCGCCGTTTCTCTTACAACAAACCCTGTGAAGTAGGTTGAGCGACCGCTACTGGGCCAAACAGCCTCTAACACCCTCTAATCACAGTTTCTTTTATTGCAGCTCCTCTTCAGAATCGCTCCGGATCAGACCCCCTAATGGGGGACAAAATGTTCTTAGGACGAAGTGTCTGCCATCTTACAGTCTTCCTCCACCCCCTTGCAGTGAAGGGACAATGAAGGAGAACCAAAGGGGCTGTTTATTTAGTCGAAAAGAGTCCACTAAAGGGATGCCTTTAGAAGTCCACTTTAGAAGACCTTAAAAACTCCACGAAAATCCTTTTTGCTGCATTGAGGAATAAGGTGCATGTCAAGCACTCTGTACACTGAAAAGTGTCGCAGAAGCAATAACATACAGTTACTACGTGATCTAACGTAGCTGACTCTAATCAACAACAGCTTATGCCACAATGAAAAAAAGGGTCAAGTCTTTGTGGTGCCCCTAAGACTCTTCTTTTGTTTCTACTGCCGGAACACAACTACTCTCCGTAAATAATATATACTATGTCCATAACATCCTCCTTTTCCTCATTCGAATTCGATCGAGGGTATGAGTCCTGTATTTCAGAAAGGAGCCTGCTGCACGGCGTAGTGGACTGAGGAAGGCATGGTCTGAGAAGGCCTGGATTCAAATGAGGGTCTCCGTAGTGAACCGGGTCCCTATCATTAGGCAGAGGGAGGCAGTGCTTCAGGCAGCAGGTGCTAGAATGCCTGGAGCATCAATGAGAGAGTAGAGGCAGCCTGCCCTGCTTCCCCATAAGCGAACCTGCTGCGCCGTCGTATTGTTAGTGTGGCGGTGGGATCCACCTGCTGGTTCAGGCACATATGACTTATGTGGAAAGCGGGAGGGTCACCACCCCTTCGGCTCAGGTGGCAAAAGTGTGTCGAGTAGATCCTGGAAGCAAGAGAGCGGGGAGATCCTTGATAGGTCAATACAGACGACCAGAGACGACACCAGATATAAAAATAAAATCAGAAGGGGCAAAATGAACTAAGGGTGGGGGGTACTTGTGAAAAATGACTTTTCTTCAAGTAACCGCAGGGATCCAGCAACAGAGGGCAGATCCGCCTCAGCTGATGCTGTGAATTTCAAGCTCTTCTTCAGTTCACGGGATTAGAAGAAGAAACCTTCCTCAAATGCGGCTCTCTTAAGCAGCCTCATTATTTGTACTCAGAAGTCAGTCCCACTGGTTTCAAAGGACTTGCTTCTGAGTAAGGCGTGCTTGGGGCGGCAGCCTTATTCGTGCATACCCTTAGAGGCGGAAGAAGAGCCGGATTTAGTAGGGAAGGTATTCTGTAGGGCAATTCAATAATAAGGTCTGGGAAGAAATAATGGCAGAAATGGTGCCCCCATTCCCTTTTGCTCAGCTCCGCTGTTTGGTGGAGCAATTTCACTATGATTTGGGCTGCAGCATCCAGGATCATGAGTCCCTGGGACGGCTGGATGGCGTCTTCTTCCGGCAACTCTTGCAGCCAAACTTTGCTCTGTTTTCCTTTGGACCACATCAGCGAGGCCAAGAAGTCTTGTCTTCTGGGCATCCCAGGACCTCCATGCACACTGCCCAGGCTTGCACCCCAGGCAGGTCACTTCAGTGCTTCTAACGAGACAAAAGCAACACGGGAGGCAGCAATTATGAGTTACTAGTCTCTGCAGCCACAGCAGGCGCTGTGATTCTCCAGCGGTTTGACTTCATCCCCGGAGGCGCACTCCTTTGTCTCCCGGGACAGACCACCGAAGCCAACAACTGCTTCAAACCCTGTTGAAGTGAGAATCCGCCCTCATTCTTTTACTGTTTGGATGCATATTAACACAACCACGGAGTGCGAAGGAAGCGGTGATTTACTTTAAAAG
This sequence comes from Podarcis tiliguerta, assembly GCF_965153285.1. Lineage (NCBI taxonomy): Eukaryota > Metazoa > Chordata > Lepidosauria > Squamata > Lacertidae > Podarcis > Podarcis tiliguerta. Next base: position 71,737,992 of record NC_139534.1, read on the forward strand.
TCTCTCTCCCTTTCGTTCTACTGTTCCTGTTAGAACGTCGCCAGAGTCCCCCTTTCCCTCTTTTCAGCCGATGTCACCTTCTTGACATCTGTGCATCTACTAGCATTTATATAGTATTCAGTGCCCTTGGTCGTTCTTAGAAACGGGTTGTAATTCGTCTAACTGGCTCGGAAGGTGATGGACACCCACTTATGCTGAGGGAGGGAGACCTCCTGGCTGAGGTGAGATTCGAATTGGAGGCTTCCTGTTTCGCAGCTCAGAGGTAGAGCTGCAAGATGAGCTTCACCAGCGCCTTAAGGCCATCGTAAGCTAGACCGCCTTCCATAAAAGCACATGGCAGGGGAGCCCTAAAGCAGGATTCGACCTCCAGTGAAATTCAGGAAGAAGCACTCTTGGATGGCAGCCGGCCAACCTAATGAATATGAGATGAAGAAGAGGAGGATGGAGTATATTTGTGCGGCATTAGGGGAATCTGCGACCCCAATCGGATGTCTTTAATTTAAGAACTTCTTAAATCCTTGTGTGCTTCTAGATGATGGACGGACATACTCCGAAGGCGTAGGCTGCTACACACCATGCATTTAAAGGACCTCCAAAGAAACCTGGGAACTGTAGAGCTACAATTCACACAGAGCTACAATTCCCAGGACCTCCGGTTTAGGATTATTGCGGGCGGGGCGTGCTTTAAAACTCCTGGTCCGTCTTAATTATTAAAAAAAAATTGTGCATCGCTTGACTGTAATAAAACCTCCAAGCGGTTTACAACCCACCCCAAGAGAACCTTATTTATAGACACAGTTAAAAGCCGGTATCAAAACACTCAAAAACTAGCAATAAGCTGAACACACATAACTTCTTCATGTTTTAAAATGTTTTAAGCAGCTCTCCAAAAGTTCCTGACGGATGTCAAGAGTCAGGGAGTTCCAAAGTGCAAGGACTGCCATACTACAAGATCGGGTTTTTGTTTTTTGTTTACCACTGCGGGACGAGTATTGAGAACAGGTGTTATGTGGGCACGTGGGGATAGCCTGGCTCAGCGTGGTCCGCCCTGTCTCCCAGGGTTTCATCCAGGGAGGGGCATTTCCTTGGAAAGGCCGGGCGCTGGATTGGGCATTTCCCGCTTCCAAGCGCCTTTTCTCTTGTCAAAGTTCCCTTCGCAAACTAAGCCGCTTATGGAACCAAGCCAGCCTCCGAGCATTTCGCCTCAGCAGCCTCCAGCTTGCCTGGGAAAGAAACCCGGGTTTGTTTACGTCGGGTGGCTGAAGTCAGGACTCCGCGGGATGCGGGAGGGCTCGGAGTTCCGCCCCTCCGCCCGCGCAATGGCGGGACAGCCGCAGCGAGAGGCGTCTGCCTTGTCCGCTCCTGCCCCCCAGGGCTGCGAGTGCTTCTGAGGCGCGCGAAGGCGGCTGAGGCGCCGAGCGAAGTGTGAAGGGAGCGCCCGCGCGTTACTGCTGCTGCTGCTGCCACTGACTCCTCCTCCTCCTCCGCTGCCGCTGCCGCCTCGCGCGGCTCCCCCCTCTCAATTAGCTGAGCTTTGGGGACTTGAGGGCAAAGCCGCCGCTGAGGTAAGAAGTTCAAGGCGGCTCCTCAGTCAGTTCGCGCCTCCCTCCTCCCGCGCAGCCAGTTCAGCAGGCCAGGTCTTCCCCTCAGCCGCTTCCCGCCAGTCCCGCACTCGGCTTTTTTTTTTTGCCTCGCTCGCCTTTCTATTCCCTCACACCCGCTCTCTCTCGCTCTCTCTCTCTCTGTCTCTCTCCTCAACTTCGCTGTCCGCCGGACCCGAAGGCGACCCTGGAGACCAACCTTGCGCTGTCGCTTTTGCCCGCTCCCGCAGGGCTGGAGCCGGGGAGTTGCGTGCCCAACCCGGACCCCGCGTCGCCGAAAGGGCTCGGCTCGGCCGCCTGGTGCCTTCAGCCGGACCCGGGCAGGGGCCAGAGCGCTTGGAGCAAGTGCAGCGCCGGCGCCGGAGGAGGAGGCGGCGGCGGCGGCATTAGCGGCGGCGGCAGCAGCGAGTGGTTCCCGGCGCCCAGGCGGAAAGTTTGCGGCGACGCCATGGGCTCCGACGTGCGCGACCTGAACGCGCTGCTGCCTCCGGCCGTGCCCTCCCTGCCGGGCAACGGCAACTGCCCCATGCCGGTGAGCGGCGCGGCGCAGTGGGCGCCTGTGCTGGACTTCCCGCCCGGAGCGTCGTACGGCTCGCTGGCGCCGCACTCGGCCTTCATCAAGCAGGAGCCCAGCTGGAGCGCCACGGAGGCTCACGAGGAGCAGTGCCTGAGCGCCTTCACGGTGCACTTCTCGGGCCAGTTCACCGGCACCGCCGGAGCCTGCCGCTACGGCCCCTTCGCGCCGCCGCCCCCGCCGCCGCCCAGCCAAGCGCCCGCCAGCCAGGCCAGGATGTTTCCCAGCGGCCCTTACCTGCCCAACTGCCTGGAGAGCCAGCAAGCCATCCGCAACCAAGGTAAGGCCGCCGCGTCCATTGGACACGCCGCGTATGCGCGCCAGCCTGACTGGCTGCCTCGGGGGTTCTCGCTCGCCTCCCTCGCCGTGATTGACAGCAAGGGCTGGAAGATGCTCCCGTCGGACGGTGCCATCGCTGGACCGCAAGCCGGCGGCGGCAAACGTGGGAACCTCAATCAGAACCAGGCTCGCAGGCGGGCAGACGGTCTGTTGAGCTATCCCCGCTCTCCGCATTTAGCCACGGGCTGTTACAACCCAGTTGTTACATAAAGAGTTGGTATATACGGCGGCCTGTGTATAAATATCTAGATATTTCGGGGGAAAGTTCACACTGGTGTTCCGTTCATGCGTGTGTTCCGACGCACACGTGCTGCAATGCGAGTCCACGCGAAAGCAAGTACCGCCGAGTTCAAGGGGCAAGTCACACTGCAGCCTTTCTCCCGAGGGAGTGCACATAGGATTGCAGCCGTACTTCGCTGAGAGTACTCCAGCAATCTTAACCATTGTAGGGATGTGCATTGTTGGTTTGACTGCATTGTAAGTATACCCCTTCTCAGTCAAAACGACAGCCGCGTCTATGTGGAATCGAACGGGAGTTGCTTTTGAAGGAAGATAAAAATCGGGTTGCTAGAAATGTGAAGTTCGGCTGCTCTGGAATTTCCCATTTCAGACTACGGGGAAAGCAATAGGTACCAGATTAAGCAGGCGGCAGGTGAATACTTCCGAGCTGAGTGTTGGAGTGGATTAGATGCCAGTGGCACTCACCCCATGTAATTTAAAACGATAATTCTAACTTTTTAAAAAGATCATCTGATAGGCGACAATGGGACATGCCTTTAATTGTGTCCTATCCAGGTTGCGTTGTGAATTATAGTCGTCCCCCCCCCCCCACATGCAGAGAAATTACTACGCGATTAAGCGGTTTGAGGGTTTGCGGCTTCAAAACTGCAATTCAAAGCGTCGGATTGTGGTCCTGAAGTATTCGCCAGGTGTAACAATTATGACATTTAACGCCCCACATGAAGCTGGAAGGAAGGGGGTGGAAGTTATCGGGCGCTTCTTTGGGTGTGCGGTACAGATTCACTACTGTACAGTCAGCGGAACACTTAGCACTGATTTTGTGGTAGCTGCCATTTTTAGTGTTAGCCTTTCCGGCTGTTCAAGTACCGGATGAGCATAAACTCCGCAGACTTCTTTTTTCCTAGCGGCCTTCAAAGAGATAGATTCAGTGGTGTTTCAGGAAAACAAACTTCTCCACCCTAGGAGCGATGCTGAGTTCAACAGGACTTACTTTCTTCTAATAACTGTACTTAAGGAATGCAGTTGTACATAGGATTGCAGCCTAAATGAGTTTATGAGAAGACTCGCTGTTTTTGCCTTACCCCATGTGCAAAAAATTATCCGTGTATTTGTGTGTAAATTATCTTTAACAGTTCTTTGGGATATCAATTTTCCTGTCAGTTAGCGTTCGTTTACTTATTCTCACTCCAGTGGTGCCTGGTGTTAGTAAAACTCTAAAATCCGTGCTCTGAACACACGCCCACTTCGTTCCTTTTTTAGCTAACAGGTTGTAGTGCTACTTGGAGATATCCTGGCAAAGTACATAATGGCGCTCTTGATTACCCTGCGAAATGTTTGGTTAATGTTACAGAAACCAAACCGCGGGAATGACACTTACCAAGAGGAATTTTAAGATTGATTTGACTGGAACTAAATTCCATAAACAACCTTGTGCAGCTTGCATGCAGGATTCTTTTGCCAGTCTATAAGCACTGGAGATGGTGGGAATTATCATATAATGGTTTCCCCCCTGCAATGTTTTTTTAAAGGGCTGGGGGTAGGAGAAAGGTGGCATTAGGCAATTGGCTGACCTGCTCATATTGAGAAGCTAAACCTGCAAAGGAGTTGCCTTGTGTTGAAACGCGTGGGGTTTTTTCCCGCGCAGAGCTTGGCTAAATAACAATTTTTACACAATAGCTGTAGAGGAATATATTAAAGTTGTCGTCTAAAAGGTGTAAGTTCTCAGGGGAACGGTGTACTAAACAGTAGTAAAGGTAAAGGTACCCCTGCCCGTACGGGCCAGTCTTGCCAGACTAAACAGTACCCCGCCCCCCCCAATTCTCAGCAATAAGCGTGTGGTAGTAAGTTCTGTTGAAATCCATAGGACTCGAACTGCGATCCTAAACGCACTTTCCTGGGATTAAGTAGCAGGATACTCAGTGGGGTTTACTTTTGAGAAGACGTGCGTAGGACTGCACTATTATCTCTTTAGACTTGGGGGTTTATAAGAACAGTTAAGCTCGGAACCTCTGCTGCACGCTAAACAAATAAATTGACCTAGACATATAAATTCTATTGATTTCGGTAGAAGACACGTCCAAATAAGAATATGTAGAATCCCATTGACTCAAGGAAATTTGTCTTGAATCGAGTCATATTCTTATTCTGGCTGCTCTTCTATTTAGGAACAGGAAAACAGGTGACTGTAAAACTGGAAGCAGCTTGAAGCAATTATTCAACTAAAATGCTAAATTGTTCTTGTTTTCATCTAGATTCCTATATGTAAAAGAGAAAGGCGTGTCCTCTACTGCGAAATTAGTGGGACCTAACCTTAGACCCTGCAGCTCCAATTCAATTCGGGGGAACCTCCAGGTGGATTGTTTGTCACCTGAACAGTTTACTGCGACTTGAGTTGAGTTGACTAGTTGACTAGTTTTCCTAGGCAATAGCTTACTTTAGCAGATGCATGAAGTGGAAGTACTATATAATTATTGGTGAATTCCAGAGAATTATTTGTTGTGAATTCCATAAATATTCGTGTTTGCTTCTGTAACTTGGTCTGTTGCAATACTACACCGACTGAGGCTCTCAACGGCGTCTTGGAGGGAAGGCATCTTGGAGAAAAGCGAAGGACTTCCTTTCGCTTACTTTGCAATTGTCCCTTGAAAACGCGGTTCTGGAACAATGCAGAGCAGCCCAAAGTATGATTAATTTCCAGTAAGAATTCATTTAATCGAATTAACAGTTCACAGTAGTTCACGCAGTTCATACAGTTCGCCAAGTTTTACTTTTGCACGAAACCACTCAGTTTGTCATTATTTTAAGGAAGTTACCAAATCAGCATGGCTAAAATTTGTAACACTTGGATAAAGTGTTATGGGTAAAGTGAGGAGAGAGGAAACTTTTTAAAATCCTTTTTAGGAAGTGTTACCTTGTTGGCGGGTTTTAAGACCTAGAGCTTTGTTCTGCAAAATGTTAGGTTAGGGAGGCAATCTCTTTCATTATTTTGGGAAGCCACTCCTTTTCTAAATAGCAGTTAACCTCTCTCCCTCCCCCCAATCAAGTTCGTGCATCTGGGTCAATAGTAATTTTTTATGGACCCTGCCCTACTGGAATGCTGATGTTTGGTTATTGGGTCTGACAATTTCTGACTCCTTAGCGAATTCCACATCATGATGATGATTCCAATATAATGTGTGGGTTTCTGTGTATCATGGGGGAGGGTAGTTAAATTAATCAGAACTGTCAGAATGGAACAGAAGTGCAATTCAATTTCTTTTGATGTGAACTGCCAACCTGTTCGCTACCAGTTGATTTTCATTTATTTTCATTTAGATATTATTTTTATTCCACTCCTCGTTCAGAAAAGGCTCCCAGACAAAGATTTGCAATTTGAAAATACACAACACAAAAGGAAAATCGATTGGGAAGGAGAAGGAAATAAGCAAACTCAGATATAAGTGATCAGAACCTCAGAGTACTTCTGTTGCTATGTTGATCCAATTCCATGTTCTTCGTGTATCTTTCTCCCTGTATGTACGCATGCACATACCTGTGAACATATATGCATATATAATACATACAGTAATTTTTTTTGAAGAACATTGCCTTGGAATTCTCTTATTGCAGTTATAATTGTTTTGCATTATATCACTTTATCATGTGTTGATTAAAATTCACATCCCTTCTTACACCTTTTTGTGTGTGAGACCCGAAATATATTTGTTATCAGTTTTTGTTAGTTGTTGCAAAAGAATCTTGCTAGATTAGCTAAAGTGTATAGATATAGGAAAAGAGTTCGAATGACAGCAGGATAAATGTAATTGTTAACATTAAAATAATGCAGGGGAAATTAGCACAATTTATCCTAAATCCATGCTTTCCCGTGGACACATTAATCAACAGCAACTTTTATATTCTGTTTTTAATAAATCAGATTAGTGTTGTTGAAAAGTGTTAAATAGAAGTTCCACAATTGCATTAGTTCTCCTCGCCTTGTTTAGTGATGAGAAATGGCTTTTGGAGGCGTGCATTTTGTCCATACGTCCTACGTCCGAGACACGGTAATTCTGTCAGAAGCCAGAGGCTATATATTATATGAAATCAGAATAGCGAAAGAAAATAATTTACTTTGGTAGGGCAGTTATGCTTGTAAAATAAGAATTCGAGTCCTTATAACTGCCGTTTTGATATGAAGAAAATAAATAGCCATGCTTTTGATCTTCAAAAGAGTGCATTGATAAATATGGGTTTCTTGGCAACGTGAGTCCTGGTCCTGATGAGTGACAGGTTCGCCCAGATACCTTAGATTCAAAGTTAGATCCCCGATCTTTATATACCGGTACTCGAAAGTGAGAAAGCTGGTGATAACAATATGCTGGTTTGCTTTAATTACTGCATCACAAGACCAACGGTGAGGAAGAGTATGATTTTTTTTAAAAAATGTAGAGAAGAAATTTAACGATAATCCAGAATAAAAACAAACCACCAGCGCCTTTCTGGCTGAAACAGGCGAACGCAAGAGAGGGCAGGCGAGAGCACTGTGACAGGACACCAAGGTTTCATTGGGTGGCTGGGAAGAATTTGGAGAAGCTGGCAAACAATGTTTTGGGCACGAATATAATGTTCTTGCTTTGAATCAGTCAAGGTCGAAGTTTAGGTTTCAGACGAGTTTTCCAGCGTGGGAAAGATATTACCTTGATGGTTTTGCCAAGGCTTGGGCGGGGGGGGGGGGGGGGACCTTCCTGCTTTGAATCTCTTGCCCCGTCCGCGTCCTCCTCCCCGCCGCTTCCATTCTTCCATGCAGCTGGGCTCCTCCAACAATTGTATCCCTTCAGAAGATTTGCCTTCTCCGCCAGATGTCCAGATCTCAATTATTTTCAGCACATTTTAATCAGCCCGGCCTCCGATAAAGTCCTAATTAAAGAGCCCTCGCTATCAGAGGGCTGGTTCAGAACTCAGCCCCCTTATCGCATTCCTGAAGCTGTGGGTCAGGCAACACCGGGAAATGTGGCCAAAACATCATTCTGCTCCGAGTCGAATTGTGAAGGTCACCCAATAAAGTTGCACGCTGGGCCAAGAGTAACGAACAGATCTGAAGTGTCAATGCTTCGGGGAAAGTTGAAAAGGAAAGAGGAGGGAGAAAGGGAGGAGGCAAACCTTTGCTTTGTGGGTTATGAGCGGAGATAAAGAAGCCCGGGACAGCTGCAGCAGGGAAGTGCAAGGGTTGGGCACCGGCTGTCAACGCCGTCCGTGCGCCGGGGAAAAAAAAGGAAGGCTGCGCGCAACAGAACGCGCCAGGCGCACGCAGCAGCCTTGGAGAGGCGCTTCCCGCTCCCTGCTCCCCCGCTGGCCAACTGGCAAGGGGAAAACAGTGCTGGGTACCTTCCTTCACTTCTTGTGGAGGGAATTCTCTGCCTCGCCCTTCAGGCCCAAACATTTTTGCACCCCTGTGGCAGGGATAGGGGTGGGGAAGGGCAGTTACCAAAAGCGCTTTAGGAAAGCGCGTTTTCCAGAGAGGACAAGAGAAGAATGCAGCCCATTCCATATCACTGTAAACACTGTGATTTAAGCCCGTTTACATTCAGATCTAGGATACACCGGAGCTGCAGCCCTAGGCGCACTTGCTCGAGATTAAGCCCCATTGAGCACAGTGGCTCCTGCTTTCGAGAAAACGGTTGCTGAGGAAATATTGTACTACAAAGAAACTTGCTTCCAACTAGGCGGCCTTTAGACTCATTTCAGCAGAAATAAGTTCAGGATCGGGACCGACTTTTAGTCCTGCTGACTTCAGTGGAAACCAGTCGATTCAAAACTAGCTATTTCACTGTAAAATCTACCTCACTGTAAAAGTTTGCTAAAATAGGAGCCACTGCAAACGCTTTATACCGGAAGCAGGTACGCCAATCTACTTTATGCTGAGACCCTAAAGCAAAAAAGTTGCAATCCGCGTAGATAATTTTCTTCTGGATCAGCGCCATTGGCATCAATGTGGCACTCCAGGAGGCCAGCACAACTGTACTTTAGCACAAGAGCTTAATTCTACGATCCAATCATTGTTTTCTAGAGCCAAGTTCCGTTAAAAGCCGTGAGATTTACTTCTTAAGCAAATACCTTAATGTTCCGGGTCTTATTTACACTAAAGCAAAAGGGCCCGGTACTCCGATTACCTAAATTTGTAAATATTAACATAAGTTCCGTTCCAATCGGTACGTAGAACGGTTCACAGGCAGAATAAACCAACGCGGGTGGCTTCCAGATTTCATCCAATGAATTTCAATGGGTTTTCACTGTCAAGGAGGGTTGAAGCGTGGGCATGTTTACCAGGGATCACGTTTAGGAAATCAATAGTACTTCTGAGTAAACATGCTAAGGATGTTTGTTCTCAGTACACAGATATGTGTTTAGCAATAGAGGTCTAAATTGTCTTCTGCCAGAACCTTCTTTGTTTTATGTGTTTCTGCTTTTATTTGGGTTGTCACTGAGGGAGCTGGAAGAATTTCCCTTTCGCTCTTCTCTCCCGAGTTCTGTCACATTCTGTCTAACATCCATAATGATCACCCCCGATCTACTGCTTATTGAAAGAACGGTCACTCCATCGGGAGTCCGCCAGATGCATCTAGCGAAGGAGGCTGCTGCCCTAGGAAAGCTCAAGTCACAGAAAAGTGTGCAGCGGTGCTTGCTCTCTCTGCGTGCGTTGCACAATCTTGCCTGCCCCCCTGCCGCCAGTTTGGTGTTCTCGAAATAAACGGTGATCTTGAAAGAGGGCGGGGCGGGGGGGTTTGAGAAGACGCTGGTCTTTAAGTATACCTAAGAACTTTGCAAGCATGGAGTTTAAAATATATTTCTAAGTCAACATAACGTGTGGTTGGGAAACCAAGGGTAGATCTCATAAGCGCTACACTAAACATTCTTTGGTCTTGGGGTAAATGCTGATGAGCCGAGAAGCCTCAAAGATAATATTACTTTGTAATTACTTTTTAGCTGAAGTTGTTTAACTGGCTCCAAGTAATTAATGAAAGTTGGTGTCCAAACGCCTGATTTACGATTCGGTGTCACCCTGAGGTCACTAGAGGCGATCCGTTTCCATCTGAATTCACTCCGGTTTTTTTTTAAATAGGCTGTTTATTATTATTTGAGCGAGCAATTTTCGCTTAAAGTAGGAGGCTATTTTTCATTTAACGGCCTGCCATTTTTATTGCAGGCTCTTCAGAAAGTTAATCTTATAAAATAAGTGAGAAGTTAAGAGAGAACGAGATTAAAGGGTACCTTTTACATGTGAAACGGCAGACTAGTTTGCTCAACAGACGGGGGACTTTCTCTTAAATATGAGGAAGAATTAATGAAAGCATCGCTCACTGCGAGAAGCGACCGGCCTGCCCTTTCCAGGCGTAGCCAAAACGCCTGACTCCTAATTTCCCACCGAAGCATCGATCCCAGGCTTGACTAGTCTTGACAACAACCTTTGAGCCTCGCCATCCCTACAGCCTACTTGGCACCTAGATTCCCAAACACAAGTCATTTCCAAGTAAACAAACTTATGATCTCGTTATGACTTGGCAGCAAGTCACATTGAGATCAACGTTTTTTAAAAAAAGTGCTTAGAACTGTAAGATTCTCCCCCCTGCCCAGAGCTCCTGCAGCACGTGCCTGAGAGCCTCCTACTCAGTCCTCCTTGCTCCCAGAGAGAAGCTGCACTGCCGTCATTTTACAGAAAGAGAATTGTGGCTCATCGTGGGGAAAGTAATTAGACGTGCGCCTCGGATGTTAATGGATCTCTTAACACCCAATGATTCCCCTGAGCAGTTCTTGGCTACCAGCAGCCTGTGTGCTGATGTTTATGGAAAGAAAGAGGTACCTTTCAATAGGCCGAGCTCGGATGCCAATTCAGGAATTAAGGAATGACGGAGAAAGTGACGCAAACAGCCCCAAAGACCAGATTTAGAATGGACTCTCACCAAAGTCATAAACACAGAGAGAACTATTTTGGTCACGCCGTGGGTTTATCTGGGTTCATTGAGCAGGCTCTCTCTTCCCGAAGGAAGTAGCCACCAGCGGGGGCTTCAGGTTTTCGACGCCTGCCTGCCCCGGGTGGGGACATTCTTGCAGGAAGCCGCTTCGTGAGAAAGTTCAAGGGCAGGCGATTCAACTCCTGGTTCTTGACAATGTTGTTCTTTTGGCAGGTTACGGCACGGTGGCGTTTGATGGGACTCCAAGTTATGGCCACACCCCCTCTCACCACGCAGCGCAGTTTACAAACCACTCCTTCAAGCACGAGGATCCCATCGTCCAGCAGACGTCTCTAGGTAACTACTTAGGCTTCTAGGAACCAAACGGAAGTAGTTTTGAGACAAATAAGTAGCGAACAGGTTAGTGGTACTGATCATCATGATCAGGATGGCAGTGGTCTGCCCTTATGTGTACCCATAAAAACTCCGCTGCTGTTCAAAATACCTTCTCAGAGATTATACCATTGATAACGAACACAAATGTGGTCCTGTGCACATAAAAGTACATTAATCACAGCCTAGACAAGTGTAGATTTTCTGAAGCTCATATGACTTCAATAGTGCAAACCTAGGCCCTGACTGCTCCTAAGTGTCTCAGTGAGTTCAGTGGGATTTATTCCAGTTTAAGAGTAGAACAACCTGCATTGAACACAGTAAGGATTACTTCTGAATAAACATGCTTGTGCACTATAAGTAGTAGGTTTAATTGAAAGTGCAACTTTTACACACACACACACAAATGGTTATGGACAAAAATCTAAGCCCTATCGTGCCTAAGTGGACACTTCTCGTTTGTGTGACTGAATTATATTACTGGCTGGACATTATTGTGATATTATTGATTAAATATTCAGGGCATAAATCAGTCAAAATCAAGCAGATCCCATCGAAACTATCTTGGGATTTCAAGCTTGATAGTGCCCTTTGTTTGGGTGATGCTGTTAGCATTTACAAAAGGTGTTTCAAATGTTAGAAGTCTTAATGCTACAATCCTGTACACAATTACCTGGGAGCAATTCCTAATAAAGTCATGTTCAGGACAGCCATATAAAGTTGGCCAGTATTACTGCATGCACCAGAGCATGGGTAGGCAAACTAAGGCCTGGGGGTCGGATCTGGCCCAATCACCTTCTAAATCCAGCCTGCAGACGGTCCAGGAATCAGTCTGTTCCTGAGTAGAATGTGTCCTTTTATTTAAAATGCATCTCTGGGTTTTTTGTGGGGCATAGGAATTCGTTCACCCCCCCAAATATAGTCCAGCCCCCCACAAGGTCTGAGGGACAGTGGACCGGCGCCCTGCTGAAAAAGTTTGCTGACCCCTGCACCAGAGTAATCGTGCTGCATACAAAAAGTCCCAAATTTAATCTCTGGCTTGCTTCTGTTGGTAGAGGTGGGAAATGCTCCTTCTCTGAAATCCTGGAGAACACTGCCAGTCAATGTAGTGTTACAGGCAATACTGAACTAGATGAATAAATTATCTGAATTGGTATAGGGCAGCTTCCTATGGTCTTATTTCCATGTGACAAATGGGGGGCTGAGAAAAAAGCACTTTGCAGGTTTATGGTTGAAGGGAGATTTGAAGGTTTTTATCATCCGATAGCTCTCACAGAACTGGGGATCCGACGGAACACTTGCAAAAACAAAGTGTTTGCCTGTTTTCCGTAAGATTTTTGTCAACGGCTGCACAGCTTAGAAATAACTATAGGCATTAGCTCTGTTCTACTCAATGATGAAATATCTACTGAAAATGGAAATAATTATTGGTTCCAAATGATTGAAGACTCAGGTGCCCCTTGCCCTCATCAACCCCTGAGCATGAGAAAAAGCCCTTCCTCTAGCTTACAGGATGTGACATTAACCCTTCTGAGCATGGAAATCAGCCTTGCTGTGCAGTAGTAACTTCTCTATGGTTTGTCTGCAGGTGACCAGCAATATTCGGTGCCTCCTCCTGTTTATGGCTGCCACACCCCGACGGACAGTTGCACGGGCAGCCAGGCTTTGCTCCTGAGGACCCCATACAACAGGTGCGAAGCCTTTAGTTCTGGTCTCTTCATCTTCCCGTTCTCTTGTGTACAGTTCACCTCCCACATATTGGCAAAACAGCTTTATTGTTGGTGCAAACGCCTCCGAAGTTGAATTGCTGTCCTGTACCTCCTCCTTTCTTCTTCACCCCACCAGACTTTATTTATACAAAACTCTCATATTTAGGCCTCCAATAACATGAGGAACATCTCACTTTGGCATGTCTCTAATTCTCCTTCCAAAGAATTAAAGTTGACAAAATCTAGCCCTAAATATTAAAATGCAAGGACAGAAAACCGTGTTGCTCTTAGATGCTCATATTTGTTTGTTATTAAAAATATATGTGATGTGGCAATGTTATTGGAAGGTACATTGGATAGCACCTAGCCCAAGCCCCTGGATTAATGCAGGATCTGCAGTGCCTTTCCTTACCAGAATCCCTGACAGACTGCCCTCCAGAATTTGCTTTAAGCACCTCCAGGGAAGAAGAGCCCATCACAACCGGAGGCAGTCTCATCCACTATGGAACAGCCTTTTGCAGTTAGAAAGTGTCTCCTAATGTTTGGCCAAAATCTATTCCCTTGCGGTTTCTACCCTTGATTCTAGTCCTGCCGTCTCGTAAACAAGTATTTTATTCTATGAACTGCCCTGAGATCTCGTGATGAAGGGTGGTAGATAAATGAAACAAAAACCGTATCTATTTTTGTTATTTTAAATTACTCCACTCTTGTTGCAATTTTAAAAAAATTAAATTCATAGATATCTATCCCACCTTTCCTTCCAACAAGCCCATTCAATTCTCACTGAAAGGATTTTGTGACTCTAGGCCCATATTTGTTAACAGTGGCTATCATTTAAAGTGGATTTAGTCTTGATAATACAATGCAGCAAAAGCAAAAGCAAATAATAATAATAATAAAAAAATCTTGTTGCACCTTAAAGATGAATAAATTTATGGTAGCCCAAGCTTTCATGTCCCAATTAACCAGCCAACCTCTTCAGTTTAAAAAAATGGTTTCTGACACAAAATGGGCGTATAGATTATAGAGCATTATTACTTGTATTTGGTGCTAAGCCTGGAACAACTGGGTTTATTCTGTATTTCATCCAAGGCCTTGTCCTCTGATAAAGCTGCATTCAGATCTAGAAAGGAACTCGACTCTTTTCTCACAGTCCAGTTTACTAGGACCTTGGAAGCAAGTTCAGTTTAGGGTCCACTGAAGTTAATGGGACCAATCTGGCTGGACACAGAAGTATTGCTCAGTTTAACTGTGCTGGGTGCCTGGTCTGTCAGTGATATGGAAAATTAAGGAGCTTGTTCATTTGTTAATTAGTAAGCCGAAGGAAAGGATGCGCTCCTTAATATTTCTCCATTCTGGTCTGTGGCAAAAGTCCATCTCTCTGACAGAAAGGAGGAAGGGAGTTACCCGGGTGTGTTCCTTTCCACCACCGCAGAATGGCAGGACCAAATAGGAGCCACTTCAAAATGTCAAGGCGTCCCTGAGATAGGCAGCATTCCGGAATTCTGGGGATGTAAAGTTTAATCAGCGCAAACGGCCTCTTACCAGAGATGGATACCAACTGTGAGAAAAAAGACCAAACTGCGGGGTTTCACAGCAAAATAATATTCTCATTTTTTCGAAGTCGGATGCGGGATGCAGTACCTGAAATAACATCACTACAGGAGATGTTGGTAGTTAATAAGCTTTCTCTTTCCCCTCTCCTTTCCCTGCCGATGGGGGAACCGAGGTTGAAAATGTAACTCGCTTGAGGCCATCCACACTGTGTTGATTTTAAACAAAACCGTCCCTTTCCATTCTATCCGGGCTTAGCTTTGTGGCCCGTCCAGCAGGCGTTTAAAAATCAAAACAAGCCCCATCTGCTACCCTTTGCCTTGGGACCGGTAGCTGTTGCCCTTTGCTTTGAAGCGATGGTGGAGAGGGGCCCGGGGCCGAGGGGAGAAGAGCGAAGCACCTTTTAAGTTTGTTTTGAGCTTGTTTAGGAGCCCGAACAAAACCCTCCACTCCGCTCTCTCCCACCTATGCTTCAACTTTTGGTGAACTTGGAACCAGTCCCACGTCTAGGGAGCTGCTAAGAAACGTGCGGCGCAAAAACAATGTACTCCTGCAAAGGAGAGCGACGCGGACTTTCGTTCTAACTCTACTGATTGATATTGTGCCGCTCAGTTCTAGAAGCCCCTTTGCTAGTGAGCCTGACCTGAAGTCATAGAAGGAGGAGACGCGGGGAAAATGGGATGCATGGATCGGATGGATGGATGGATGGCGAGAGAGAGAGATAGAGATAGAGATGTTGTACAGGAATAACCGTGGGGAGCAAATCTCGTCTCCGCGCAATGCGTACCTCTGTGGGACACCACGATTTCTTTCTTTGCTGGGTGTGTTTAGCAGTCAGTTCCACTGTTTCTAAACGAGCCTGCTCCCAAGTCTGCCTGCGTCGGGTAACCTCCTGAACATGGTTCCAGTAAATCGGGGCTGCGGAGACTCCTGTGCCTCTTACATTATTTCAGATCAGGGCAGCTCAAAGGTCTCCGCCCCGCGAAACCCCACAAGGGTCCTGTAAGGAGGGCCAAGGTGGGGCGGTGACGGGCGCGCGGACCTGAGCGCCTCTCCGCCTTCGGAGGTGTTGCTCTGCAGGAGTCGTGGAGCCGAGTGTTGCGCTTGCTTCATTAAGCTTAATGAGTGAGATCCGAGTGGAGCAGGGCTGGGATGTCAGCCGTTAGCGGAACCGAACAAAGTATCCTCTAGGCTCTGTTTGTCGCTCACCGGTCGGTGCCAGAAGCAATGCGGCAGCAAACGAAGCGGAAAGAGATGCATTGTGTAGCCAAGACTTCGGCTCTAATAGGCTTCCCAGATTCTATGTCCCATTTATTATTGTCGAATTAAGGGTAGCTCTTTTCTGCCCAAGTAATGCATCTCTCACCTGATTCGCCTCGCACATAGTCCGCGCGGTTTTCTGCTTTAGGTTGCCCAAGAGTTTCTTGCAGAACCATGATTTGCTGACTCCAAAGGCCTCGCTGTGGCATCAGCCTTCTGCAAACTACTTTCCTCATAAGCTGGCCTTCCGTTTGGATTGGTTGAGGGGCCCCCACCTCTCCCCCCTTGCTTACACCAAGGTACTACAAGTCAAGATGTTGCTCCATAGGAACCACTTCAATGGGACTTACTATTTCAAACCCAATATGCATGTTTTCGAAATGCCTCTACCACCTTAACCTACTTCTTCATCCATTTGAGAATTTGTTTAGTTTTGCCTTCCCATTGTGGTAGATATGAAGATACCCAGTATGAAAACTGAGGAGCAAACTCTGAGAAACTGAAAGGACTACATTTCTCAAGGATACTATCTTTGGAAGCACAATTAATAATATTTAATGACTGGCTGGCAAGACATTCACTCACTGAGCACAATTTCTGTCAGTGACCACAGTAACTTGTTTATGAAAAAATAATAATACTTCATTCTGCTGACTTAATAACAGCTAGAATTTCAATAAGATAACTTCCATTATTTTAGAGATAGTAGTCATGTTGCTCAAACTTGGTAGTAAGCCTTCTGAGCTGCACAGGAGTCCTCTTTGGACAGAACCACCCTCCTCAATGCCAAGACACTGCAGAATGCCCTACAGCAAAGGAGTGGGGTACAGGCTCCAGAAGATTTGGTTCCTAAGCAAGAAAGTGGTGTGCTTCCACTCACTTACATCATGTCCTTACTCTGATGCTTCCATTATTTCCATTTTGAAGGCCATGGCATAACAAGTAGCAGTACATTTTGAAGGAGCTTCTCATGATGGTTCCCACAGCCACACTCCCTGAGGAAAATGCAAAAATGCAGCAGCTTGTTGATACACCTCCACCCCACCAAAGAGCAACAGTACATAGTATAAAGCCCATTTTATTAAGATCAGCTATGGCAGTCATAGAATAGTGATCTGGCAACGGGTGTGTGTGTGTACTGGTTTGCGTGTTAGATTTGGGCTGGAGAGACCTAGGTTCACATCTCCATTCAGACATCAAACTCACTGAGTGAACTTGAGCTAGTCACTGGGTGAGCCTTTCCATTCTGTCCTCCACCCCCCCCCCCAAAAAAACCTTACAACTCTGGCATATTACACCACTGCTCTTTCTATGCAGAGAAGTATCAGAGCTTTGATCCCCTGTGTTCCTGCTCCACTATACCAATGGGCATGACAGCTCTGTGCATACGTGGCTAAGAAGCAGGAAATGGGGATACCATAGCTTGATGTGTGCATCTGCACACATGGAGTCCTAGTACTGTGGACAAGGACCTGTTTAAAAATCTGATCTTTAGAGCAGAAATTTATACCATGTTGTTTTTGAGGTTTAAAATATCATTTTAACTTTATTTGCAACTGTGGACTAAACATTATTTAACGCTGATGTTCTCATAATTCTGACAAAGCAACCAGATTTTGTACTAAGCAGATACATTCTGCAGTTTATAACATGAGCAGAGCTGTTCAAATCTGTATCACTCAGTGTCCCTCCATTTAACAGCTTGATCCATCCACGTTCAAAGAAACAACTTCTAAAAACAGTTCCGTCAAAGTACCCAAAAGCATAGGGTGAAAGTACTTTTGTACTTTTCAATAACTATTAAAAAGCCATAGCACCTACTGACTTGGTTAGCACTTTAATAAAACTGCTGGAAGGTGTTGAGTTGTGCTGCTGCAGATGCACCATGCCGTTTTCTCTCTCTCTACCTCCTCCCTTTTCAAGGAAGCTTCATTTCCAATCTGTGCATGTCCCTAGCTTCCTACTGGAATCCTATAACTTTTCACAGTACAAATATTATGGTGGACTTTTTGTGTGTGTCCTGCTTTTGTTTTAGTAAATGTTTCCTCCTTGTAGCAAGAACAGTTGCCAGGATAGCTCCTTTATCTATGAGTGCGTGTACACACTGTGTGATAAGGAGCAGCCAGTGCTGGATGCAGGTGCCTTTTTGGAGTGCTGTATGCATGACATCATCCCAATGCCATCCCCGTCCTGCACTATTTGCCGATCCAAAGCACATTTTGCTGAAACCGTTGTAATCTGCTTTGTGCCTAGCATGCACTTCTCAAGTGCTTGCTGCAGACATGTGTACAGAGGAGAGTGCTTTGTCAGGTCACCTCCTACTGGGGCAGACCTACTGACATTGCAGGGCTGTGCCACTCCCCCTCACCATGTTTCACTTGTCAATGAGCGAAATAAGTAAAACAGGAAACAGTACAGTGACTTACTCATCTCTGTATACTTCTGAATACCAGTCTATCAGCACACCAGTTTCCACCTTTCTCTTTTGAAAGGGCGAAAAGTATCTGAACTCAGCGGAGATACTAATTGAGGAGAGGGGTCTAGAGAACACCAGGTGTGCACTAGTTGGAAAACAAGCCCACTGGTGTGCATAGACAACACAGATATTAGCTGCTGCCTTAGAGGAAGTTATTGTGTACAATTGCAAACTCTTACGTACAAAAGCACACTGTGAAAAAACAAGCCCTGTATGTTTGAAAGGCTACGTGTATACACAGTTTGTGAACTGAACTGAGAGAGTCTGAAAAACTTGCATGGGATTATGTTGCATGAGTGAAATATTTGAAAAGGGGAATTTGCCCAAATACAGCTTCTCCTGTCATAGCAGAACTGTTAAGTAGGAAAGCTGTATCTGGAAAAAAATATTCGTTCGTTCTATATAACCCTTAACAGGAATCTCCTCATTGTTGACTTGGCAACCCTGGCTGCAACATAATATCTGTTTTTCAAGAACGTTGTGTTAGTGTTTGATGGTCAGGCGCAGAAGGCAAAGAAACACAGACTCCAAACATGCATTAGATATCCAACAGTTGCGGATCTATTAAAATGACATTGTGAACTTTTCTGTATCAGTTTGATGCAGTTTGATGTAGTAAACATGTTTAATGCTGAAAATTTACTATGAGTCACACTTACAAAGACTTTAAGAGTGGAGGAGTTGCAGCACAGATTATAGCTCTTTCTGCACCAAGGTCAAGAACTCGTAGGCAGCAGTACAGGCCAAAACAAACTCTATATGATCTACTACTGGTTTCCTTTTAAGTCCCCCCCCCTTTTTTGCTTAAAGTTAACTTCCTTTTATTTCACTCCAACTGACATTAATCCCTGTTGTATGAATGTCTTCCCCTCCCCCTACTTCATTTTCAAAACATCTCTGGAAGGGAAGACTGACTTTTGTAGTACTTTCTTTGCAGTGCCTTAGGAGGTTCAGTTCATAATAATTGAAACAATCCAATTATTTCCAATTAGTTCTAGTACTTCAGACTCATTTAAAGCAGATATTTGAATAGATCCATTGGTTCAAAAATGTATTCTATTGCATGTTGATATGTAAGCCAATTTTAATGAGATTTGAATATTGTTGTGTGCCATCCCAATCTATGAGTCGTGCAAGATTCCAGGGGTTGCAGGCACTGACCCAGGGTTCGGTTTCCTCGTAATGAGGGACAGCGGAGACTGTGGTGTCTTTATGATATATGGTTTATTTACACATATATTCAACCTGAGCCTACAATGGAGGGGCTCACAGCATTAATGCCCCGAGAAGGTCTTGTGTCTCCCATAGTCACAACCTTGGATTCAAGCAGATATCAAGTATGTCTCTCAGGCTTCTGCCTGCCTCCTGCTTCTAGCCCAGCTCTCTCTCACAAAACTCTGGCTTTTGTCCTTCTAACTACCAGCCAGTTGAGGGAGGGGAGGCCTACCCACATGCTTGGTGAGGCATTACCAAGAAGCTGGCCTGGCTATTCCAGCTGCATCCAGGAATTAGAAGGAACTCAGGCATACAGCCTAAGCCCTCAACCACTCACAACACTATGTTATATGACAGAAGTTCTTCTAGCCATCATAGAGGGGTCATGGAATTATTTTCTGCTCCCTCATAAATCAGAAACAGTATTTATTTATTTCCTTACTCGCTCATTCTCTGGATCTTCCAGGCTTCTATTCTGGTTCATTGTCATGAATGACTGGAGTAGAAACAGAAACTAGCAACAGCATATTTTGGCTGCATTCCTATATACACTTAACTGGGAGTAATTCCCAATTTATTTAATGGGCCTAACTTCTAAGTAGATTGATTGCACGGTCAGGGGAATAATCTGATCATTCTGGTCAGAAGAGGTATCTTCTAAGGCAAAGGTCCTCCTGTAGAAGTGACCTAAGGTTGCATTGACACTATCTCATTTGTTATTTTTCCATACATGTATCCGCATGTGCTCTGTTGCAATCAATTACCGTGCATTAGCCATTCAGAAAATCTTCTCTTCAAATTGCAGTCTTAGGGTTATATTACGTATGTTAATGAGTCTGCACAATTGCAGCATTTACACCTGTGTGCATTGCCTTCCACTTCACAGCCTGCTCACTTCAACAGCAGCTGTTTTTTCTTCTGGGAGGCTTCAATAAATTACACAGCCATGTGCCACAATACTTGTCCTCAGTTCAAGGGTGACCAATGTGGCATCAGCAGGTGAACATGCATCCACAGAGACATTCCATGTACCCACAGGGTCCTTCCCATCATGGAAACAAAGAGGTCTGCTACACTGCTTGTTTGAGGTGTGTGTGTGTAGTTAGGGGTGTGTGCATAAGACCCAATACTGGCCTAGTATCTGTGAATTAAAAAAAAAAAGCTGATCTTTTTTTCATTCACTCTGTGCCATAGGAGCCAACTCGTAGCAACAAGGTCCCTTCGGCTCCCCCCAATAAAATATTTGAGGGGGCCACCCCCCCCTCAGTTGAATGGAATTGCCATTCAAATGGTGTGCATGCTCCACGTATTATGATCAGTTATGTGGGGCAGGGGTTACCTGGGTCCCCCAATAGTTTATTCAAGTTGGCACCCCTGCTCCGTGCTCTATCAAGTTTTGATCTCTGCTTTGAGTTCTGAGCCATTCTGCGTAAAACAAAGCTTTGTGGTCCCCATTCATCATAATCAGGAATTTCCTTTCCCCCCTTAAGTCTGCCAAAATTCAGACATATTGGTCAAGGGGCTTTTGTCAGGAGCTTTCCTCTATAAAAACTGTATTAGGGCAATATCTTTATTAGGCAATTTGGACTCCACTATTCATATTAACATCATGTTTTCAACAGAGGGAGAGAGATTTGTTTTTTGCTCTTTTTTTACCTTAAAATAATTAATAGGTCGCCAGGTATTGTATATTCTTCCTTGTACATTTAAAAATAAATAAATCCAGGACTTGCTTGTGTCCTCAGGCCTCCAACAGACCTTAAACATGAAGCTCTGTTTTTATGTGTGTGTTAAAGCAGAGCAACACAGGATTTTTAAAAAAGTCAATGATGCTTTAAACTTCTTTTTTTTAATCCTCCACTGCTGTGCTTTAACAAACAATCCAGAGTTCTTCAATGCTCTGCAGGAACCAGTTTGCACAGCCTCGCTTCTTGCAAAGTCCACAGACCTAGAGAAACAAGGAGATATAGAAAAATATAAAGCTAAGAAAAGTATAGAAGAAAATAAAAAACCAGAGTGACAGGACAACATGAGGCTTTGGGGAGCCCTGATCCTACCCAGTGGGGTTTATTGACATTGTGCTTCAACCCTGGAGGGGGCTGGGTGGACCCTCAAATCACCACAATTTGTCTCATTATTCTGCCTATGCAGACAATGCATACTGCTAATGCGTGGTGCCCATGACAGTTTCTCTTGTTTGCAAAAAAGGGTTCAAAAAAGGTTGGTGACCCCTGCCTCGCTTAAATGATTGATTAAAACAGAAACTTTGAATTCTCAAAACTTAAGCAATACACACTGGATTTTCACTAAACTGGCAAAAGGCACAATA
This sequence comes from Podarcis tiliguerta, assembly GCF_965153285.1. NCBI lineage: Eukaryota > Metazoa > Chordata > Lepidosauria > Squamata > Lacertidae > Podarcis > Podarcis tiliguerta. The sequence goes on from NC_139534.1 coordinate 71,759,610, forward strand.
CCGTTCAATTTTCGACACAATCTAAACTGCCAACAGGGTAAATTTAATGTATGTTTTGGATAGGCACAGAAAAGTTACAAACAGTGTGAAGGCTGTGGTGCAAAAACTGGTGTATAACTTATCCATTCTTCATCAGAATTTTCAAGATTTTCAACCTAGCAATTTTTGGAAGATCAGTTTTATATCTGATGCAATTGTTTCTCACTGTTTTTTAGAGTTCGCACGGTCTGTTTTCTTGTTTTTAGAGTTCATTGAATTGATTTTATTTTTCTTAGAGCATCCATATCTGTGTTTTGTTCAGTTTTTACCATGTTCAATGCTTAGCTGGCTTTAAACTGTGAAGCAGCCTATAAATTTGTGTAATAAATAAACAAACATTTGGTCAGATTATACCCCTCACCTGTTGCTTCTCCATACAAAGTAGTTACAAGTTGTCCTGAGTGCATGACAAACAGAATTTTCATGTTTTATAATGACAGAATACTGAACGCTTAGCTCGAGTCAATAGCATGGATCTATAATATTGTAGAACTAGGAAAAGTGCAAAAGAAGGGCAACTAAAATGACCAAGGAGTTAGGAGCAGCTTCCAAATGAGGAAAGGTTTAAACATTTTAGGTTTTTTACTTTAGAAAAATGTGAGCAAGGGAGGTCCTGATATAAAACCATGAATAGTGGATCAACGTGGATAGGGAACCATCAACGTGGATAGGGAACAGTTTTCTCCCTACTGTAATTTGAGGTTACTCAATGAAAATTTGAGGTTACTCAATGAAACTATTTTACAGCAGATTTTGGAGAAACTAGGTACTCCACAAAAGCATAATTAATGTATAGAACTCACTGCTATTTAATTTGTTGACAACCATTAGGTTAGATGGCTTTGAAAGGCAGTTAGACTGATTTTGCTCCATGAGTCATTCTATCAATGGTTATTAGTTAAGATGGCTACCTGGAACCTGCTTGTTCATAAGCAACAGTTTGAGATGTATTGCCTTCCTTCATAACCTATTTGTGGTTTCCCAGTGGGTATCTGGTTAGCCTCTGTGGGAAGCTGCATGCTGGACTAAATGGATCCCTGCTTTGATCTAGCAGGCTTCTGCTTAGGTTCTTAAGATACTGCAACCTGTGCCTGAGTTCAAAAATTGTCCTGATTTCTAAATCCTTTTGGCGATTGCCTTCTCCTGTATCTACATATATAAAAATGGGTTTTTCCATTCAAGCAAAAACTGCATATGGTCTGGCTACTCCTGTCACTACTGCACTGCAAGATGAAAACGCTGCCCTAGCAGAAATCTTCATTCAGTGTAACTCATAAAAATATACATGCAAGTCATTTCAGGGCCTGGACCTGGCAACCTGAGTGGCTTTCTGCTGGTGACAAGATGAGTAAGTGTATTACTTGATGAAAAAGCAAATGAAGGAAAAAAGGAGATCTTGTGGAGGAGGCCCTTATAAATGAACTGTCAAATGAAATAAAGTTAAAGGAAAATCTCCTGCTGTAAATGCAGAGGTCTGGCGCTTCTAATAAAAATCAGGGCCCTGGAGGAATTAATTACATCAGCATTACAGGAAGAATTCATGGAATTGCAAAATGTAGTGGCACAGACCAGCACGAGCTGCTGTTGCAAATGGGGAAACTGCAGGAGAGTCTTAACAATTTCTGAGCTGATATGCAGGACATTGTAGTCACATAATAGCAGTTTAGACACTCTCATGAATAATAGTATTCAGCGGTAATGACAAATGATATTACACATACTTCGTAGCTGAAGTCATTTAACTTTATTTCTTTGCTTCTAAGGGTGTATATTAAAAGTGGTCCAGTGAAATTTGAAGAGAAAATGGTATAAAAATATATATTTGAGTGAAATTAGTTCTAATTAAATTTAGAAAGGTTTGGTAATTTATAGTGGTGTGTGTGTTTGTGTGTATCTATCTCTACCTCTATCTATATATGTATATAAAAATTCACAGTGAATGGCCAGCACACCAAGACTTTCTTCAGAATAATGTTTTCTGATAACAAAGAACACGGGCAAATGGATGCCTGACAGCAGAGCAGGGCTATGTGCAGGCTGCAAGGAAGCCTTGGGGTGCCTGATATGGCCCTGGGGCTTTATGCTGTCTTACACCTGATGCAAGTATGAACAAGAATCAAGGAAGGTAACTTCTTTTCCTTCATCAGGAAGGTTCCTTTAGCAACTTGTAAGAAAGTTGATCTTAGCTGTTTGTTGTTGCTGTTGCTGTTGTTTAGTCGTTTAGTCGTGTCCGACTCTTCGTGACCCCATGGACCAGAGCACTCCAGGCACTCCTGTTTTCCATTGCCTCCCGCAGTTTGGTCAAACTCATGTTAGTAGCTTCGAGAACACTGTCCAACCATCTCGTCCTCTGTCATCCCCTTCTCCTTGTGCCCTCAATCTTTCCCAACATCAGGGTCTTTTCCAGGGAGTCTTCTCTTCTCATGAGGTAGCCAAAATACTTTTCTCCTAAGAGCTCCAAGGAAATGGGAGCATTTCCATGTAATAATTAGTCCTCTGAAAGAACTATGCAGTAACAGGAGTACCAGCTTGGCCCTGCGACTATGGGTAACTGGGTCTGTGGGTGCCCATGCAGCATGCATGACTATAGAACCGAAATTTGTAGGTGCGCGCCCCCTTCGTAATTTTGTGGGTGCTTGGGCACCCAGGGCCTCAGGGAGTTGGCACCTATGTGCAGTAAGTATTTGCTTGGATCACTACAGTACTAACCTGCTGTTATGGGGTGGAAGTGTCCAATGACAATCATGTAATTGGTCTTGCAGCTATTTTAGTTCTCCTTTTTTAAAATAGAAACATTTACATACCACATTTTGCCCACGTCAATGCCCCAAGAATAGTCACCAGATATTATATTAATAACATTAAGGTGATGTTGCCTAAGAATGTTTTAATAATAATAAAAGTGAAACAATAAAAAGCATTTGTGTTCACAAACTTCATAGCTTGTCCCCACATGGTGGAGCCCAGTTTGAAGTTCAGGTTCTTATGGTTTTTTTACTTGGAGTCATGTTACTTTATGAAGCAATATTTATCACCTATCCCTATAGCTGTTTCAGTTAACTAACTATTGCAGTCTCCATTGAAGAGTAAAAAAACATAGGTGGAACTGAGCTAACAAGCCCTATCAGCGGAAGCCCTGCAGAAGGACTTCTGCTTGCATTATAGGGCTTTCCTTCCTCTCCTCCTCCATGCCCCCACACCCCTAAAAGTTGATGAGGAGGGATCCTGGAGAACCCCCAGAACATCACATGGGGAAGGAGAGGGGCGTTCAGATCAAAAGAGCGTGATGCTGAATTCCACCCCAGCTCCCCCAAAGCAAAAATTTGCTGTTATGGGTCTATAAATACTGTAATTTAATTGCATGTAACATTTTTCTTCTTTGCAGAACTAATTTCGTTATATCATATTTTATGGACATTTTACAAACACTATAAGGGAAGTATGCAACTAAGTGTTACTCTGAGTAGACCCACTGAAATGAATGACCTTAACTTAGTCTTGTTCATTAATTTCAGTGAGTCTATTCTAAATAAAACTTAGTTGAATGCTACCCTGAAAGTAGTATGATATATTATCCTCTGATACTCTCCTCTTTTTTTATTATTTTCTTTCTTTTTAATTCAGCCTTACAGATAAGCACCATGTTGTCAAAGCAATAAATTACTTTAAACTGGTTTACCTTTATTTTTGAAATTATTTTTTTTAAAAGAAGAAAATAAGAACATTGCTTCTCAGTTAAAACAATTTATTTGAACTGGATCACATAACTTTAGTTCTAACTTTAAATATTTTTGTAACAGTGACAATTTATACCAAATGACCTCACAGCTTGAATGCATGACATGGAATCAAATGAACTTGGGATCTCAACTTAAGGGGTAAGGTTTATGTTTTTGTTTTGTTTTTAAATCAATCTTATATTGCAGAATTATGAAATAATTTATTTTTTTGATAAAACGACTTATCAAAATACTAAACTTCTTAGCATGTGGATATTTGTCACTGACATCCTTGCTGTTTATGTTTGTGTGTGTTAGATTTTGAAATGCTCAATAAAACCATTTTTTTCTTGAGCGTGTTAAGCAGTTAAAGGGCACAAGAGAGCAATATTATCTAATTTGTTATGAGCTAGAATTTTTTATATAACACATTATAGGTGTGGATTGCATTCATTTTATAACATTTGGAAAAAATATGGTGCAGTCATAACCACTTCTGATAATCATGCTTTCACTTACACTGGTGTAATCTTGTAGATTTCCAGTATCCATTGATGTACAGTGAAATCTTATTTATGTCTACTCAAAAGTAAGTCCCATTGAGTTCAGTTGAACTTACTCCCAGGTAAGAACATACCGTATTTTTCACTCTATAAGACGCACCGGACCATAAGATGCACCTAGTTTTTGGAAGAAGAAAACAAGGAAAAAAAATATTCTGAATCCCAGAAGCCAGGACAGCAAGTGGGATCGCTGCACAGTGATCCTGCTGGCTGTCCTGGCTTCTTGCTTGGCCGCGCGCAGCATCTCCCGGGCAAGGGGAGCCTTTGTCCCCTGCCCGGAAGAGGCTGTGTGCAGCTAAGGCTCCCCCAAGAGCCGCACTCTCTTTAAACAGTGTGTGGAGTGTGTGTGCGGCTCTTGGGGACTTTTCCCTGAGGAGGGAGAAGGGCAGCTCCACGCGGCTCTTTAAAGGGAGCGCTGAGCAGAGCCTCCCGCCTGCATTCGCTCCATAAGACGCACACACATTTCCCTTTACTTTTTAGGAGGGGAAAAGTGCGTCTTATAAAGCGCAAAATACGGTAAATGACTGCAGCCTGATAGTCCCATAGATGCCTTGGCTGTGACAGCATTCATTCATTGATGTGGATGGTATTCTGGCCTAACCAGCCTTTTTATTTTTGGGGTGACTTTCAGAACAGTGACACTATTTTTCACCAGCATTTCTTAACAAAACCATACACCTTGAATAAACTGGCAGCTCTTTGGAATAACTCCATAAATGGACCTGATCAAAATCTGTACCTACTGCATCCAGCCCTCCCAAAACTGCAGGGCTGTGTCGCAGGGAGCTGGCGAGATGGAGAGTACCTAGGACCAGGGCCAGCAGACAGAAAAATAAGGTTTGGGCATAGTAACCACATAGAAAAGGCCACGCTGACTATTGCCTAGTATAAACCCAAGCCTGACCAGGGATACCAGATGTTGGGGTCTGGGTGATGCCTGGGGTTGGGGAATTGAGTTCTCTGGGTTTGAAATGGACCCAAGTGCTAAAGTTCATCAGTTTGGAAAGGGTGTGAAGGCAGGGTCCAATACAGCATGATTTTATTTACTTACGCTACATAATGGAGAGTGGATATGTGGGGGAAACCTCGGTTGGCCCTTTAATTTTCTGTCAACTGTCCCCAAAGAGGGGAAACCCTAAGGCTGATCTGGAAGCTTTTACAGCTTTGCCAGGTCAGAAGAGACCAGTGGTCTGCTTGGATGGGCTGTGTCATTCTGGAGCCTGAAGCAGGACTGTGGGCCTGGAGATGCTTTTAGTCTGTGGCCTTGCTTGCTCACACAAAGAGCAACAGAGCTCAGGTCAAAGCCAAAGTGGCTCCCGGTCCAGCCACAGTGGCTCCTGACAGTAACAATGCCACAGCCCACGCTTTCCTTTTCTCCATCCCTTTTCAAATGCCTTATTCTAATCTTCCTCCCCGTTTCTTTATACTTTTTCCGTCTCTCGCGTCCTTTTATTACCTTGAATTCTCATACATCTTACATCCTTTGCCTTTGCTTTTCCGCTGTCCCTCCCATTTTCCTTAGCTTCCTCCCTATGGACCGGACTGTTGTTCTCTCCCACCTGTAGGGAGTGGGCTCCAGTCTGGCCACTGCTTGCCCAGAAATTGTTTCCTGTTACCCTGGAAGCAGGAAGTCCTTCTTGAAGGAGCCGCATGCTACTAAAGATATTTGATGAAGCTGCAGGCAGGATATGGGGGCGGTTATGGACAGTGCACTCCTTTTTTTCCTGAAGTTTGAACAGAGTGGGGAGATGAAGGTCATTATAAGTATAGCAATCAGAGGACAACTCACAGAATTTAATGTTGGTTAGCATGTTTTGGTGGAGTAGAACCTTTCGACTGTGTGAGTTATAAATGATATTTGTATCTGGTGTGTAGATTTGAAATCAACACTTGAGAGAAAATAAGAAAATGCATTTTCACAAATGTATGAAAAAATGATTCACTATATTTTAAATCATTATAATTGCTTTATTTTCATTTATATGTACGGTAATTGCTTTTTTTCTGGCAAGGTGTTTACTTGCATCTTCTGAGAGTAAAACTGCAGCATTTTATTTTATTTTTTAAAAGATATATCAGTATTAATTAACTACAGTGGTACCTCTCATTACAAACTTAATTTGTTCTGGAGGTCCACTCTTAACCTGAAACCGTTCTTAACCTGAGGTACCACTTTAACTAATGGGGCCTCCTGCTGCCACTGCGCCGCCACTGCATGATTTCTGTTCTCATCCTGAGGTAAAGCTCTTAACCCGAGGTACTACTTCTGGGTTAGCGGAGTCGGTAACCCAAAATGTTTGTAACCCAAAGTGTTTGTAACCCGAGGCGTTTATAACCTAAGGTACCACTGTAATAGCTAATAGTTGGATCCTTCTGGTGTTAGCATGTTGAAAATAATTTTGGTTTGAAGAAAAGCAAATTTCCTTATCCTATCTTATAACAATATTTATTTGTGGACTGAAATCCCACAGTTCAAACAGCCTAGCTGCAACTGGAAGAGTTAGTCTCACTTAGTCTCACTGAGACCAATGTGTGTTAAGTGCACATTTCTCTGTGTTGGAATTCCTCCACACCCTCTCATTTGAGGTTCTGAATTAGTTTTTCCTGACTATGCTTCGTGTATTTGTTGAAACCAAGCCCTAACAGAAGCATGAAAAATTAGATCTGAGCATTCCCCATCCACACATAATCAATTATTGTCAAGAGATTCTTTCTAAAAAAAAAATAGTGGGAAGGGAGACATAAAGATGAAGAAGAAGTAGTTGCTCATCCAGGTCTCTCCCCCCCCCCCCAAATCCAGCATGTGCAGACATAGTATGTACTTATTATACAGAAGCCCTGGAATGAGCTGAAAACTAAATAAAGATAGAGTGTAAGTAATGTGAGTTTGACATGACACTAAACAGAAATGGATTAACCTATAGTGCAAGAGATATCCTAACATGTCACTGGAAATCTTAACCAAAATGTATACTATCTAATTATGGGGAGGTAGCATTATTAGATAGCACTCTTATTCAGTGCTACTTGTTTCAAATGATTCAGCACTGCGTATGCTAGCAATTAAAAAACAACACTTTTTCTATTTCAGCTCATTTTCTGTGTGTTGGACATCAGGAGTCCCCCCCCCCTTAAAAAAGAAAGGAAATAAAATTAGGCCAGTAAGCAAATTTACAGTGAGAACAGTATGATGGAGCGCATTGTTTATGTTGCTATGGCAGCACTGAGAAAACGTGCCATTTATTATATGGAAACTGCTACATATAAAGTCATGCTAAGATGACTGAAAATCGAAACCTGTAGTTATCTCAGTGGTGTGGTTGCAAATCTGTTGCGAATAAACGTAAGTTAATGATGCTACTTATTCATCTTGGTAAGCTTATAAAAACAAATAAGCCCTACTCCTAGGATGTAGCAAACTGTTATATCCTCTGTTGCAGGGCTTGGGAACCCATGACCCTCCAGATGTTATTGAACCATAAATGCCATAATCCCTGACCACTGGCTGGGGCTGATGGAAGTGCAAGCCCAACAACATCTGGAAGATCACGGTTTTCCCATCTCTCTTGGATTGTTTGAGCACAGATGGGAATAATATTAACAGTGCATACCTCCAACTGATTAAAGGATTCTTAAGCTACTTCCTTGGCGAACGTTATTGTATGACCCATGTAATGTGTTTGCAGACTTGCATGAGCCCCTGTCAGGCAAAAATGCAGGACACAAATTAATAATAATAACAACAACAATAACAATTATGTACTCTTGCATCCCATTCAGATATGGTACTTGTTACATTGCAAAAATAAATAAATATGCAGGATAAAATTCACATTACATAGTAATGTAAAATGTAACGGTAACATGGTAATGAACTGAGACCAATGTTTCCAGCGGTACCTTTGACATCTCAAAGGAGAGAAAAAATGGAAAGGATACCCAGTTTCTCAACAATCCATCACATTACATGGCTTTGATTTTTTTTTTTTTTAAAAAAACTCAATACAATACCCACTTCTGCCTTTTTTTTTGGAGGCCATTTCGGACTTTTCTCCTTCATTGTCTGCAATTTCCTCTTTAGATATGATGTTTTGTCTCTTCTAGAGAAAATATCCTGCAAAATGAAGAAGCATATAAACCTTGTCTGAGATCCAAGTAATTAAAGCAAGGAAGAGGTTACTCTTTAGGGATCTGAGTGGTGGAGGAGGAGGAAACCCCCTGGCTTAAACAGAAATATTGAAAGTAGAATGAAGACAATAAATGGCATTCTATGCATCCATAAGTGCAGACTTTTAGCAGTGATGCGACCTGGGTTGTTTAGGAGGAAAAAGCAAGGAGAAGATGGAATCATGATGAACGATCTATGGTAAAGTCAATTTAAATGTTTTGGTATAGGCCAAGATTGTAGAATCTGTGGAAAATCAGAGCTAGACATAGCCTCATCGTTGGTAATATGAGCCAAAATAGTTATCTGTCTTCTTTGGCTGAGAGAGTTACAAAACACAGCGCCTTCAGTTTCAGTTGCCATGAACATAAGCTACTCTTCCTAAGATTTACATCTTTAAAATACATGGACTGTTCATAAGGGATTCCCAGGAGTGTAGTGTTTCAGATGTTTCCCTCCTTCTTGAAGAACTTAATGAATATTGGCATCCTTCTTTGCATTGAAATATGTGGCTTCTATATATCTCTTCACAGATTATAGCCTTTATATACCGTACTTGCTGTCATTTTCCTATGTGATTCAGTTAAGATTTCCTTCCCATACTATACTGCAACAAAATGTTTGAAAAGGCTTTCCAAATCTGAGAAGTTTTTTTTTTTTAAATGTACCAAAGCAGATTCTGCTTGGGGGCATATGCGATTGGACATAGGCATAGCCCTAATAGTACACAATGATGGGTGGTGTACACAGAAATCATCTCCATACCTAGCTTCTGGAACAGCCTTTCAGAATAGGTAGATGTTGCTGGATTTAGGCCCCAACTTGTCAAACACTTGGTTTTAGTACGACTGATGATTTTCTGAAAGGGCTACATCCATCATTGCTGTGTGCACACTCATAGTTGGAATCACTGTCTTTGAACAGCTCTCTTCAAGGGTCACCAAGCTTTGGGCCCCACTTGGAATTTTGAGGAAGTGCCATGGGCACCAGTCATAAAGCAGCTGCCATTGGGGTGTGACGCAACACAAAATGGTTCCATGGTTGTGGCACAACACACAGTAGATACTTTGAAGACGCAACCACATCTAAAAGAGCAGAAAAGGAGATGGGAACATAAAATAGTGTGGGCATATCACTCACCTGTCAGCAACCCCATTAATTAGTGGGGAAGGTACCCAAATCAGCCACTGCCACACTCAAGAGAGAGGAGCTCTTTGCAACTCTCCTCTGTTCAAAACAAATGGGAAGGTGGGTGTCCAATCCTGTAATCCAGTGAAGTGTAGATATGTTTAATGGGGTGTGTTCAGTGTAGAAGAGTCTGAGCCTGTGCAAATAGGAACTGGGCAGGAAGAGCTAACATGTTATCATGTATTTTTGAACCATAAACAACTTACCTAAGCAACACCCCACCACCACTATATCCCTGTCCGGCAACTGTGCTCCCCAGATTTGGTGCTGCTGAGCGTATCACCTGCCCTGGAAGTCCACTTAGAAACTGGGCTTTTAGTGTTGCAGCTCCAGACCTCTGGAATTAATTATGATACAGGCGTCCAGTGTTTAGGCACCTACGGAAGTTGTTTCCCTGAGGTGTGATCGAGTCATTTGTGAAAAATTAATTGTACATCTATAGAGTTTCCAGAAATGGTTTAAATTGTTTTTAGAATTTGGATTTATCTTACTTTTTATTGTGTTGTACACTGCTTTGATGGCCTCAATCTGCGAAGAGGTTTATAAATTTGGTAAAACACTGTATAAATAAATAGATATATTCTGAGACCTTTCACCATAGGAAGTACTAGCAGGCATGCTGGTGTCTCTGGGCACTGCATCGTTGACACTAAAATAATAGCAAGTTCATGTACTTTGTTGTGAGTAAACCTTAAACACAGATCAAGTGATGTATATGACATTCGGTATAATCACACACGCACAAATGAGATGTGTTTTTCAGGACCCTAACCCTGCTCCTGAGACTGTGATTTCATAGAACCAGAGTTATAACCGACCCAAAGGATCATGTATTCCAACTCCCTGCAATGCAGTAATCACAGCTATATTTAACTGTTTTTAATACTGATTCTTAAATTGTCCAAACCTATCCTCAGACCTGCTGGTGAAAGGTGGGTGATAAATTCTTTTTCATATTAAAACAGTACACTCCAAATAGAATCAATTCACATGACCCTAAAATTAAATTGCAATTAAACCAAACCATTCATTTTGTGTTTGACAAAAATGCATTTAAAATTATGATGATAAGTGCATGATATTCTAGATACAATTAAAAACAAAAGCCAAGCCCTTGCCAGTGGTGTAACAGTCAATGAACAGCAGTGGGAGTAATAACAAAGAACTACAGAAGGAAATGATATGTTATTCTAAGGGAGGTTCATCTGCTGCTTCTTTTTCACGATTTATCTGCTAATCTACCACTTTAAGCAACCTTCTTTTATGCTACAAGCACACAAAAAGTAGAAGCTAGGATTCCCTGCTCTGTGAATAAGTTGTTATATTTCTACTGCTGAGATTTCTAGTTTTTATAAATGCCATGTGGGCAGAGCAATTCTAACATTGGACTAGGGAGATGTGGAGTGGCAAAGTGGTTGCCTCCTGCTGGCCAGGCAGAAAGATGGTGCAGGCAGTAGGTTTTTTGTTTTTGTTTTGATGTGTCAGCTCCAGGATGGCATATCTGGAGGAGACTTGAATCTAGCAGATCCAAACTCTCTGGTGCCCTCAGTCCCTGACCCCACTCATGCCCTGTTTGGGGGTTTTCTGCTGGATTCCGCCTTCTACTGCCCCAGAGCCTGCCTCCCCACCCAGCACCACTTCTCTCTGCTGGTGGAGAGGTGATTGTGCCAGCCTACCCCTTCCCCATCCTAAGTGGGGTTATGGGTTTTCTCTTTTTTAAAAAAAATCCAAAGCGATATACAGTGGTGCCTCGCAAGACGAAAAGAATCCGTTCCGCGGGTCTTTTCGTCTTGCGGTTTTTTCGTCTTGCGAAGCAAGCCCATTGACGGAGTAGCGCTATTAGCGCTATTGACATTTTAAGGGCTAAAAATGGCTTTTTAACGCTTGGGAGATTAGCGGTTTTGCTGCTAAAATGCTTTTAGCAGCTTAGCGATTCAAAATAAGGGGTTTTGGAGCGGAAAAAAAATTCAAATTTTTTCATCATTTTTCGTCTTGCGAAGCAAGCCCATAGGGAAATTCGTCTTGCGAAGCGCCTCTGCAAACGGAAAACCCTTTCGTCTTGCGGGTTTTCCGTCTTGCGGGGCACCACTGTACAATAAACTACATTTAAATAACTGCAGAGGTTCAAAGCCATATATTAATCATAAACCGGAACACACGAGGGCTTATCAGCAATGTTTCACACTCTTTCCAAATAGGTCATGCTGAAGTAACACAAGTTCACAGATGCACACAACCTTTTCTTTATCCTAATTTTACTGGCATGGAAGTGCATGCAGTGTTCTTTGTTCACAACACGGCTTTCTCACCTCCTTCCTATCCCATCATAGCCTGGCATGGCTTCTGAAAAAAAGCTGGTCCTTAAAAAAGATCTTATTCAATCTAAGCCAAAAAAGAAAAGGTTGTCAGTGTTTGTAAAAAAAAAAAAAAAAAAAAAGGAAAGGGTTCTGACCTCCCTTTGTCTCTTCAGCCTGGTCCTCAGACCCTTGTCGGCATAAAAGAGTCCATGAGAAAAGTATCCTTGCAGAGTTTTATTCTTAAAAGTCTTTGTGCAAAAGCAACTGACCAATTGTACACACCAACACTACCAGCTTTCACTAACTCACTCACTAACTAACTAGCTAACTAACTAACCAACCAACCCAACTCAGCAACAAACTAACATTTCTCACTCTATATATACAACCTGGTGCAGGCCATGCTGACCCAGCTTTATTCACATTACAGAAACAGCGGCCATTTTAGCCGTGACAAAGGTGTATTAAATCTATACAACACTGCCAATCTTTGACAATTACTTTCTCCCATGGTATGTAGTTTAAACACTAATGACCCAACTACATTTCCGTTATCTACTACTTTTTTTCATGGTTATGGTGGTTCCACTTGCAAAAAAAAAGAAAAAAAAGGTTGGGTTCTTTTCTTCTTCAAATTGGTGACTTCCCAATATGATCAGCACGTTAAAAGGATTTCCAGAATGCTGACTCCCAGCAAATGTCAAGTACCTGCCATCATAAAATTTTCTGGGAGCTGCCTGGTGCTGTTTCCAAGCCTGACTATAATTCAAATTAGAACTCAGAAGGCAAAGACTGCAATAATCAATAGGTGCGGATCAGGATATGCATGGGCAGAACCCCATTCCCAACTTTCCCTCCCCAGTAGAAGTGTTCTTTGGGCGTTTTGCAACAAGATTGGATGTTGGGGGATGAAGCAGGAAGGGGGAAATGGAGGAGCTAATTTAATAGGTACAATTAGCGGAGCTCAATGAAAGCAATGGGCTTAAGAATACCTAACTGTTCTAGACTGTGGCACTGGCCTTGCTTGGCCAATGAGAATGCCTCAACAGAGTTTTACTTTTTCTTAAAAAAAATGTAAATAATCTTAATAATGCATCTGCTTGGTAGTAGCATTATTACCAAAGAAAGCAGCAGTGTACATTTTTTCAGTGCTATGATGACAATTGTTTTAAATAATCAGTCATATTGAACATCATTTCATTATTTTCCTAAATGAAAGTGGCATATTTCCTGTGCCTCACATTTTTGGCTGCTTCTCCATGCTAAAATCCTGATCTCTTTCTTGAACGGCTATTAAGTTATGGCTTAATGTGGTATCTGTTCTGTGTAATCTCCCCCCCACTTCCCCCGAACTGTTTAAAAAACATCCAGGGTTGATGGTGATGAATCACTCAGTTTTCATATTTTATGCTGATGTTTGCTAACTTGCCTCTGGATTCCCTAGAAAAAGCTTAGTACATCTTTATTAACCTGGGGCTCTAGTTTATCCGTCTTACGAACAATGCCAGTGCAACAAAATAAAGTTTCTGGAAGGAAGTAATTCAAGGATTCATACTTTTCAGATATCTTTTTATGATTTTTTTTTTTAAACAGAGTTGTCATGATTCTTCAGAACTGCTCTGTTTTTCATCACACATTTTATTATATAAGATATACATTTAAATAGCCTTGGGTGTACTATATACTATTATGCTCAATCATTTTACATTTCTTCTGTTCCAAGGATCAAGTATTTTTTGGTCTTCTAAACAGAGAAATATATAATGCTTGCTTAACATTTTGGGGGTATTTTTTTGTTTCTCGGTTGTGAATGCATCTTTTTTTAGCACTTGAAAGAAGGTCTTCAAACTGTTTGAATTGGCAGTTGTGTTTTATACTGCTCTAGTCTACTGTGGGCTATTGCAGTATAATCCAGGCTGTGGGTTATATCCAAATAAGACATACTCTGAGTAGACCAATTGAAACCAATGGACTTAAATTTATTACATTAATATCAACGGGTCTAACTTTGAGTAGGACTTAATTGGCTACAGACTATGCTGTTGCAAGTATAGTTTTTGTCTTTTATTGATTTTAATTATTAATTCAGTATTTTTAAAATAATGTCTTGCTTGTAAGCCACCCAGGAAATTTTTATTGAAGGGCAACTTTAAAAGTAATACTAAGTAGCAATAATAATAATAATAATAATAATAATAATAATAATAATAATAATAATAATATATTCATCCATACTTACATAATGCACAAAGACACATGGATGTTCTTTTATTTAGGTACAGCAGTGGAAATTTTATTGAATAGTTACATACATCTTGGGGCCCTCCTGTGGTGCTATGGTTTAGTGCATGTGGCTGCTAACCAAAAGGTTGGTGGTTGGAGCCCACTGAGGGACGGCTGTGGGCAGGATTCCTGCTCTGCAGGGAGTTGCATTAGATGACCCTCAGGGTCCCTTCCAATTTTACAGTTCTATGATTCTATAGCATTCAGACTGATTGATGAGGATAAAATCTACAGTTTCTTATTGCTCTGCAGGTTGGAGAATCCATTTTTTATTTGTGCCTCTTTCCTTTTCCATGTTGTTTGTGTTGGGTCATTATAATAGGATGTGATATTTGGAGAGGCTTCCTTGGGTTATACCAGGGGTGGAGCACCTTAGGCCTGGGGGATGAATGGGACCTTCTAGCCCTCAGGACTCTATACAGGACACTCACCCACTGGCCATGACCCCCAACAGCCATGCTCCGCATCTGCCACTACATATGGCTGGAATGTCCCTTGAACTGTGATAATACTTCTTGCTTGCCTGGATGGAGGATAGATAGTGGTGTGTGTGTGTGTGTGCGTGCGTGCGTGTGTCTGTGTGTGTGTGTGTGTGTCTAACTACATTCACTTTGAAAACTGAGTGATTCATTAGAAGTTTGCCCATGGGCAAGTAACCTAGCTTCAAGGTAAAGAAGAGTTCTGAGCACAAATAGTCCCCCCGCAAAAGGTCTCCATCTATGCCAGTAATTTCCATTCTCTGTGCTGTGCCATAAGAAACAAACAACCTGAGGCTACAGTCCTTAAAACATACTTACTAGGGAGAAAGCCACCATGAAATGTACTTCTAAACAAGTATGCATAGGATGCATAGGATATTTAATGCTGTATTGTTTTTAACACTTGATTGGGAGCCGCCCAGAGTGGCTGGGGAAATTCAGCCAGGTGGGCGGGGTATAAATAATAAATTATAATTATTATAATTATTATTGCCCTGCATATTTGCAGTCTTGCACAGTTATCTGGGAGTAAGTTCCATTGAATTTCCAATTAGGAAGCACACTGTGATCAATGACTGATACAGAAGTCAAGGGATGGTGTCGTTTAATTTCTTAACTCTTACACGACTTAAAGGTAAATTTTTTCTTCAAGTGTAAGACTGAAATGGTTTTCCAGTTTCATTTTGGAATAAAAGTGTGTCTCTCAGCTATCAGAAGTCTGGTAAATACAGGTTTATATTTATAGAAAGTTAAATGTTGCAGGATGAAGTTCACTTATTTTTAGCCTTAAACTGAAAGTCCTAAATACTTCAAGGGAAACGTTTGGGTTGCATCCTTGCTGCACAGAGGGGGGTTCTTGATTTCCACAAGGTAACGATTTCCTTGTTTGTTGATTTTACTAAAGGTTAAGCTACAGTACATCTTCCAAGCTGATATGTGGGTTAAATAGTTAGGACTCTGATTTGTAATCCTATCCTGTGCCTGCACCACTGCTGTTCTTGTAAATGTCATCACTTTCTCAGTCCTATCTGGTTATATCTGAGTCATGAGGTGCTGACAAAAACCCACTGCACTTAATGTGAAACCTGAGGCATTTTGCTCATTCCAAAGATATTAGCAATAGCCAACTTGGCATTTAACTGATAAATAACTTGCACGTATCTGCTGTGTTAACTTTTGCTTCTCTGTGTTCCCCCACCCCTAATCTGTACTATTTTTTTTCAGTAATCAAAATTTAAAGCACTACTAGGCAAATCTTATGTTCTCTCTTTGAAACCTATGTTTGAAACAGAATCACTAAGTTTCCATTACGTTTCCTTGGTCTATTTAGTTGTTTTTGGATTGAATGAAGGCCTGTCGCTAATACTTCATCAACAGAGTATAGTTAATTTCCAACCTTTGGCCTCTCTTTATTTTCAGCCATGCAACAGGATATGAAAGTGATAACCATGCAGGCCCTATGTTATACAGCTGTGGGGCCCAGTATAGAATACACACCCATGGAGTCTTTAGAGGAATACAGGTAAGTGTATTGCAGAAAATGTACAATTCTAAATGGATTTCCAGGCTGTCATTGGAAACTGCTGCTTTTAAGTTAAGAACTGGATCAGGCCATGGTCCCAGATACCCATAGGGAGCTCGCCGGCAGGACCTGAGCATGACAGGAGTCTCTCTCTTCCTGTGGTTTCCAGCAACTGGCATTCAGAATAATTACTGCATCTGACCATGGAGGCAGCCATCATGGCTGGTAGCCACTGATATACATTATCCTCCATGAATTTGCTGAATCCCCTTTTAAAGCCATCTAAATTGGTGGCCACCACTGCCTCCTGTGAGAATGGGTTCCATATTTTTAACTATGTACTGTGTGAAGAGCTTTCTTTTGCCTGCCTTGAATTCTCCAACATTCAGCTTCATTGGAGGTCCATGAGTTCTAGTGCTTTGAGAGGGAGAAAAACTTTTCTCTATCTACTTTTTCTATGCCATGCATTATTATTTTTTACACTTCTATACAGGATCGTTTCTCTACTGTTCAACTGCATCAGTAATAAACTCAGTGAGAAACTATTGGCTGACTTAAAGAAAAAGAAACAACAGAAATAATTTTCTTTAGAACAAGCTACAATATTCCTCTAAATGGGAAACTTCAAAGTGGCATTGCACTTTCCTAAATATTAGATCTGGCATGTCAGATGACATGTGATTATTAACTGAAGGCCTGAAATTTTCATTTTTTGCTAAGCAGTAATATGTTAAAGCTTGTTTTACAGGAAGGGAAAAAAGATTAATAAACAAATTAGATAAATATTAATTACAATAGATATGTTTTGAGTTTAAGGTAGTATAATTGGAGCAGTTATTGCATGCACTGCTTTCAGTTCTGAAAACTGGTCATATAATAATCCAAATTCTTAATGCAATTATAGGATGTGAGACGAGTACCTGGAGTAGCTCCTATGATTGTTAGATCAGCAGGTGACACAAATGAGAAAAGACCTTTCATGTGTGAATACCCTGGCTGCAATAAACGATATTTCAAACTGTCTCATCTGCAGATGCATGGAAGAAAGCACACAGGTAAGTATTTTAATGCACTGCAAAATTGTCCCTAGTTAGAAGTCTGATTCTGTGCTTTGGTGTTTACTGTACACTGGTACCTCGGGTTAAGTACTTAATTAGTTCCGGAGGTCCGTTCTTAACCTGAAACTGTTCTTAACCTGAAGCACCACTTTAGCTAATGGGGCCTCCTGCTGCCGCCGCGCCGCTAAAGCACGATTTCTGTTCTTATCCTGAAGCAAAGTTCTTAACCTGAAACACTATTTCTGGGTTAGCGGAGTCTGTAACCTGAAGCGTATGTAACCTGAAGTGTATGTAACCCGAGGTACCAATGTACTGGGAATTGAACCCATTCATATAAAATGGCTATTTACATACCAACAGCAAAAGCAAGTGCTGATTTGCATAAAATTCGCATAGGTTTATAGGTATGCAAATTTATATACAAATTCATATGATTTAAATAGAAATACAATATATATAATGGGAAACACTAGGACTAGGTGACCTTTGGGCCTTCTTACTGCTGATGGAGAACTTCAAGGAACTAATATGGTTTTTAATTAAGCCTTGGAGTGGACCCTTCAAGTAGAAGACTCCTTCAGACAGTGGAATACATGACCATGCTGTGTTCATAATCCCTCAAACATGGGGCATTTTAGGGTCCTTGGGCTAAAAAGAGCAAGATAGTCCTTCACTGGTCACCTCTAATAGGGATGCAGTGTGTGTGTGTGTGTGTGTGTGTGTGTGGTTGCTTTGCATATACAGCACAACTGAATGACTACCTTATTTGTCAGGCAGGCCTCACAAGTCTGGAAGGGTTTTTTTAAGGAACAAAATGCTTCTGTATATCATTCCAAATTAATGATTTGTATGTGATGTTTTTCCAGTGAATTGTGCTTGATAATACACACACACACACACACACACACACACACAAATGTGGGGGTGGAGCTGGATGTGCTCCATAAGATTCCTCTTTCTCATCACCTAGATATTTATACATGACTGGCTCATTACATTTCCTGCAGACTGCTCACTCAGATAGTGTTACCCACAGTTGGATTAGAAAACATGCAGAGCTCGGATAGAAAAATTTGGAATTCATGTCAGCATTTCTTAATGTTTCGACACAGCTTTTGCTGACTTCTCATGTGCCCTTTAACTGCTTATTGAGTGCTTTGCTGGTTATTAACAATACCATTAACCGAAACATATAATAATAAAAGGCATCTGGTTGATTTGGAGCATTAGGAAGCTGAGAAATACAATGGGGGAAAAGAAATATAAACAATACACTGGATTAAGTGGTAAGATTTCATGGAGCTTTCAATCACCATTAACATAACCCAGCAACTATGATTTGTGTTTTTGAAGGTTTTTTGGAAATTGGTGTATGGTTTGGGAGTCTGGAAGGAATGCAATTTCGCGTTTTCAAGCCAAAATGACCCCCCACCTCCTTCCCCCGTGCACTGTTCCAGGGATTCGCCTGATCCAACCCCCCAGATAAAGGGGGGAAGCCCTATTGCACAAACAGAAGTCCTTATGCACTGACGTGACTCATTAGTAGAATGCCACTCTTAGTTTTTTAATCAGTGAAGTGTACTACTTTGTACCCATCAGAGTTTTCTTCTCAGCAAAACTGTAAAAATGTTTTGCACAGAACAAACAACCATATAACAGGCACAGTTCTTGCAACAGTTTTTCTAGTTTTGAAAAGCAAAATTTCATTACTTTAACAAATTTATATTAAAGATTTTGTTTGGAAAGTCATGGCTCCTTCTCCAGGATGTGTAAATTACAGAGTGTGTAAATTAAATAACCGTCTCTTCTTCAGAACATTTGCATAAGTCACTGTCACAAACCTGATGACCTGGAGCAGCTCACCCCAGTTCATACTGGGTCTTGTGGTTCTTATTACACATTCTTTCCTGACCAGGCCATTTTGTTCTCTCCATCACTGTAGGCTGGTCTCTTCCAATTAAAGGATTGCCTTTAGAGTTAGCTTATGAAGTTGTTCTCTGTGAGAACACACTCTCTGGGTGTGCAGTCTTTCCAACCTCATCCAGTACCCCATTCCTCTTCAGAACAATAATTTTTTTCAAGGCCCATGGATGTATTCATGAACTTGGAGAACTATATCAGTTATGAGGTATTATACTATGAGGGAAAAAGTATCAGCACATATAAACCCTTCTGTAAACTTCATGCCAACTTTTCAGCTCTGGCTATACATTAGGATGGCTACACGGTAGCTTGAATGACAGCCTACACCTGCTGAAAAGCCATTTTATACACAGGTATTATAGGTGCAGGAGACACACCTTCCTTTTCTGGTCACCCTATGCTGCACTGATGCACGTTGCTGAGCTTGCTGCAAGCACGCATGCACATACCAAGCTAAGCTAAAGATCAGCATTCCCATAATTACACTCTGATTACACATAACAGACAGCATCTCCTTGGTATGACTGGTTTCTCGCTCCCCTCCTATAAGAAAAACATTCTTGAAGATGCAATTGTGCTTCATGACTCTTTTCAGGCAAATGGGTGGAATTCAACATTGAGCTAATACAATTGTTCCATCAATGCAAGCATTTCTGACCTCTGCTCTTCTCTCCCTGTGAGCTGTTCTGGAGGTTCTCCTGACTCTCCAGACCTAATGGGAGTGGAGAGTAGAAGAGGGGAAATCTCCATCATGCTGGTGAAACTCATTGCCTGCTTCCCACTAGCACAATTCTTCAGCAGAATCTGGCCCCAAGTCTTTTGCACCTTAGATTTGGGACCAGACAGTGGGAAGGTAGCTGTGAAGATGAACCTTCCATGTGTTTTCCTAATTACCAAAGGCAAAAGGGACAGGAAAGGAGTTTACTGGTGATCAGTATGGGGATGTCCCTTAAACTTCACTTTTTTGGGCCCTTATCAGTCTGCTGCCTCAACAGAATAGAATGAAGTGGTTTAACCTTGAGGAGAAACGAGTGGGAGACAGCTCTCTGGGGAACATCTGCTATTTCCTGGAATGTATGCACCGAGTGTAATCTTGAGGCCAGTTTCAATTTATAGATAGCTAGTGTATAAAAAAAGTAACATGAATGGGGTTTTCTACATAACCACAAAGCTCTTTGGAAAATAAATACACATGGTCTTTCTTCCTGTAAATGTTTCATAGCTGGTTTATCAGGTATTCCCCATTGAGTGACTTTCCACAAGTTTCTGTTGCTTACATTTTCAGCAGTAATGATATCTGTCTTCACCTTTTTGGAAGGAGATGGGAAAAGGTTTTCTGATGTTCAGCACATTAAATTTACCATGCTATAAGAATAATTTGTGCACCCAAGCATGAATGCACAGTAGCAGCAGTCTGCATTATGGATAGATATGTGGTGGTTACCCTTAATCTATGGCTTTCAGTAGGTCAGATGTTGCTCATCTAGTTCCCTTGTGTGCTGCTGAGCAGGTGCTTTCTATGAGCCCAACCTGTGTTGGAAAGTGCTTCTGGCATCTCATATCTCAGCATGTGTCTGAATCAATCCTGATGTTTACTAGAAATTCATAGGTAGCTAATTATAGGGAGGAGGGCAGTAGCCCAGTGCCTGAGCACATACTCTGCAAGCAAAAGGCCCCCATCATTTCTGCATAATGACACTTCACTCTAAATCTCCTAATGACAGCTCCCAGGGGCTTCATATAGGTGTTACATAGCATGGGGCACAATATGTAACCTTGCAGGACACCACAGGGCAACTCCCATGGCACTGTCCTAAGTTCTTAACCCTTATTTCAGGACACAAATTGCATCAGAAGCATAACAAGATGCCCCATGTTATCATTCAACAAAGTGCTTGGGACCTAGCATACTTTTTACACTGAATAAATATCAGATAATAGTAGCAATAGCTCAAGAAGAACACACAGAAGCTATAAGATTTGTAACAATGCCAAAAGCCATTCACACATTGTACATTGTTTGCTATTCAGCATATAATTCCTGACAAGGGAACTGTATGACACCAATGTTTGCATTTATGGGTTTAAACTTGAAACATCTTAGGCTTATAGGGTTGCATCTGACTAAGTCATACTTAAGAACAGTGCTTTTCCCCCTATAAAAATATTTAGAGATACTCTCATTTTGTCTCAAGAAAAACACCATTTTATAGTTCAAAAATAAATACAGTAAATGAACAAAAGTACAAAGATTCACAAAATGTTTAGGGGTATGTGTACCCTTGCATACCCCCAGAAAAAGCATTGCTCAAGAGTAGATCCACTGAAACTAGTGGAGGTCAATTGATTTTAATGGATTGAGCATAATGGATCTACATTGAGTATGGCCTAGTTCGATACAACTCATGAAGTGTGACAAGGTCCCTGGGTTATTGAAACTTTCTTGATTACATAAGTGGCTTCATGCATGTTTTACATCAAAATCTAATGTGATTTCCTACAATGACAAACGTTTCTATTCGGAAATGCAGAGACATGTGAAGATAGTAAGATACTGAAAAGGGTAAATGACATATTCTGTTTGAAAACATTCCCACACATAGATGAATGACAGCAGAGGTCTGTAGCAGATGGTTGCTGTAGCTTAACTTGAGAAAGATATAACAGTTCCAGTAAGCCTGATAATAACAGAAGACCTTTGTTTGCAATGTGGAAGCAGTGTGAAATGTATCACTTCATGCTGCTCAGATGCTCATGCTTTAGAACTGCATTTGCACTGAACTTTGGAGACTACAATCTGCTCAGTGCATTGTGTTCCACCAGCATTCTCTGCCTTAAATCTGCCAAGGCTTCAGCCTTCCTCACAATCAGTTTTAAGGCACAGCAATTCCTACGGGAGACCTTGTGGGCAGATTTAAAAGGAACCGTTTTAAACACATGTGACAAATATAACTTTTTGTATAAATAAATTAATCTGAATGGACATGGAAACAACCCATTTTGGGTTTTAAAAGCCAGTAAACTCCTTTGGGTGACTTCCACAGGAAGCTATAAAGATTCTCTTACAGATATCCAACAGAAACGTTTAGATATTGAACTCCTTGCTTTCAGTGTAAATGTGAAAGAGAAGTTAATATGGGTGATGTCCCTTGTCATTTGGAAAAGACATAACAATGTTTCAAAGCAGTTGCTTTATGGCATGCTAGCAAAAATAACTCTTTTTAATAGGAATAAACCTAGTTTACAAAAGAATCATATAGCATCTTGAATAAACTAGAACTGATTCAGTGTTTATTAGTCCTGAAGAAATGTAGAAATGCATGCCACTATGCAGGATTCTTAGCTGTGTGGTCAGAGCACATGCTTTGCATGAACAAGCCAAATCACTAGCATCTCTAGAAGATGAAAGGGATGCAGGGGAACCCAGCCTGAAACTCACTGTCACTCAGAGGAAGTCTGCTTTGCATTTGTAACAAGCCAGTCCTTTAGGGTGGCAGCACCTGAACTTTGGAACTCCCTGCCTATTGATATTAGGCAGTCATCATCACTACCCTTTTAGATGCCTGCTGAAAACGTCAGCTTTGGCAGGCCAATCCAGACACAAGATTGTGTTACACCTGCTCTTAAATCTGATTCATATGTTTTATTGTGTTTTATTGTTTTTAGATTTTTTATTCCTTTTAAAAATGAGTATAATATGTTTTCATTTTATTTTTAATCTTTCTTTTTTTAAAAAAAAAATAATAATCACAGAGGCGTTTGCTCCCTTGGGCTCCTTTGGGATATGCATTCCTTTGTTTCTGAACATCTGAATTGACCATTGACTATAAATATCTTACCAATACACATTTGCCCATTTTGCTTTAAATGCAATATTTTTTTGTATGCTGTTTTCCTTCTTTGCCATCAAAATATTGAAAAGTTGGGACATTACAAGTATAAGCACATGGCATTTCTGTCTCAAGATTGAAAACTGGTATGAAATGACTTATTGTGACAGAGTGAGGCATGTATAGAGTTACTTCCTAAGCCTTTTGCCCGCAAAGGGTCAGAACAAAGACTGCCACCACTCTGGATGTTTATCTGGCCTCTATTGAAAGCCCTACTAAAATCTCATATGAATCGAACCCCAGTATTTTTTTAAAAATATTGCTAAATCGTTTGGAAGGTTCTATTAGACATGGTTTCTTACTTGCCAGTCGCAGCTACAATTCTTTATGCTGAGAAATGGAGATTGAGCAATGAAGCATCCATAGAAGAATTTGGGAGGATGCCCTTATAGCAAAGTTGACATATTTTACTAGATCTAGAGAACAAAATCAAAATCACAGATAGGACAATTTTGGGGCAAGATGAAGGCATGGCCTTTCTTCCAACAAATGTTATGGTCTCACAATCTATTAATGTTGGAAGAAAATAAGCATATTATTTATGTAACTTTATCCTTAGTTATTTTTGGGAAATTGCCACTTGTGATCTTGAATTATTAATCACTTCCAGTACATGTTGACCTTCTTCAAAAATCAAAAAATCAAAATCAAAACAAAGCATGGGCCCAGCTGTGACTTTGGTAGACAGTGACTGAATATTCTCAAAACATAAGATGCAATTAAGAAGTAACAAGAGTCCTGGTCATGGAATGGGCTATGAATCCACAGAAGTGATTCCCCCTTACACTGCAGTCTCCAGTAACACCTCTCACTCTCATTTGGAAGGTTCCCTCTTCCTCCCAGCAGATTTAAGGGGGCTCAAAGGGCTACTTCAGGCAGAAAGGTGAACTGGAAGAAGTCACCTTCTCCCCACCATTCAATGGACCTTCATTCATGCTTCGCTTGGATCCAGCCCACTGAAAGCCCCATTATGCAATCGAAAGTCCTCATTCAAGTCTTCTGCTGCCGGGGTTGGTCTGGAAAATCCCACCCTTGGTACTTAAAATCTACAAGGTTGTCAGAACAGCTTTTAAACTGATTTCTGATGGCAGAAAACTGACAGAATCCGACAAACATCTGTTTCAGGATTATCGTTCCTAAAGGAATTTTAACTTACTTTGCATTAAGTACACAGATGGGGTAACTGCAGTATACATAAATTGTCATATCCATATACTGGTAGCAAAATAAACTGCTTTGCCACAATTCAAATGTGACTGCATACCCAATTCTTCCCATGCAGAGATTTTCCTTGAAAATAACTTATATAAAGCACCCCTGCTACAACACAGATATATTCACCTCCTTTAAATGTGTATGTGATTGAAAATTGTTCTAGTGTGTTTGTATGGGCTTTTATTTTCCAACTTAATTCACCTTTTTCAAATGAAACTTGTTCTCCCTAAGGTGAAAAACCATATCAGTGTGACTTTAAGGACTGTGAACGAAGATTTTCTCGTTCAGATCAACTCAAACGACACCAAAGACGACATACAGGTTTGTTGCATGCCTTGGCTTTTGAAATTTGTAGCAGTTTGCAGTTTCCATAACATAGCGTATGAAAAATTGAATTCTTATTCCTTTCTCTCCTCCTTGCCCCTGTAATTCAGGATTATGGGCTCATGTGTCATCAATTGTTTGGATACATTCAAATTTAAACAGCAAAAAAGCAGTTTATTGAACATATGCAGTGGATATTTTCATGTATCATTAAAATTGTAGCATGGCTAGCAACACTAACACTTCTGTTTTGGGGAGAAGCAAAAAGATTTGTGCTTTTGGTACATATTGTTAGATGCAGGAGAATCCAATTGTTTTTAAGAGGAGTCAGTGCAAAGAACAAATATGCTGTCCATTGATACAGGTGATCCTGATGAATAATACTGTGAAAGGGCTTATGCAAACTTCACTAAGTAGAAACATTGTTATTTGGAGAGCCATTACATGCATTTATACATTTTATTTACATGTATAATTTATAACATATTATTAATGCTGACTTAATGCCTGATGATTTTGATGTCTTCATTCTGGAATTGTTAAATCAGTTGTGAAAAGCCTCTTGTCTGTGTCTCAGTATTTCAAACAAAGCAGCAGATAATATTGCTATTTTGCTTTCTTGGTTTTCTTGACAACAGGGATGGGGAAACCTCATCAGATCACGCTTCCTGACAGGCAATCTTCTGGGGGACACATGCCAGTGGTGGGGACGGCCAGGCACAACAGTGGGTGGCTCAATGGGTGTGACTCGTGCCTTTGTGCAGTAGGTCACATGCAAGCTATACAAAAGTCAGAGAAACCTTTCATCAGAGATGGCTGCTTCTTCAGCTGTGACTGTTCCTGTATAGAGATAGCCTAGCCACAGTGATCAATGCTCTGGTAACCTCCAAGCTGGACTACTGTGCTGCATTAAACACTTCATTTAGTGCAAAACATGACTACTAGGTTTTTAATGGGTACAGCCAGAGCAATTTATATTACACCTATTTTGGAAGACTAGTATTGGTTGCCTATTTCAACCTGAGCCCAATTTAAAATGCTGGGGCGTATTTTTGAAGAAAGCCGGAACCTCTGAGCTGCCAGTCTAATTTGATCCAACAGGCTAGTTTGCTTCATGAGGTGGCATTTCTCAGCCCAAACATCCAGCTGCCAATCACCTGACACTGGGTGCGCTTACCGTGGCCATCAGAAGTGAATTTTGTGCAAGATGCACTTTTCATGGCACTGTACATTGTTAATTTTCAGCTGCCCTGAAGCCCTCAATTTCAAAGGCTGGTTCTAGGAGCCATTTCCATTTGGCACCATTTTCAGCTGCTCAAAACAGAACATCTTCAGCACAAAACAGAACATCTGGTGCAGTACTCTTAACATAGCTACACTGAAGCTGCCTTCTCACTCTTTCTCATCCCATCAGTTAGAAAAATAAGGACCCCCCTTCTGTTCTCTCCATTTCCCAGTGAGTAAACATGCACACACACTCTTTTAAGAGTTAGTAGAGGTGAAGTTATGGTTCAAATTTGTTTGGCCAGAATGATGTGGAAGTAGCGGCGCTTTGATTGGATTGAAAATCCAATCATACTTGGGATAGACCTATCCCAAGGGTCCTGTGAATGGGCAATAATCCTGAGCATTTTATATGTTTGTTTTAAGAAATAATGAGAACATTTGCTCATGCAGAACGTTCTGGATTTTGGAATCTCTGGAGTTAACATATATAGGGTTGTACCCAGTAGTGCCTTTGGATTAGTGCAGGCATCACTAGCCATAGATTTGGGGGCTTGATGCAGTCACCAAGCAAATTTTGGGGGACCCCAAAGACCCCACATATTTTGTGTTGTGCCAAAAAGAAAAATTAAGAAAGTAGAAACAGTGATGTGGTGGATGGTGAAGTTTAACTCTCTCTGTCCAGCCCAACATTCTTGACGATGATACAATCCAGCCCCTCCTCAGTCATCAGATCAATCATGTGATGAGTAGGAAGGGGGCAATAATCCCCCCCCCAGCTAATCTACAGGGGGATGTTGGGGGATGTGCTCTGTGCATTTGCAAGTGAGAGTGTGGGGCAGCCACACCAATTTTCAATTACACCCACAAGCAGGGGCGTACCTGGGGGTTACTCAGGTTGGCCCCTCCCAAGGGCATAGGCCCAGAGAGGTGCACCCACCCATCTGCATACTCCCTGGGCAGGACTTCCACTACTCCGGGTGGCCAGGTGATACACGCAGGCTCCTCTGAGCACCTTGGCAGAAGAATTTGGTCACTGGTGTGGACCATCGCAACATCTCTGCAGGGAGCCCATTCCAATTGGCTAGGGGCACTATTAGAAGTGTGAGTGGAGCACCCAGCAGGGCTTGGAGGGAAGAAAGCTAAAGAGAGTGGGCGAGAGTTGCAGGAGGAGGAAAAAGGAAGGGAGGGAGGAGGAAGGATGCAGAAGGGAAAGCAGTGCAGGGAGGGAGGGAGGGAGGGAGGTGAACCAGTGGAGGAGGAGAACGGGGGGAGGTGGAGCAGACCCAATGGAGATGGCCATGGAGGAAATCACTGGAGGAGTGCAGAAGGCAACAAAAAGTAAACTTTTTGAGTTTCTGGTCCATGGTCTCTCCTGGCTTTGGAGGAACCAATGTATCTCCTACCAAGGGTGCAAGGGAAGGGTGGATGGGTGCTGATACAGCTCCTTGCAAAGGGCGCAAGAGAGCCTAGGGATGTTGCTGCCCACACGTGGCATGTGCCCCTCTTCCCAGGTTGGTCAAGGATGAATGTATCCCTCAGACCAAAAAAGGTTAAGTACCCTTGCCATCCAGTTTCTCCAATTTACTTCAGCACTCCATGCCATATTCCATACTATCCCAGAAGTCTCCAAACCCTCAAGAGCAGCTTTTTGGAAAGGATGGGGGAACTTAACCAGGTGGGGAGTGAATAAAAGAAAAGAAAATGCCTTGGTTTGTGGAAGTGCTTTCTGCTATGGGAAATAAACCATTAAACATTTTTTTTGTGGGCATCAAACATTTTGTTAACAAATATTAAAACTTTAGGCTTGGTGATGAAGGACATGGAATATTGTGCTTAGCTTTATGGTAGGTTAGCTCTTTTGTTGGTTAGCATATCCTTTGCTGGATACAGAAAGTAAATTTCCTAGGTTAAAGCACATAATTGATGGACCTTTTTTTTTAACGTGTTAGGAAAATATGTAGAATATTGAACAAAAGTAAATTTCAAATTTAAATGAAATAATGCCCCAGCACCAGAGGGCTGGTAGTGAGTTAATCCATACCTGCTTTGCCAGGAACAAAGGCACTGTGAAAGCACTAACTGGTGAAAGAGGGTTGAAGAAAGGTTATGAAGTTGAGACGCCTGATTAATGACCTTTGGGATGTGTAGGCATGTGCAAAGAGAAAGATTAATTTCGGTAACTATTAAACAACAAACGCAAAGCAAAAATCCATAGTTTGGAGGTCATAAGCAACTGGTGTCCCTCCCTCCTCTGAAAAGGTATTGGAACATGGGACTAGACTTCTTTTATCTATTTAGGTGTGAAACCCTTCCAGTGTAAAACCTGTCAGAGAAAGTTCTCCAGATCTGACCACCTGAAGACTCACACCAGGACTCATACAGGTAAAACAAGTGCGTATACTTTTTTCCCATTTATATTTTTAAATTTCTTTTAACTGAATTGATTTTGCTATGTTTTAAATGCATATGGTAGTTCCAGGAAATTAGTGAATGTCATAAGAGGCATGGGTTAGAGTTATCACTATCACATGGTGGAAAAGTAAAACTCAAATAAAGGTGCAAAATATAAATAAATGCTGAAAGGTTCAGAGCTTCTCTAGGTGATATCAGCACTTTTCTTTTGGTGCTATATGGAGATGTACTAAACAAGTGATCCTGCTTAGTCCATCCTATGAAGCTTCGTGTGCCTTCACCTGAACATTAAGTATTTGAAAAATAGTGAGAACTGCACTGAAGCTGGAGACTGTAGGATCATATTTTGAAAGGAATGTAAAAATTATCTGCTGCTTTCATTAATGGGTCATCTACAAAAAATTCTTAGAAGTTTAGAGTGGTGTTGCCACTACAAATAATCAATCCCCCTCTTTGTATATCTCTGTCAGGACCACAGAAGAGGAGATTTAGCTTTCACCCTGCCCCATTTTCTTGTAAAAAATCATATCCCGCAATACATAGCTTCTGTTTGTCCCCAAAGCTGCCATTTTCTGCAGCTCTGGAGGCAAGTTGCAGCTTCAGGTAGGGGCAATTTTCAGCAGCGCAGGATTGCTGCCAGAGGAAGAGTTAAACCCTACTCCCTTGGGCTAAAGTGCTGATCTGAATTGTGGCCTTGGTGCTGCATGAGATTAGTGTCGGATTTAGGGTGATGCAGGCGGTTTTCCTGCACAGGGAACTGAGGCGAGGAGGCACTAAATAATAATAGTAATTCGAAAGAACCAATATTTATAAGTGTACCCTTTAAGATCCATAAAAAGCCACTGAACCAAAAGGAATTATTGTGAAATATCAGAAATAGAGGGTGGCGGCGGTAGTTTTTGTCCTCGCTTAGGGAGCCATATTAACAAAGTTTGCCTCTGATGGTGTTCAAATACACCATTAACATAGAACGTAGTCCGATTCTGAAAACTGCAGTGCAGAGAGTACTAGTTATGCCACTTATGTGCTGATCTATTCTTTTGAGGTCGGTTGCCTCTTCAGTACTGTTGTGTTATCATACTATTGCGTTCATTGCTGAAAGTTGGTGGGGTTGGGATGGCCAATAATAGACTGCCTTCTAATGTGAAAAGGAAGCTGAAACTAGCTTAGCTGAGAGTAGAAGTTGCCCATTCCTTTGTTTAAAAGTGAGTGTTTAAAAGTGATTATTGTTGATTTGGTTGTTTTTATTGTTTAATGGTAATTATCTGTAAGCCGCCTTGTGAGCATTTCCCCATAAGGGCATATAAATCTGTAAACAAACCATAAACAAATAACTGCTTTAAACTACATGATAACAGGAGAATATCATTCCATAAGTCTCAGTTCTTTATAGATTTTGAATGTTCATTTCCCATTGAAAATAATAATAGAAGCTATTGCCCAGAGTATGATATATAGGGAGATGAAGCAGTTCTCCTGCTGAAGCAAACTAGATCTACTCCTGAGCATTGCCTGGATGGAAGATCTGTTGGAGGCATAAATAAGGCACTCTGAGCTTTTTTGGAGGCAGAGAATGGTGGAAACATAATTAATATTTTTTAATGAAAAGTAGTAGAAGCTAAAAGCACCATCCATCTCCCTTTGAAATCAGTAGGCTAGACTCCAAAGACCTCGATGGAGCACCATATATTTAAAAGTTAGGGACACGCTTCTATTGACATTTTCTATATGCTAAGAAGGGATGGGCCTAGATGATAAAAATTCATCCTGTGACAGTTTAATAACTCTGTGTTTTGTTGACAGGTGAAAAGCCTTTCAGTTGTCGGTGGCCCAGCTGTCAAAAAAAATTTGCTCGGTCTGATGAATTGGTCCGTCATCATAATATGCACAACAGGAACATGACTAAACTTCAACTTACGCTTTAGATGTTTCACACTGTCTGTACAAACCAGATGGACCCTATGAACTACTGCAAACATTTCAACCATTGTCTGTCAAATCTTTAGGAAATCTCAGATGCCTTCATAATGCGGTTGAGACAAGTTAACTAAACTGTAGGATAATGTTCAGTATAGGCCTCTGCTTGGAATTTTGAACCTTCCTATTCCAAAACCTCGATTTGTAACATTATTATATAATTACAAGTTGACTATGTTATACTTTAAATATTACGATAGACTTTAGCTATGTATATTTGTTCTTTCCTTAAAAGGTTTTGTACTTTTTATTTCTTACTTGAAATTTGCAAGTGCAAGCTAGTGCTATGTCATGCTCATATATAAATGATTGGTAGGTTTGAAAGTCTGTTCCATGTATACTGTGTGCTTACTGCAAACACTGTAGTTTCAAAATACTGATGCAGTCCTGTACAAATATTGAGTCAATTTTAGTAATCTTTGTACTGCCCAAATGGGACAATTTTATATCATTCTGTGAATTTTCAGTGTCAACCATTCCAATATCTTGCTTGCACTCCTCAGAGTTGTGGGTGCTCTAGTAGTTTCTTATATGCACATGCAATTCATCTGGGGGTTGGATGCACACTTTGATGTACACCAGAGCCCCACAATTCACATAGGCTTGTGCAGTTCCCACAATAGTTTACACTGAAGAGAGGGAAAACAAAGGGACCAGTGTGGCTGGTTTCAGAAAGTCAATAAATAGATGTATATGGGGGAGGCCAGGACTGCACAACGCCTTTCCACAACATGTGCATGCTCAGTTTAAAGTCTGCACAGAACCGATGAGCATATAAGTATATATGAATAGGCTTCTCTATGTCCGATTGGGAACCTTCTTTTTCAAGATTCCTGTTCAAGTGGAGAGAACCCTATACAGTGGTATAGTCATATGTGTTATGCAGACTGGTATAGTGATACCTCGGGTTAAGTACTTAATTCGTTCTGGAGGTCCGTTCTTAACCTGAAACTGTTCTTAACCTAAAGCACCACTTTAGCTAAGGGGGCCTCCTGCTGCTGCTGCACCGCCAGAGCACAATTTCTGTTTTCATCCTGAAGCAAAGTTCTTAACCCTAGGTAATATTTCTGGGTTAGCGGAGTCTGTAACCTGAAGCGTATTTAACCTGAAGCATATGTAACCCAAGGTACCACTGTAATTGAATGTGCCTTAGGCAGGAGCAACATTTAAATGAGAGATGCTTCTTGTCCTCCTAAGCAGCCAAGATGTGAGTCATCTGACTCCCATATTTAGGTGCCAGCCACCACTGAGCACAATATTTTTTGCACCCCAATGACTTGGTCATCATCTTGCTATTGGAGACTCTCTTTCTCCTCCCCTATTGCCTTGATGAAGGGCAATAGAAAGAAGTGCTGGTATACTTGCAGTTTTCTAAGGAAGCTCAAACAATATATTACATTGGACTTTCCCTTCCCATAGGAGACTATGAGAGAGAGACTATGAGAGTGTGTACGATCTGCAAGATCACTAGCTTTGCTTCTAAAACTGGTAAAGTTAGAGGAACTGATATTTTTCTATACTGAAAATGAAAATCTTGCATTGAAGTTAACTTGTTTTAACACAAACAGCATTAATGTAGAGAAAATGTATGGTTTTTTTGTATTTTGAAGCTGGTTTAAATTTCAGCTTTTTAATGTTAAATATTCCACTTTGAGATACAGATCCTCACACAAAATAAAGTCAGTATCATTGTAAATGTTTAGGATTTGTTTAACATGCAGCCATGCTGGTTATATGGCTAGCAAAATGTGTAAAATAAAGTTAAAGTTGAACTCAAGAAGAGGCTGGTCCAGAATTTCCATTAACATATGGCTCTTAAGCTACACAAATAGCTCTTAAGTGACTTGAACGTCTTCTCATTTACAATTATATGTGCGAAAATAAATGCCCAATGTGAGGAAATATATTATTTCAGGGTTTAGGGGTTATTATTTACGATTAATTGTTTGAAGTGGTGTATATATGTCTATAAATATATATCTAATAATGTATTGCTCTTAAACAATTAAAATTAGAAAGTGAACAAACATAATTTAGATGCATCACAGTTCAGATGTTGCTATAAGCTATTGATACCACAAAGACTGTAACCTGCATTTTTCACTGAGCTTTCAATTAAAGCCCATTTAAAAAGAAACAAATAAGAGTCCAACAGATGTCTTGTTTCATGGCTGGTATTAGGTTTCAGATTTTTTCTCCAATCGTGTTGACCTCTTTTTGTATATAAAAGGTACCACCAGAAGGGATGACCACTAGTTAACCTGTCCAGGTCTTGACCACAATTTATCCTTCTCACTGGGGAATTGTACTGACAACAGTATCAAATTTCATATTATGTTGTAGAGAGTTGGTTCACTCTTCTTCCCAGATACTTGCAGCAGTTTTCCTTTAAGAGAATGACCCACAGGCCACACTTGAATTGGTCTCATTGATTTCTGTGAATTATCTTTCCCTACTTTGGAGTAGACAAACATAATGTAGCTACACCCAGATAAGGATTACAGTCTCACTAACTTTAATCATATCACCACACAATCCCAGCCTAACCATGGCTGAGTGCATTCTTATTTTTAACCACATCTGTATCCCACATTTCTTCCTATCAGCTCAGGGTGGTGTACATAGATCTAGGCTATCTCAGTTTATCCTCACAACAATCCTGTAAGGTAGATTAGATTTGGAGAGAGTAAATGTCTGAAGGACACATGGTGAACTTTGAGGCTGAGTGGGGATCTGATCTCCACAGACACTCTAATCACTACACTATATTGGTTTTCCATTTCCTTGCAAGTATGCTGAACTTAAATTTTCTAACTAGTAAGTTTGGCATAGTAATTATTATCCGGCTCCTGTTCAAATCTCAGGAAATGCTCAACATGAAATGACTACTATATTAGGAAGTTATTTCTTCATACTGGCCTGCTCCAAAGTGGGGCCTTCCAAATGTTTTGGACACCAACTCCCATCAGTCTCAGCCAGCATGATCAATGGCTAGGCATAATAGGAGCTGTAGATTAAAATACTCACATTGGGAATGATTGTCTTATACAATTATATTTAATTTACAGCGGTGGTGTATTTCACACATTACCAAGATGCATGATTTGCCATCAAGCATACACTCAACAGGGAATGGTTGCCAGTCATCGTTTCTTGATTAGCGTACCTGCATCACGGTACATATGTTTGCAAATGGACATTTGTTGTTGTGCACTTTAAAAACATTAGGTATATACCCCCCAAAATATAATGACTGAAGTGTCCCTTATTTCCAGCACTTGAATCATTGTGCATAATAAAGTATGGATATAGGCATCAAATATATTATTATTATTATTATTATTATTATTATTATTAGCATTAACTTCTTCTTCTTCTTCTTCTTCTTCTTCTTCTTCTTCTTCTTCTTCATATCCCACCCATCTGGCTGGCTTTCCCCAGCCACTCTGGGTGGCTTACAGCACATATAAAACATAGTAAAACATCAAACTTAAAAGGTTATGTAATTCTTTATCTTCTTGACATCTGAAGGGAGGGTGCTCCACAGGGCAGCCTGGTTACCTGTAACTTCGCTTCTTGCAGTGAGGGAACCACCAGAAGACACTTAGAGGAGGATCTCAGTGTTGGGGCTGAACGATGGTGGTGGAGACCAGGTATACAGCCAATTGGATTTTCCCACAGTAATGGATATTATATGGCATACATGGTGCATACATGCCCTTCATTATTTTTTAAAATCTTGCAATTTATCTGGATGTGCATGTTGTTGGCATCCATCTGTCTCGAGACACAAGGAATGAAGTCAAACTGCTGTGTTAGCAGCACCAAAGTGGCCTCCCCAGGGTGCAAGCCTGGATTGTGAGTATGGAGGTCCCGGGCTGCCCAGACAACAAGACCCCCATCTTGGTCTGACTGATGTGGTCCAAAGAAAAGCATAGCTTTACCTTTGGCAGCAGCTTGGCTGCAGGAGTTGCCATAAGGAGGCATACAAGGTATCATCCCACCGTCTTAGGGACTCTGCTCCAGATTTGTGTTGGGTTTACTCCTTAGCCTTTTCTTCTCTCGAAGATATCCCACAAGGCAGAGGTGGTTTAGAATCAAAGTTTTCTTTCTCCTAGGTGGGCTACCTTCCCAGGTTGGCAAGCCCTATCTGTCCCTCACTTGCCTCTACTGCACGCATAGAAACTGCTTTATTGACCTTTGGACCTGCTATTGGTCTCATCCATTCAAGCCACCGGAGCCTGCTTCACATGCAGGGGATGTCCTTAACTCACTGAGGGCTTGAGACTCATCAGCTACCCTCACCTGGTTTAGCTGGCCAGCTGAAACTGTTCTCAGGGTGTGGCCACTGTAACATGCTGACAGCCTTTAGGAACCACAGGTGACAGCTGAGTTCAGGGTGAGAACCAAAGGTGGACAAACTACCCGAGAAGTAACACAACACACATCAGAAGTAGGGGTGTGTGTGTGTGTGTATCATTTCCCCCATGGTAATATATAGAAGAAAGAGAGCAAACATGATGAGGCTTATGCTTTCTGTTACTGTTTACTGATGCATCTTTTAGGATAAGCCAACAATTATTCAAGTCCTTTCTTACATAGGAATTGAATCATCTTATTTCAAGGGAACAGTGACTCATTTGTATTAGCCAGCTTTATCTTTTGCTGTCAGAAGACAGTAGGCCTCTGGAGAAACTCATAACAAGAGTGGCATTTTAAAAGTCGTATGTTTAGCTGCTTATGCATATTCACATGCACCCCACCTCCATATTTAATCCATAGATATGGATTAGAAATAGATACACACACAACATATGATTTACGGATTATATATCTTGATGATTCAGGTAAAAATGCCCTCTTAAAAAGTTTAGACTTAATAAGAATGATGCATTTAATATATTGAGGCTGGTTTGGTTTTAATTTGCATCCTAAACACCTGCTAAAATGGATTTATGCTACAACTCAAAATGTACAATAGTTAAATAATTTTAAGAACTTGTTCATGATGAATAATACTGACACTTTGGGAATCAAATCATAAAAATGTTTTGATTTGGGTTGTCACCAATTGAAGAATTCTTAGTCAAAGAATATTATGAGATTATAAATACACTGTGTTGAGTTCAGTGACATTTACTGGTAAGTATGAACATATGCACACTTATCTGAGAGTAAGCTCCATTCAATACTGTAAGGCTTGGTTCTGAGTAGCTAGGTATATGTTCGCACTGTAAATCTGCTTAAATCTGCATATATATATATATAAACTACAAGAATTCTGAAAAGAAAAATATTATTTTAGGTAATCCGTAGGTATGTCATAAGGGCTCTGCTTTGAAACAACATTCCCTCCTATTTGAAAGAGGAGGACAACAGCCTCTTCCAAGATGTCTGTCAATGCAATTATATGCCTGTCTACTTAGAAGTAAGTCCCATTCTCTTCCACAAACCACACACACACCCTCTTTCCTGTAGCTGCAGTCATCCTCCCCAAAACAGATCTGTTAATGGACATGAATAGGATTGTGCTAAGTTAGGTATCCAAGAGAGGTGTGCCCTGTCTTAGGTATTCTTCAAAGAATGGTGTCCAACATGAGTTCTTCAAGTATGCCTTGTGATATAATTTTTCTAAGGTACCCATGTGCCTTTTTTGAGGTGTCATTAAATGGCATTTGACATTGCTCCATGATAACCAGATTGACTCTTCAGTCTGATTTAGTGGTATAAGTAATGAAAAGCCTTTTTGCAGCTAGTGTATGTGTGGTTTTCTTAGATCCACCCTTCTTTTAATCATTCCTAACAGTTCCAATTACCTCCCATGTGTGGGGTCTTGATGGTAAGGATCATAAGGAAAATGGAACAACATTTGTTGTCAATTTTTCAGAGCAGTGTGTCATTAGGGACCGTGCCAGTCCTGGCCCCAACAAAGTTTTAGAAACAACTACACTAGCATAGATCCCAGCCATGCTTCACATAGATTGTGTATAGCTGCTATTTTCATAGAACATGGAGTGACCGCTTGAACGAAAATGGGTGTGTGAATGAGAGACTTCATATACCAGAGAAAAGTCTGCCAATATGACTTCCATCACTTTCCATCATCTCAAAGACAGAGGTGTGAAGGAGTGTCAGTTCATACATCTGCTACCAGCCAGCAAGTGGCAAGTAATCAGGTGAGGAACATGCATGTGTGAATAACATCCCAGGCTCTCCTTTTGCCTACTGTAGAATTCTCAGCTAATAAGTGCGCTAGAGATATTTGATTTGGCTTTGTTCACTGTGAAGTTCCCATTATTAGTTTGTTTATTTTTAAAAAGGCATTTGAATGTCCTGAGATTCTGACTCCTCAGTTTTTCTCACCATCATTATGAAGCTGCATCAAGCCAAACCCATCCCACTTCTGCTTCTCCCCTAGTCCACTCAACCTGCACAAGAAAAGCCCAAACTCAAAAAGACACACTTATCCCATCAGTATGAAGGCCGCACGTGTGTTTGAAAAACAGACTTCTGTCTTCAGAATACGAACAAGAAGCCTTGATCTTGATCGGAGTGCTGCCAAAGCCGACATTATGGATCATCCAAGGAGCATGTAGACTAAGGTACCCAACCCCACACTGCAAGGTATAGGAGCAGCTGCTTTGTTAAACACACACACATCTGTGACAAGGAGGTCTGATAATTCTAGGTTTTTCGCTATATACAGTGCTTTTTTTCTTTTTAAAAAATGTTTAGGGGTACTCTCATTTTCCTACTCATATTGAAATACTGCCCCTCAATGAGGCCAAACTTAGATTCACAAAATGTTTAGGGGTATGCGTACCCCCAGAAAAAAAGCACTGCCTATACATATGCTCATTGTTGCACATAACTGTAAAGTTTTCCCTACCGCAGTTTAAGGCCCAAATTATACTTGATGCTCAGTTGTTTATTCTCCTTTCCCCCAAGTGTTTTTTTTTAAAAAATAGCTGTAGAAGCTTCATGGGGAAGGGTCTGCCCAACCGTTGGACCCCCAGCTATTTTCCTGTTCAAAGCCTGACCCTGCCTTCATTTCACCCTACTGCAGAAAAGATGTGACTTTCAGTATCTCTTTGTCCATTAACATCTGAAGTGCTTTTCGATCCTTCCCAGTAGCTATTGGCTTGCAGCTTCTGGGAAGGGTAATTTCTGAGGCTAGATCCAAAACTCCCTCCTCTTCCAGGGTAATAGCTGTTGTTGATCTATGTTCCAAGGACCAATCCAAATTACTTTTTATGAGTAAGAACTTCCACTTACTTAATTTGTGGGGAAGACAATAACGTTTTTGTTTCTTTCCCTCTCACTTGGGGCAAAATGGCTCACCAGAGGGAAAGAAAACCCCTAGGCTCAGTCTCATTGTAGCTACGAGAGTTTGAGGACTGGAAAAGTATCAAATACAGGAAAGTAAGGAGCAATGATCGCAGCAGCAAGAATGAGTGAAATACTCTCACAATCTGATCTGAAAATGACATTATGTGACAATAAAGCAGTAAATGAAAAAGTCAACTTCAGCAAATAGGCCAACATAACTTTATGAAGACCTGGCAGAACCACACAAGAACTGCACTTTATCTAGTTCACCAAACATACCAATATAGAAGTGATAGGGATGAGAGCACTAACACAGTAGTAACCTGAAGACATATTTGCATACAATTATTCTATGGATTTATTCCACAAATCATGTCCTCTGTTGCTCTTTTAACTAAGATCAGTGCAACTGCTCCAGTGTAAAGTGGACTGTAAACTGTGGTTCTCTTCTCTTCTGTCTCTCCTTTTTCTGTGCAGCCCGAGAGATGTGCTGACATGAAGCTTTAAAAAACCCTTTCATATTAGCCAGATGGTCTGTGGACTGAGGGTCAACTATTGCTGGGGAATGTGGATATTTAGCTAATATATTTGAAGCCCTTCATATGCATTTAATTTCAGAGAACCCAAGTAACACATTCTGAAAATCTGAAGCTCACATAGCAAAAAACCTGCTGATATTTCCCCTTTATCCTTGTTCTTATGGCCATAATTGAGTGTAATCAATACTGTGTTTTCATGGTATTTTATTTTGATTATCTGGAAATAAAGACAATGTAGCAAATTTAGGCTCCGGAACAATTAGTTCTTTGGTTATGTCTGAAATTACGCTCAAACACTTGAGGCCAAAAGATTTTCACTGACACATGTGGAATAAAACGCTTGTTATTCTGTAGCCTTTCTAACACAAAGAAAAGATGCTCTTAAGGTCCCTCTACCTTCCCATCCTAGTTATAACACTGCTTTCAGGAAACTTCAAAACCACATATCTGGACTGCTCAAAAATTAATTTTGCAGTATAATAATCTTCAACCACTAGATGGCTCACTCCCAAATATATATTTTTTTATTGACTATACAATTTTATAGCCTCTAAGCTACAGCTTGAAGCAAAGATGGGTTTCTTTAGTTATGTAAGAACATTTGAATGTTCTCACAGGTGAGCCTCAAAATGTCTTCGTTGAGAAGATGCAAGTGCTGTGCATTACTTTTGGACCCATATGTCTCATGCTGAATTAGCAAGCAATTCTCAAATTAAGGCCTGTATCTTCTCCATGCATGAAAATAGTTGAAGAGCTCAGAGGAATTAATGAACAGTTCATTCATTAAGGAAGAGAAAGGAAGGGCTTTCTTCCACCAGCTCAGTAGGTACCATATTTTAATTTAACTGCACCTCTAACCTATGTCTTTAGGTGGAAGCCCTCCTCCATTACGCCTCTTTGGCTAAGCACTGCGTAAAGAGAAATTATACCTCTGGCTGAAAATTTATAACAAAAGAAAAATCA
This sequence comes from Podarcis tiliguerta, assembly GCF_965153285.1. NCBI lineage: Eukaryota > Metazoa > Chordata > Lepidosauria > Squamata > Lacertidae > Podarcis > Podarcis tiliguerta. The sequence continues at coordinate 71,798,722 of NC_139534.1, forward strand.
CAGTGAGGAGTGTCCTATCAAAACAAACATTTCAAGTGCCTTTTCCCCTGAATTTTTGTTTCAGGGAAAAGGGGGGGGGGGGAGAATCTCAGCCCACAAACAGGCTGCAGCTCAAAGCAGCCTTTTACACTGAGCCTCTTTTTTTTTTTACCAAATCTCCAGCGCTGTGCAATAGGAAACCCTTGGCTCACCCTTCCCCAGAGCATTAAAAAGTCCAAAACAACAAAAAGCAGGAGATGCATGGCAAGCAACAGATGAAGGTGAGGCATCTTAACCTGAAACTGTTCTTAACCTGAAGCACCACTTTAGCTAAGGGGGCCTCCTGCTGCCGCCGTGCTGCCGGAGCACAATTTCTGTTCTTATCCTGAAGCAACGTTCTTTACCTGAGGTAATATTTCTGGGTTAGTGGAGTCTGTAACCTGAAGCGTATGTAACCTGAAGTGTATGTAACCCAAGGTACCACTGTACAGCTCAGTAGGTACCATATTTTAATTTAACTGCTTTATGGCATGCACCTCTAACCTATGTCTTTAGGTGGAAGCCCTCCTCCATTACGCCTCTTTGGCTAAGCACTGCGTAAAGAGAAATTATACCTCTGGCTGAAAATTTATAACAAAAGAAAAATCACAGTGAGGAGTGTCCTATCAAAACAAACATTTCAAGTGCCTTTTCCCCTGAATTTTTGTTTCAGGGAAAAGGGGGGGGGGGGAGAATCTCAGCCCACAAACAGGCTGCAGCTCAAAGCAGCCTTTTACACTGAGCCTCTTTTTTTTTTTACCAAATCTCCAGCGCTGTGCAATAGGAAACCCTTGGCTCACCCTTCCCCAGAGCATTAAAAAGTCCAAAACAACAAAAAGCAGGAGATGCATGGCAAGCAACAGATGAAGGTGAGGCATCCTAGGGTGTCCTCGCTGCCTCATGGATAGGCAGATGTTTGATTCAGTTCACGTTGAAATGCGAACCTACCAAATTCAAACCAAAATACAGCCATTGCTTAGGGGTGAAACTAGGCTTTATTTCTTTTAAAAAATAAAAAAAGTTTTACATAACAAATTTAAATTCAAACAAACCATCCCCATTACCCTGAATCCTTTGACTCCCCTCCACTCTTCCATGGTTACTATCATGAATCTTTTTTTCTCCAACTGCTTCCTTGTTTTCTCTATTTTTTAAAAAGAAAAATAATCAATTTTTACCATGGTTTTTTGTACAAGCATTACTCAAATCCTGCCAAAGGTTTTAGTTGTTTACAGTGTTCTCTTAAATACATTATAATTTTTTCCTCATTCCTTCTTAAAATTCTTCTCTTCCTGGTTTCTGATTTTCCAAGTCAATTTTGCCTTTTCGGCGTAGTCAATCACCTTCATCAGCCATTCATCTCTGGTTAAAACTAGGCTTTATTTCCTTCCCCCACCCCCCACCCCAAATCTAGCTCTGGTTTCTTGGGAGAGGACTGGGACAGCCATGGATTGGGCTTACCCTTTTCCAGCAGCTGGTCAGAGGAGGGAAGGGCATGCTCTACAGATATAATAGCTGTGGCAGGCAGAAGGGGCCTTCCTCCACAGAAAGTGGGACAGTTTTTATCCCCGGCACTCCCACTCGCCTCTTCTCCTGGGGCCAGTTCCCACCCTCCCAGTAATTTGTATTTTATTTTGGGGATATTTTATTTTAAAAAAATTCTGATGAATACAGTGGTACCTTGGGTTAAGTACTTAATTCGTTCCAGAGGTCCGTTCTTAACCTGAAACTGTTCTTAACCTGAAGCACCACTTTAGCTAATGGGGCCTCCCGCTGCCGCCGCGCTGCCGGAGCACAATTTCTGTTCTTATCCTGAAGCAAAGTTCTTTACCTGAGGTAATATTTCTGGGTTAGCGGAGTCTGTAACCTGAAGCGTATGTAACCTGAAGTGTATGTAACCCGAGATACCACTGTACAGGAAAAGAGAACATAATAAAGAGATGGGGCGGGGGAGAAAAGAAAGAAACTAGGCTTTATTTCACTTGGATCAAAAACCCAGTTTGGCGCACACACACACACACACACACACCACATTTGCATGCGCACACACAGAGGCTGGGAGCCTCAATGTCACCCCCTCTGGAAGCTTCAACCAGGGCAAAACCCCCGGCTAGCCCCCCCCCCCCGTAGCTATGGTGCTGCATTGCTTAGAGTTACGTATCTGGAATGCATGCAACTGTCTTATACTGAGTCAGAGCATTAAACATTGTAGCTCATTAGTGTCTATTACTGGCTGGTAATGGCTCTCCTGAATTCAGACAGGGACTTTCTGTATCAAAAGCAGATGCCGTGACACTAAACTGCAGCTTTTTCTCATCTCATGCTGCTTCTGTGTTTCCTAACCCTCTTTTTCCCCTCCTGACTATTGCAGGGCTCTTCTGCCCTTGCATAAGAGTCCTATGTTTAGAGATAATCTGGCAAACATATTTACTTTCCAGCTAACTTTTATTGTTTTTACCAGAAGTAGAGTATCAACGAGGGAAAATGCTTGCTGCCCAATTTGGACACCAACAGCACACATGAAGTGAATGGAACACAAGACTTCATCATTTTGAACCCTGAGCTCCATTTTAGAATGACTCCCACATCATAGACTTTCTATATTCCTAGGAAGAGCACAACTGCCCGTAAGGAAGCAAGCTGATGTCTTGTCCTGTTTTGACTGGGATGCAGGAGTTCATCTCAAGTCTGTTGCTGACTTCACCCCTTGGAGGATAGTCTGGAGACCACAAAACTGTGCTCTGTGACACAGCGGGTCAGCAGGCAGGACAAACAATGCTAGAACAGTCTAATATTTCTGAGCTCTATAAATTCCTGCTGTCTGTCCCAGGCGGGACTTGAAATGCTTGTTTAAATTCTGTACCATGCGCCAAACTGCCAGAAACCATTCATACATAAGCATATTTATCTGAGCCGCAGTGCAGTGCAAGAATTCGTCAGGACAATATGTGATCTGGTGCTGAAAAAGAAGGCTGGGGGGGATTTTCTGGCCAGAGATGAGGAAGTCTAGTCCCTGCTGAACTTTTACGACTGATAAAGACGACGTCTGCTGGCAGTATTCATTTTTTACTGGGCCATCTGCATCTAGTCAAGGATAACTTGACTTTTGGCAAAAGCCATTCATCAGAATCAGCCCTGCACAACTTTCTCTTGAGGAGTGAAACAACACAAAAGACACTGAGATGGTTAATATACTTCTCCCGGTGCAGAAGGTCAATGCTGGCATAAACAAACCAGTGTCATAGTAACACACAGAAGCATTGAAGTTCCCCCGACTGTTTATGTGGCTGATGCCCCATTTCTTTTTATCAGTGGTTGTTATCATTTATTTAGCTCTGCTTTAGCTGCTCCATAAATCTTTATAACAGTGTTTTTTATTTTCCTAATTTTTGTCATCTCTCTTATCGGCTTTTATCACCTGTTTATGTACACACTACATTTGCTGCTACTCTGCTGCTGCTGCTGCCGCCACTGATTAAAGTTGTGTTCACTCTTGGCTCCCATCTTGCCCTACCAACGTTTGAAACCCTTGGCTCAAATGAAGGAGCAGGGTTGCTTATATCTTGCACTGGATAACAGCTTCATCAAATAATGTCAATGAATAGGATGCTGATGAAAGTGTATCTGCTCAGAGCCCTCTTTACAGCATAGTTTCTCAAATGCTGAACTCAAAGGATCACCGGCGGAGCTAAGTATACTTTCAGGTGGGCTTTGGGGCCAAAGGAAACTGCCTCCTTACCCCTGCCCCCCGCCCCCTGGCAATGCCATATAGCATTTTGGTTGGATCAATGGCAGCACCAGCTCATTGATCCACCACTCCCCCCCCCAATAATCCACCACTCCCCCACCCAATGCTGATCATCGGGGTACAGAGGAGTTGGGAGGAGGAAGCAAAGGAAGATCTCCGTCACCTGAAGAGAAACAAGCCAGGGGAAGTACTGAACAAAATTAGAAAGACTAGCTCAGAGATGGAAAGAAGAAAGAGTCCCTACCAGAGAGGAATGGCAAACTAAGCTGATGGACTACGCCGAAATGGCAAAGCTGACTGGAAACAAGAGGACAAAAACTTTAAAAAAGAATGGGAAAATTTTCTAATTTATTTAGGAGACCACTGTAAGCAAATGAAAACATTAGCAGGATTTTAATCTCACTTGTAATGTAACAAACACTATGGATAATATGGATATATAGAAAATATAGATTATGAAATAATATTCAGTTGAAAATGTTGACAATAGGACCTATGGAGGGGATGGGGGAAAGTCTCGAGATTCAGAGAGATCTCTTTATATGGATATGTACGGTATTTGGTATTGTTATAAACTTATATTTGTAAAATCAATTAAAAATGATTAATAAAATAAATAAATTGGAAAGAGCAAATTTAATGTTTCTAGTTGGGTGAGGGGTAATTGGTACAAAATAATGTTGGGTGGCAGTAGAATCGCCTGCAGACTTTCCACATTCAACAGAGAGCATATGAGGCAAAACATGTGGGAAGGTGAGGTGGGTTTGCATGTGTGCCTCTGCCCCCCTCCATCGCTACCGAGGGTGCATGTTGAGGAAAATGCCTGAAAATGACATGGTTTAATGTGTGAACTGACTACCTTGAAAAATATTGCTTTGGAAGCAATGTGAGGTGAAGGGAATGTCCCAGCCATGATGTTTGATACACAATGGTTTGTTCACACATACAAGTCACTGCTGGATGTTACCACTGAGTGATGTACAGCTGAGAGTCAATCTACTGATGGACATACTGTGTACCTCTGTAGAAGAACGGGAGGGCGTACCTTGTCGCCAGGAAGCACACCATATTTTGGTTTATAAGTTGCATACAGTACATGTTAAAAATTCAAATGAAAATATACTTTGTTTCTACACTGAGTCTTCTTCTTTGGCGATTCTTCGTAGCCGAGTTAGATTGTCTTCCATAAACACGATTTTAACAATGAGTCCGTAAGTGACTGTGGAGGCCAATTCTGGATCCACATGTCCTTCCACGGTGGGGACATTGGTTTCCGGGCCGGAGTTGATCATGGTGTGGATTTGCCAAGCGTGCCTTCCTCTTAGCACATTTCTCCCTTGCATCCTGAGTTCGAGTGTCTTCAAAGCCCACAGCACCTTTGGTAAAGGCTGTTCTCCAACTGGAGCGCTTGCAGGCCAGTGTTTCCCAGTTGTCAGTGTTTATACTAGCTTTTAAAAGATTTTTGTTGAGAGAGTCTTTAAATCTCTATTGTTGACCACCAGCATTACGCTTTCCATTTTTAAGTTCAGGATAGAGTAGTTGCTTTGGAAGATGATCATCAGGCATCCAATGAAGTTGATGTTGAAGAATCATTGCTTCAACACTGGTGATTATGACTTTGCTGAATAATTCTATACACACTAACCTGTAAGCAAGTCCCATTAAACTCAGTGGGACTTTTTATGATTAGACATTTGTAGGATTGCACTATAAATGTGTTTAGAATGCAATATTCATTCATTCATTTAATTTCATAAAATTTATACAGTGCTTGATTGTAGATAATACTGACAGAGGTATGTATTCATCACTTTTCCAAAGATTGGTCCTAAGGAAATAACCCAAACGTTTAATATATTTTGTGAGAACTTTTGAGAACAATTATTTATTTTCCACCTAGGAATGAATCTCCCCCCCCCCCCCCAAAATGCTATCAGCTCCTTCGATCAATGTACATTTCATTGACCCCGGGTCAAATATCTTCTCAGGTTTTCATCGTTCAGAGCAGTTGCTAATTCTCACTTGATCAAGATTCTACTGATTTAGCAACTGTCTGGAGAAGGACAAATTTATGATTCAGCTCCTTTTTTCCCTCCTTGAAACTGCATGATAATTTGTGGGAATTAGCCTCTTGATAAGATAACAAGGGTGGACAACGTGCAAGTAAATCCACCAAGTACAATTTGCAGTGTTGTTGAATTCCTTAAGATGTGTTGCAAAGACACAAATGACCATTAAGGGATTAGGCCTTTACTAGCTGAGTGGCTACATAGAACTGAGGCTTAGTAAATCACTGGAGTACTAGGTCATAATCACTGCATGCTGGAGACAGTCAACATCTGTGTCCTAATGCACAGCCAGTAAATTGAACTGTGCCAAAGAAAAAGAAAATTAAACATTGCAGCAATGCTCTCCAAGTTCTCAGACTTCCAGGTCATACTGCAATCGTCCCTCCTCTCTCTTTTGGCATAAAAAACCCTTTCCTTCCTCTTAGTATCAGCATATTTTGGTTTTTGTAATCTATTTCTAGTCCTTTTCCTGCTTGCAAACTGTATTAACTTTATACTGAGTTGGAAAGCAAGATAGCATTTGCAAACATTCTTTTTTTAATGAACTGTGCCTTAGATGCTTTTGCTTTCCAGTTTGAACTACTTGCCATTACTACTATTATTATACACATAAATAAATGCATAAAACAATAAAATATTTTTTTGAGCGGGGAAATGCCAGTTTCTTAGAAGTTTTTGCTTTCCATTTTGAAGTGGGTGCCGATGCTTATATCACATGGGAGTTGCATAGGGCCTCAGTTATAGAACTCCCTCTCACTAGAGGCAAGAATGGTTGCAACACTTATGGGATTTTGTCACACGGCAAAAACACAACTGTTATATGGAAACTGTTCCAAGTGCCAAATAAATAAAAGAGAATAAAAGTCCTGGCACCATTTTTTTTTTAGAGGTATGCCTAATTTCCTCACTGTCTGATTTTCTGTTTGAGGAAATTATGTGAATGTGAAATAATGTGAATGTCTGCTATGTATATATGCTGTTGTTTGGAAATAGCTCCTTTTTATTAAATGTGTCTTTTGCACATTTTTCAGGGGCTGGCGGGGCTGTGATTATCTCTGAAGAAAGTGAGAAGGAAGTGTGGTTGATTTTTCCACACAGAGCAAATCTTTGCCAGTGTACCCCTTCAATAATGTCACCTGTCCCAACTAAGACTTTTATTAGCTTAAAGGCCTGATGGATGCAGGTAACTACAGAATATTCACTTGCTGGATCCCAGGGCAAAACACATGGGAATTGACAAGAACCTATTACATTATAATTCATAATCTCCAGAAAACTATAGAAAAGGGTTCTTTGTTTTCCCACAACATAAGCAAATAGCCATTGCTTAGTTAATTTTATGTTCAGGGGGATTTCACCACCGGCTGATTATTTTACAGTCAAGTAAATCTGTTTGCAACACTGATTTTGTTTAAGAAGAATGAACTGTTGTATGTGCATGTGTGGGAAGCAAACATGATAAGAAAGCCTCTAATATATATATATATATATGTGTGTGTGTGTGTGTGTGTGTGTGTGTGAGAATCACCACTGACTGATGTGCAGTAGTAGTTCAGAAAGTATTTAGTTCCATTCCAATCTGTGTTCAGGCTGTGGGACTGAATCGGGAGGCATTCATTGCTGGCTATAGTTTTATGGATAGCTAACAATGTGCTGCCTTGAGTGATGTTCTGCAACTGGGAGAAGACAAAATATTTTTTAGGGTGGGAGGACTCTTGCATACTCTTCCCCCATGCAGCACCATTGAAGCCAATCCCATGGAATGTTTTGCTCTTTCCTCTTCTGCGCTTTGGCATGTGGAATTTCTATTGCAATTTGTCCCTTAAACATCATGGATTGATCATGAGAACCAGCTGTGCATGTGAAATCAGTGGCAAGATCTCGACCTCTCTCTTATACACACATGCAAACACACACACACACACACACACACACACACACACCACAGCATATAAAATAACATGGATTATAGCATAAGAGAGAGTCTCCCTCTCCCTCTCTCTCACTTGCACCCCCTTCCCCCGTTTACATCATTTCCACTTCTGGAATGAAGAAATGCACCAGCAAGTACCATGCAATGATTTCACCTCTTGACAGAAAGCAAAGGGATTGAACCAAGACACGATACATCTGCTTTACGACTTTTAATTGCCTTTGTGACCCAGTTCATACCAAGCCCTCTCAGAGCAGAGGCCCTCGGTATGCCTCGCTAGAATAAATCTCGGTCAGAGATGCACTGCTTAAGAAAACACCGCCACCTAAAATAGCAACACTCTTTCTCCTTCGCATAAATCTTGAGGTGCTTATGGGTGACCTGAGAAAGTGAGATGCTGAGAAATTCAGTTGTCTGGTCAATGGCTTGTTAAAGTTTCTGGGGGGAAAGAAGCCTATTACTAACTAAGACATGAGATTCCTGAAGTAATAAATTACTGGAACTTCCATTCTTGCACAGCTCTGATGGCACAACTCCCATGCACTTGAAGCATAAGGAGACTTCAGATAGAGTTGCATACGGCTGTTTATTGCAATCTGTCGGGTTACTTATACAGAATGTATAAGTACTGATAAACTTGGAATTTTAATGTAGCCTCTACTGGTTCATTAAACAGAAGAAACTGGATTAAGACCAATAAAATGTTTGTGCGTATTTTCTGGATTTATACCAGTAATGTGTGCCTCTGGTACCCACATTTCATATATTGCGTGGACAGGCGGAGTCCCCAGATCCCGAGTGGTCCCCCCCGTCATGTGGAATAATGACTCAAGACAACGTGCTATGGGATTAAATTGGCCACAACTTTATTAAATTTCAAATGTGCTCAGGCATTGGGCGTTCTCCCTCCCCAGTCCCCAGCCGGGGACCTAGGGAGCTATAGGGTTATCCAGTGTGTGTGTGTGGGGGATGGGCCGGCTCTGGAGAACAAATGTTTAAGCAGAGATAGCCGCCCCCGTTACGCCGCCGCCGCAGGGGAGAGCAATGACGACCTTTCGGCGTACGGTTGAAGCCTCCCTTCAGAAACCCCTTTAACGGGGAACCCTGGTATCACCGCTGCAAAGAGGAAGATGGACTAAAGGATTCCGCCCAAGGCCTGATACCGCCAAAGTTGTGACGTTTTGCTACGGGAAAGGCGAAACCTGCCAATGCAGGGAAATTCCTTTCCGGCCCTTTAACAGCGACCTTAACGTAGCAGCGCCCGCATACCTGTGAAGAAAAGTTAACCTGCAAAACCTATGAAGAAAAGTTAACCTGCAAAAGAAGACATTAACTGAGGGTGGGTAGGGTGGGAGAAGCTCTGGAGCCAAGTGAGGATTCCCAGGTAAGATCCTCCCTCTATTGTGTGGGCAGGTAATCCCTCCCCTACCTGGCCTGGTCTCCATGGCAACGCTTCCCCCAGGTGGGATTGGACAACTGATTGAGGTAGGCGGAGACCTCCAGGTATCCCACCTGAGGGAAGGCAAAGCCAAGCCTATGCTGATGGGGCCGCTCCAGATCTAGGGCTGCGCGCGTCCACGCAAAGGGCGCCCCCCGTTTTAAGCGGGGAGCGGTCATTACAGTGTGTTTGTGGTGACTTGCAGGCCTATGAGCAGGAAGCTTGCGACTGCCATGGGTCAATGACAAGCAGGATAAACAAGGCACTGGACATCAGCATTGGGTTAAAATAAGCCACAACTTTATCGATTACAGATATAAGTAGGCTTTGGCAAAGGCATTGAGTATATATCCTGAATCAACCAACCCAGCTGGACATTTGCTGATTATACAAATCTTCACAGCTTGCTCTCCTCCAGGTGAAGTCTGGCACCGTGATTCATTTAAGGACTTTCAGAGACTTTCAGAGACTTCAGTTTGTTAGTTTTGATGTTTTGAATTATTCCATAAAGTTTTTCAAATTGTAATTGTTTCTGGCCATCATGTTGTTTTTGATATTGCTGAATAAGGCCATCTATGACAGTGTTCAATCTACATTATGTAGTTTATGGCTTTTAATTCAGATATGGTTTTTGAAGCATGTTGTTTTCAATGACAGAGACTTAGGGTTTTGACTTGAGGGATATTATTGGGAAGCTCAGGGAAGTTTTTAATGTTTGATATTTTATCGTGTTTTTAATATTCTGTTGGGCGCTACCTAGAGTGGCTGGGGAAACCCAGCCAGATGGCCAGGGTATTATTATTATTATTATTATTATTATTATTATTATTATTATTTCAATGCATTCCTCTGCAGCCCAGTCAAGTGATATGGGCTCTGGCATCCAGGCCTCAAGAAGTTGCCCCCAAGGGGTTACAGTTGCATGTACATGCACTCAGTGGACAATGCATTGGCCTACTTGGGCACAATACCTAAAAAAGACCACCAAGAGGAATGGGTAAGTCTCACAGCTTCCCTGGTACAAACGTAACATCCTGTTTGCCAAGGAGTGCCAGCAGCCCATAGACTCGACCGCTAAAACAAACACGCACACATTATCATCTGCAGTTTGTCTGCAGTTTACCAGATTTACAGAACAAAGCATCCTTTGGCGACAGTTTAATCAGAGATGTCAACACAGCCTGCATCTATTTTGCCTTTTTATAATGAGTCAACAAAGCACCATCTCCTCATTCTGATTGGTTTCTATCCTATGACCTTCCAGAGATTGCTGGACTATAGTTCCCATCATCTCAGACCATTTGCTGCGCTGGCTGGATCTGATGGGAGTCTGACAGGTTCCCCAGCTGAATTGAGCCCCTGTGCTGAGGACATGCTGCCGCTACAGCATTGAAGAGGAGCCCCTGTCATAAGCTATGGCACTGCACAAGGACCATATTTCTGTGCATGTTGAATTTGAGCTTTACAGATACCACTGTAAATTGTAGTGCAAATAAGGAATTTGTAGATGATGCATGATGCCAACTTTCAGTGTTTTGAATGGTGGTCTAATAATTCATTCTCGCCTGTTAAGACACATTAGGCAAGATCTCTTTATGGATAACAAGGCAGGACCCATTGTAATGCTTTCTTCAGAAGAGGAAGCAGGACAGCCATCCTGGCTGTGGGAATTGGTGCTAAGGAAGTGGGTGTGAAGGAGAGAGGATGATCAAGAGAGTCTTTGATCAAGCTATATGTAATATATTAGCTGGCACTTCTACGTTTTCCTTTTCGTTAGATAGACAATTTTATTCTATTTTGCTTTTTTTTTTTTAAAGACATAACTTATGCTTTCTACATGGCTATAAAATAAAAGATGAAATACTTTGGCAAAAGGAACTATGTTGGTAAAGATGCTGGGCTTCTCAAACTTGAGTGCCACCTACTGGCTCTTTATCTGCTTACCAGAGATCCTCTGTAACTTTTTATGGGTATCTTTTAGGGATTCAGGGAGAAGGAAAGAAGAATATTTATAATGGGGGAGGGAATCTAGGTTCTGATAAATGACTTTACCTAAAAATTTCATTGAATCGACTCAAATACCCATTTTAGTGAATGAAACCATTGGTGAGCTTTAAAGCACTTCGTGCAGTGCACAAGGATAAGGGAGAGCTACATTTATTGATCAAAGAGATCTAAAAGACCCAACAGTCGTGCTAAAAGATTTAAGCACGAAAAGAGTTTAAGTGCTAAAATGTTGTTAAAGTGTCATCATATACATATCAGCTCCTTCAGCATAAACATGGCGCCCTTCCAGTTTCCCCTTTCAGGTTTTGCTTTTGGGCTTCCCATGGGTAGATTCCCATGGATCTGGTTGGCCACTTTGAGAACACGATGCTGGACTAGATGGGCCACTGGCCTCATCTGGAAGGCTCTTTTCATTGTGCATTCATGATTATTAGTGCTCAGGGCAGTTCTTCACAATCCCACTTTCAACTCTCTTTGCACCTGCAAAAGTCTAATCAATGTATGTCCTTTCGAAAAGGCTTTCGAGAGATGGAAAGAAGACAAAGTCCCTACCAGAGAAGAATGGCAGATGATGGACTATGCTGAAATGGCTAAAATGACCAGAAGAATCAGAAATCAAAATTTTAATAAGGAATGGGGAAAATTTATAACTTATTTTAAAGACCATTGTAAACAGTTAGAATCGGGAGTAGGACTGGAATATCACTTGTAGTTTAAGGGTGAATTCTGGATACAGTGGAGATGTAAAAGATTTGGACCATAATGGGAGGAAATGATTAATGACAGGACCCGCAAAGGGGAGGATGGAAGTCCAGGAGATTCCTTGGAATCTTGTTTTTGATTATTTATGTTTGATATATCTCTGTAAAACTTTAATTTGAAAAATCAAATAAATAAATTTTAAAAAGCCACAAAGCTTTCGACATGGTAACTCACAAAAGACTCCTGAGTAAGCTGAGTAGTCACAGAATAAGAAGAGAAGTCCTCTTGTGGATCAGGAATTATTTGAGTAGCAGGATGCAGAGTACTTCTTTGAAAAAAGAGTTGAAGAAAGTGGAGTCCTGCAAGGATTGTTACTGAGACCTGTGCCTTTTAGCTTTTCATAAAGGGACCTGTGCTTTTAAACTTTTCCTAAAGGAGAAGGAGAGTTTGGATTTGATATCCTGCTTTATCACTACCTGAAGGAGTCTCAAAGCGGCTAACCTTCTCCTTTCCCTTCCTCCCCCACAACACTCTGTGAGGTGAGTGGGGCTGAGAGACTTCAGAGAAGTGTGACTGGCCCAAGGTCACCCAGCAGCTGCTTCTGGAGGAGCGGAGATGCGAATCCAGTTCACCAGATTACGAGTCTATCGCTCTTAACCACTACACCACACTGGCTCTGAGGTGGCCTCACTGAAGTGAGGTGGCCATGTTTCCTGACGATACTAACTTGTTCAGGGTTGTCAAAACAAAAGAGATTACAGAAATGATCTTTCCAAACTGAGTGAATGAATGGGAAAATGGCCAATACAATTCAACATAAAGAAGTATAAAGCAATGCATGCCAGGACAAAAAAATAAATAAATCTTAATTTTGCATATATATTTTGGAAAAGGTTAAGAAAAAGAAAAACAAAATGATCAAGGGGATGGAGAAACTGCCTTGTGACAAAAGGTTGTAGCGCTTCAGATTTTTTAGTTTAGAGAAAAGGTAAGAGGCGCTATGATAGAATTTACAGAACTATGCATGGCTTGGCAAAAGTGGATAGGAAAAGGTTTCCTTCCTCTCTCATAATGCTAGAACTTTTGGACATCCAAGGAAGCGGAATGCTGAAGGATTCAGAACAGATTTTTAAAAAATACTTCATGGGATGCAGCACATAGTTAAACTGTTAAACATAGTTAAACTCGCTCTCACAACTTGGATGGCTTTAAAAGAGGATTTGACAAAGACATGGAGGTTCAGTCTATCCACGGCCACTAGCCGCAACGGCTATGCTTTGCCTCCATGGTCAGATCCATAAGCAGCATGAGCGACAACACCCTCCTTCCCAGCAGTTTCCAGTGACTGGTTGGTAGCCAGTATACCTGAAGGAGCGTCTCCACCCCCATCGTTCAGCCTGGACACTGAGATCCAGCGCCGAGGGCCTTCTGGCGGTTCCCTCATTGCGAGAAGTGAGGTTACAGGGAACCAGACAGAGGGCCTTCTCGGTAGTGGCGCCCGCCCTGTGGAATGCCCTCCCTTCAGATGTGAAGGAAATAAGCAGCTGTCTTCTTTTTAAAAGACATCTGAAGGCAACCCTGTTTAGGGAAGTTTTTAATATTTAATGCTGTCTTCTTTTTAACACTTGATTGGAAGCCGCCCAGAGTGGCTGGGGAAACTCAGCCAGATGGGCGGGGTATAAATAATAAATTATTATTATAGCCATTGAAGCCGCAAGGCTCCTGAACTGGTATGAGGCCCAGGCAAAGGGCTATGCATTAGCCCAAGAGCACCTTCCTGGACAGGGGGAAGGGACTGGGCTTTAAGCCTTTTTTCCTCTTGCACTCTTCTAAGAATGAACTGTAATTCATATCTTATCTCCTGCTTTGAAAATGAACATCCTTCTATTCTTATCATCGTGTTTCTGTTTTGTAAAACATTTTTGATCCTCAGCCATATCCCTCTTGGCAATTACTGTTAAGTTGTTCCTGTTCGGTTATGTGCTGCAATGGATTACCTTTATTTGGACTGATCCTGCTTTCCATGACCACACTGACGGAGCTCTCTTGCCTGTAAGCATAATCGTTTTGCGGGGAGCCCTGCATGTTCTCCTCCAGCTTAACTGATAGCAAAGCAACATTCTGAGAAACCAGCTTTAAGAATAAAAGAAAGGCAGATTAAGGAGCTGCTTTGGCACTCAGAAAGAAATCTAGGAACCGGTGTGTTGTCCATCTGGCACAAATGGCAATGGAGGCCGGTCTACTAGGGCAAATGGGGCACTGCCCCACCAATCTCTATCTGTCCTCAACCACACCACCTTCTTAGCTTTCATACAGCTAGCCCAGACATGAATCTGACTGTTAGTTTCCTCCTCCTTAGTTTCAATGTACCATATTTTTCGCTCCATAAGGCACACTGGACCATAAGTCCACCTAGTTTTTAGAGGGGGAAATCAAGAAAAAAAATCTATCCAGCTATCCATCCTGCTCGCTGTCTTGGCGTCCTCTTTAGCCGCGCGCAACGTCTCCAGCAGGGAGAGGCTGCGCAGGGCTAAAGAAGCCAAGTCTTGGCTTCCTCTTTAGCCGCGGGAACTTGCGCTGCACTCCGAAGGCTTCAGGGATAGCCGCCTGAAGCCTTTGGAGTGCAGCGCAAGTTCCCATTGCGCTCCGCAGGCTTCAGGTTCCTTTTGCTTCAGGTTCCTCCCTCTCGCTCTCCAGGCTTCAGCGAAAGCAACGCGAAGCCTCCAGAGCGCAGAGGGAGCGCTCCCTCTGCACTTCGGAGGCTTCGCGTTGCTTTCGCTGAAGCCAAGGAGCCTGCATTCGCTCCATAGGACGCACACACATTTCCCCTTAATTTTTGGAGGGGGAAAAGTGCATCCTATAGAGCGAAAAATACGGTAATCCTTGTGGAGCTCAGCAGGAAAAATCAAAACTGTGGCAGCACCTGTCATTGGCTCTGGTTCCACCTACTGTTGGCCTCCTGCCTTACACTGTGTGGGAAGCAACAAACAAATAAACAGAACAAAAAGTCACTCAATAGTCCCGCACTCTAACCACTGCACCACACTGACTCTGCATGTTGTTTTCAAAAGAATTCCATAACTGCTGGAAAGAATTCCACAACTGCTCCTAACATGTGTTTTGTACGACAAATTCATGCTAAAATGGCCATATAAAACAAACTGACGTGGAAATGGGGAGAATTGGAGTCACGATTGGTAGGAGGAAAAACTGTAAGAAACTGAGAGTGAGAGATTTGCCCATTCCAAATGATGACAGAGGGTTTTATTGTTATTTCACAGGAAGATGCTGGTTGCATGCATTTCAGGCTTGAGCACTGGTCTCTGGCCTGTGAGTGGACTTCAGGTATTCCAGCCTGAGCCTGCCAAGTTCAGACAGAGACTTTGCAAAGGAGATTCCGAGTGATGTTAACTGAAGCTGCGTCCATCTGGCAGTACAAATACTCTGACCTTAGCACTTCAGAATGCTCCTCTGCATTTGTTATGGTTTCCAAGGGTTGGGGGTCAGAGTTCTTCGTGAAACATGTTTTGTTTATGTTGGACACCAAACACAGAATAACTTGAAATGGGCGGGTGGGTGAGGGGAACAGAGCCAACTCCAGCAGAAATGTGAGCTTTATCTAAGCTGGATGAAATGAGTTTGCTGGCTTATTAGTGGAAAGCGCAGCTCTTGGCAAGCTGGAGCTCCTCAAAGCTTTGCTCAGAACCTTTTGAACAATGGATAGTTTTGGTACGGAAGGTCTTAAATCTTCTGTCCTCTTCATGAAAGCCATGATGACAACTTTTTAAAAAGAGAGGAGAGGAAAGAAAGAAAATATTCCATGTGGAAGGTGACAAAAACAAGACTGATCACAATCCAGCGTACTATAAAAGCCAGAAGTGCCTCAACAGTTTGTGAATGGGCAGGAATGTCATTTCCTTGGCATGAATTAGATGATGGAATTCCAGTCTCTTCTGCCATGCTGATTGTGCATTCACAGATGGGACTCTAGGCTATCCTGACAAATAAGGTTATTTGACGGAATGAGGTAGCTCAGTTGGTAGAGCATGAGTCTCTTAATCTCAGGGTCAGGGGTCTGAGTCCCATGTTGGGCAAACCATTCCTGCTTTGTGGGGGATTGGACTACATGACCCTCGTGATTCCTTCCAACTCTGTGATTCCTTCCAACTCTATGAGTCTATGAGATGGGAATGCCAAGGTGAACCTCCATATTTCTGCTTGCCAATCCCATTTATAAAGCCACTTACAAAGGAATGTGGAAGTTCCGCAAGTATGAATCCCAAGAATACGAGTGGAAGAAAGTTTGTGAAAGGCAGCCTCTGCCTGATTTTGTACAATTCCCTTGCCGCTGGAACTCCTCACCCCCCATCTTAAGCCATTCAGTAGGTAATCCTGAACCTCTGGAGAAGTTTTTTGGGGACGCAAGGGGCTGCAGGAGGAAAGTCCCCTTCCACAAACTTCCTCCCACTTGTGGTTCTCAGGACCCAATCCACTGCCTGTCAGTTGATGTACTCAACATGCTGGAGGGATTTGTATGTCAGATTAAGACCTAAACCTATCTACCTGGGAATAGGCCCTTTGGAATTTAAGGGAACATTTCTGAGATCGGATTCAGTGAAAGGCAGCTTCCTATGTTGTTCCCACTTAGGATTGTTTGTATGACAATGAATGAAAGCCTTTTGTGACATCTGAATGCTGTCTAAGTGCCATGTCAATTTATATTTTTTACCATTAACTGAGCCAGCATTTCTGCTGTACACAAAACCAAAACATTTGGGGACCTGCTGGTGCCTTACATTTGGCAGCTTAATTAAAAGTAAGAGGCTTTTTCTAGGTTCATTCACTTAATGAATGAACATCTTTTCCTTCCAGATTTATTTTAATACGGGTTCTGTGCTGTTCCCGCCTACCCTTCCTCCTCCCCAGTTGCCTTACCAAAACAAAACTATTGACTTGAGTAGAGAGTATTCATGGCATGTGTGCTTTTTAAAGACAACCAATAAAATTTACAGCCACTTTTGCTAAAGTGATGCCCGTTTCATGTTTCTCAGCTGTATGTATTCATAGAGTGTCTCTCAAATGCCAAATGGAAAAGAAAGATAAGGAAAGATGTAGAGGGAGAAGATTAAAATAATGAAGCCTTAAAACTTTTAAAAGGAGATATGCTTTCTGAAATGTCCTCTAGTAAGAAGTTCTAGAATAATAACTGTAACTATAGATTGAAAAATGTTGGTTCAAAAGCAATAATTCAGCAAATACTTTTCTATAATCATTCACACTCATTTTTGTGCTTCACTCCCAAGCATATATATATTTAGAAATTAATTCTTTTTATCCCACCATTAGGATACTTGGGATGCTATACACAGGTTTTCTCAACCTGATGCCCTCCAGATATTTTGGACTACAACTCCCATCAGCCTAGCTGTATCCATAGAGTGTCTCTCAAATGCTGTTTTGGTTGGGGCTGACGGGAGTTGTAGTCAAAAATATCTGAAGGACCTCAGGCTGCGGGAAGGCTGCTGTACAGAATAGCAGAGACAAAAGACAGGTCTCTGCCCCATGAAGTGTACATTCTAAATTAAGATAGGGAAAGACAATGGGAAGAGGAAACTGAAAGGAGCAGGTGTAAAAAAGAGCAGAAACAGAGTGGATGGTGTGTTGTGAGGCACTGCTGACCTGACCTCTGGTTGGTTGTGTCACTGCTGCTTACTGGGAGATAGAGGGCGGGGGGGGGGCAGTGACCAAATCCAGCTCTCCTGCTGGTGCATTACTGCATTTACAATGCACCAACTTCCCCCTGCCCCCACCACCCCAAGAAGCAGTAACACTTTCACTGTTTGGAGGATATTATGAGGGCAGAGGAGGCAAAGGCTGAGTTGGACAGAGAGGCAAGGTTGAAGGAATTTACATATCAGGTTAGGAGAAGGAAACCAACAGGACTCCCCAGCAAACATGATTGGCATCAAGGTGTTAAGTGTGCCAGTCCATGATGCTTCAAGGCTGGGGTTGCTCAGATGCTTGTCTCTTTCCAGCCCATCTTGGAAGACAGGATTCATTCCGCCTGCTTCCAAATCATTCCTGCTGCTGTCAGGTTATCTCTTTTTGAAAAAGTGGACCTTTCGCTTGCTATGAAAATAGCAAGGGAAACGCTACATGCGACATCACCCACAGAACTACCAGATACCTGAAGTGCTGAGCGATTATGGACACATCTCTTTGGTCCTGGCTTCATCCAGGCTTCACAGCTCCCTTTGGCAGACCCCTCCTGCCCAGTATTTATTTACTTGCTTAGTTAAAACACTTATACCCCAACTTTCTTAAGTGAGGCCTAGGCAACTAACAATTACTTAACAACAACAATAATAAATATTGCCAGCAATAAATACAGTAAAGCAGTCATAAAGCCCCAGAACTAAGTGGATTAAATATACAGCAATCACCAGAAAATGTTCCAGTTGCTGGCATGAAGCCACTCAGTAGGAGTGCCATTTTTGGCCAAGATATGAGCAGAAAGTTGAAAGGGCAGGAGTGTCATTTGTGGCTGGGAGGTGAGAAGAGACGTGACGTTGTGACAAGTCATGTTTTGACACACTGAGTGATGTCAGGGGCTGAGCCAATGGCCTGCTTAAACTCCTGCACTGTCCCCATTGGTCTGTTTAGTTGCAGGGCAGCCACCCAGCACGCTCTACAGACTTTGGCAAGTCACTTTGGTGTTCAGTAGGAACTGGACTTGTGGGGCAGCTTTTTTCTCTTCTTCCGCACTGTCTGCATTTGTGGAGGTTGGGATTAGGTAATGGGTGTTGTTAAATAGTTTAATCTACATTGGCTCCCAGTATGTTTCCGAGCACAATTCAAAGTGTTGGTGTTGACCTTTAAAGCCTTAAATGGCCTCAGCCCAGTATACCTGAAAGAGCGTCTCCACCCCCCATTGTTCTGCCCAGACACTGATATTCAGCACAAGGGCCTTCTGACGGTTTCCTCACTGTGAGAAGCCAAGTTACAGGGAACCAGGCAGAGGGCCTTCTTGGTAGTGGCGCGTGCCCTGTGGAACACCCTCCCATCAGATGTCAAAGAAATAAACAACTACGGTATCTGATGTTTAGAAAACATCTGAAGGCAGCCCCTGTTTAGGGAAGTTTTTAATGACTGATGTTTTAATGTATTTTCTAATATTTGTTAGAAGCCACCCAGAGTGGCTGGGGAAGCCCAGCCAGATTTTGTTGTTTAGTCGTTTAGTTGTGTCTGACTCTTTGTGACCCCATGGACCAGAGCACGCCAGGCACTTCTGTCTTCCACTGCCTCCCGCAGTTTGGTCAGACTCATGTTTGTAGCTTCGAAGACGCTATCCAACCATCTCGTCCTCTGTCGTCCCCTTCTCCTTGTGCCCTCCATCTTTCCCAACATCAGGGTCTTTCCCAAGGAGTCTTCTCTTCTCATGAGGTGGCCAAAGTATTGGAGCCTCAGCTTCACGATCTGTCCTTCCAGTGAGCACTCAGGGCTGATTTCCTTAAGAATGGATAGGTTTGATTTTCTTGCAGTCCATGGGACTCTCAAGAGTCTCCTCCAGCACCATAAATCAAAAGCATCAATTCTTCGGCGATCAGTCTTCTTTATGCTCCAGCTCTCACTTCCATACATCACTACTGGGAAAACCATAGCTTTTACTATACGGACCTTTGTTGGCAAGGTGATGTCTCTACTTTTTAAGATGCTGTCGAGGTTGGTCATTGCTTTCCTCCCAAGAAGCAGGCGTCTCTTAATTTCGTGGCTGCTGTCACCATCTGCAGTGATCATGGAGCCCAAGAAAGTAAAATCTCTCACTGCCTCCATTTCTTCTCCTTCTATTTGCCAGGAGGTGATGGGGCCAGTGGCCATGATCTTCGTTTTTTTGATGTTGAGCTTCAGACCATAATTTGCGCTCTCCTCTTTCACCCTCAATAAAAGGTTCTTTAATTCCTCCTCACTTTCTGCCATCAAGGTTGTGTCATCTGCATATCTGAGGTTGTTGATATTTTTTCCAGCAATCTTATTTCTGGCTAGGGATTCATCCAGCCCAGCCTTTCGCATGATGAATTCTGCATATGAGTTAAATAACCAGGGAGACAAAATACAGCCTTGTCGTACTCCTTTCCCAATTTTGAACCAATCAGTTGTTCCATATCCAGTTCTAACTGTAGCTTTTTGTCCCACATAGAGATTTCTCAGGAGACAGATGAGGTGATCAGGCACTCCCATTTCTTTAAGAACTTGCCAGAGTTTGCTGTGGTTGACACAGTCAAAGGCTTTTGCATAGTCAATGAAGCAGAAGTAGATGTCTTTCTGGAACTCTCTAGCTTTCTCCATAATCCAGCGCATGTTTGCAATTTGGTCTCTGATTCCCAGCTTGCACTTCTGGGAGTTCTTGGTCCACATACTGCTTGAGCCTTCCTTGTAGAATTTTAAGCATAACCTTGCTAGCATGTGAAATGAGTGCAATTGTGAGGTAGTTGGAGCATTCTTTAGCACTGCCCTTCTTTGGGATTGGGATGTAGACTGATCTTCTCCAATCCTCTGGCCACTGCTGAGTTTTCCAAACTTGCTGGCATATTGAGTGTAGCACCTTAACAGCATCATCTTTTAAAATTTTAAATAGTTCAGCTGGAATACCATCATTTCCACTGGCCTTGTTATTTGCAGTGCTTTCTAAGGCTCATTTGACTTCACTCTCCAGGATGTCTGGCTCAAGGTCAGCAACCCCACTACCTGGGGTGTACGAGACATCCATATCTTTCTGGTATAATTTCTCTGTGTATTCTTGCCACCTCTTCTTGATGTCTTCTGCTTCTGTTAGGTCCTTACCACTTTTGTCCTTTATTATGGCAATCTTTGAACGAAATGTTTCTTTCATATCTCCAATTTTCTTGAACAGATCTCTGGTTCTTCCCATTCTGTTGTTTTCCTCTATTTCTTTGCATTGCTCGTTTAAGAAGGCCTTCTTATCTCTCCTTGCTATTTTTTGGAAATCTGCATTCAATTTCCTGTATCTTTCTCTATCTCCCTCACATTTTGCTTGCCTTCTCTCCCCCGCTATTTGTAAGGCCTCACTGGACAGCCACTTTGCTTTCTTGCATTTCCTTTTCATTGGGATGGTTTTCGTTGCTGCCTCCTGTATAATGTTGCGAGCCTCCATCCATAGTTCTTCAGGCACTCTGTCTAGCAAATCTAAATCCTTAAACCTGTTCCTCACTTCCACTGTGTATTCATAAGGGATTTGATTTAGATTGTATCTTACCGGCCCAGTGGTTTTTCCTACTTTCTTCAGTTTAAGCTTGAATTTTGCTATAAGAAGCTGATGATCTGAGCCACAGTCAGCTCCAGGTCTTGTTTTTGCTGACTGTATTGAGCTTCTCCATCTTTGGCTGCAGAGAATATAATCAATCTGGTTTCGATGCTGCCCATCTGGTGATGTCCACGTGTAGAGTCGTCTCTTGTGTTGTTGGAAAAGAGTGTTTGTGATGACCAGCCTGTTCTCTTGACAGAACTCTGTTAGCCTTTGCCCTGCTTCATTTTGCTCTCCAAGGCCAAACTTGCCAGTTGTTCCTTTTATCTCTTGATTCCCTACTTTAGCATTCCAATCCCCTATAATGATAAGAACATCCTTCTTTGGTGTCACTTCTATAAGGTGTTGTAAGTCTTCATAGAATTGGTCAATTTCAGTTTCTTCAGCACCAGTAGTTGGTGCATAAACTTGGATTACTGTTATGTTAAAAGGTCTGCCTTGGATTCGTAACGAGATCATTCTATCATTTCCTAGATTGCATCCTAGTACTGCTTTCACCACTCTTTTGTTGACTATGAGGGCCACTCCATTTCTTTTGCGGGTTTCTTGCCCACAGTAGTAGATATGATGGTCATCCGAACTGAATTCGCCCATTCCCGTCCATTTTAGTTCACTGATGCCCAGGATGTCAATATTTATTCTTGCCATCTCATTTTTGACCACATCCAACTTACCCAGGTTCATGGTTCTTACATTCCAGGTTCCTATGCAATGTTTTTCTTTACAGCATTGGACTTTCCTTTCGCTTCCAGGCATATCCGCAACTGAACATCCTTTTGGCTTTAGCCCAGCCGCTTCATCAGCTCTGGATCTACTTGTACTTGTCCTCCGCTCTTCCCCAGTAGCATGTTGGACGCCTTCCGACCTGAGGGGCTCATCTTCCAGCGTCATAACTTTTATATGCCTGTTGTCTTTGTCCATGGAGTTTTCTTGGCAGGGATACTGGAGTGGCTTGCCGGTTCCTGCTCCAGGTGGATCACATTTGGTCAAAACTCTCCACTATGACCTGTTCATCTTGGGTGCCCTGCTCGGCATAGTTCATAGCTTCTCTGAGTTCTTCAAGCCCCTTCGCCACGGCAAGGCAGTGATCCATGAAGGGGCCAGCTAGATTGGTGGGGTATTAATAATAATAATAATAATAATAATAATAATAATAATAATAATCTGGTCACATTTGGCATGGAGGTGCAGGGTACAGAGGTGAGGCAATTAGGTGATCACCTGTAGGCACCCTTGGGGTGCTAGTTATTTCTGGAGGCCAGCTGCTCAGGGTAACCTATGGACTGGTTGTGGAGCACTCTTCAGGCAGCCTAGAACCCACAGTTGTGAGGCCCTGGGGAGGGGTCAGGGAAACCTCCCAATGGAATGGGTGTGGCTCAGGGATGATGCTGAAAGGTCTCCTCTCTTGGGCAAAGGGACTCACCCAAGGCAGTATACAATTAGAATTGCCCCCATGCCGATTGTTATTTCCCTCTTTTGAGATCTGTAGCAATAAATGTGGCTCTAGTTCACTCAATTTCTCTCTCTCTTTCTATTACCTACTCCAGCAACAAATAATTCAACCACAGCAATAACACCACTTCCTGAAGTGGTGCCCCTGAAGCTTTTCAGAAGGCCATGAGGGAGAGTGCAGGATGCGTCCCTGAGGAGTTGCAGTGCCAAGGCATGCGTAGTCCTGGGAGCTTTATTGCAATTACCCAATTGTGGTGTCTTTGCTTTGCAGGTGTCTTTGAACTGATGCAGTGACTCAACGTTGCCTCTTTCATCGTTGTTTGCCAGAGGAGATGCCCTGCCAAGCTTTTGCCATTACGCAACTTGAGCTCAGACCAAAGGATGAAAGGCAAATACAATTTCAATGGACTTAATAGAATAGATTAATCTTTTTTTAAAAAAGAGACAGAACAAATTACTGCATCTGTTTGGTGCCTTTACTACTGTGGGGGTAGAAAGAAGTCAAGAGCTGAAGCTCCTTTGTCTTACCTTGGTAAAAGATCCTAGTCTGGAAGTCAAACACTATTAACTTTAATGAAGCAGCTTTGAAGGCTGGGAAGAGACAGCCGATACTATACTTCCCTAATAATAAACCACACCGACAGATAAAAACAAACATGCAGAAGATAACGTATAACATTTCAGAGAAGCAGGCCAATAATTAATGTAAGTTGATGTGATCTTTGCTTCTCTTTAAAACCCATTGCTCCTTATGTTGTGGTAACTTCTAAGGAGCAGAAAAATGTAATCCTGCTCTTAAAGCACCACCGAAGCAGGTTATTACCCACAGGAAATCTGCGGCAGAGCCAGGCTTTTACATCGCCACTGACAAGGGCAATCTTATCACTAG
The DNA here is from genome assembly GCF_965153285.1 of Podarcis tiliguerta. Lineage (NCBI taxonomy): Eukaryota > Metazoa > Chordata > Lepidosauria > Squamata > Lacertidae > Podarcis > Podarcis tiliguerta. The sequence continues at coordinate 71,822,300 of NC_139534.1, forward strand.
GTTAAATCTTCAGGTTGGGAAAGGATCTTGATGCCCTCAAGGGAGCAAAATCTTTGCCCGGAAGACAATACCGTTGGGCAAAACTCTTAGGTTGGTGGAGTGCTGCCAGCAAAGCAGGTAGAGCTGAAGATTTGGTAACAAAGGATCAGAACTAGATGGAATCCAGTGCTCACTCCGGGCTTGCTTCCATTTGTGCAAAGTTATGCATGCAAAAGGGGATGCACTGTGAGTTAAACCACAGAGCCTAGGACTTGCCGATCAGAAGGTTGGCGGTTCGAATCCCCGCGATGATGTGAGCTCCCGTTGCTCAGTTCCTGCTCCTGCCAACCTACCAGTTTGAAAGTACCTCAAAGTGCAAATAGATAAATAGGTACCACTCCGGTGGGAAGGTAAACGGCATTTCCGTGCGCTGCTCTGGTTTGCCAGAAGCGGCTTAGTCATGCTGGCCACATGACCCGGAAGCTGTACGCCGGCTCCCTCGGCCAATAAAGCGAGATGAGCGCCGCAACCCCAGAGTCGGCCACGAGAGGACCTAATGGTCAGGGGTCCCTTTACCTTTACCTTTATGCATGCAAAATATATGGTGTAAGGAAATTGCTCCAAATGCTGAACACCAAATTATACCAGGGGTAGGGAACCTCATGTCCCAGAGGCAAATGTGGCCCCCTAGGCATTTCTATCTGGCCCTCGGGGCTTTCCATGTCCTTCACCAGCCCTGCTCTGCCCCCTTCTTGAGTGCTTCTGCCTGGCTGGAATATGTCCCTGAACAGTGGTCATGCTGCTGCCTGCCTAGATGGAGAATGGGGAGATGTGTATGGGTGTGTAGAAATCTCTGCCTTTTGCATGGCCCAGAATGTAGCTTACTGGACAAAAGAAAGAGTTACATCCATTGCTCCACCTCCTTTTCCCACTGGCTCCAACATGGGCATGTGGTCCCCATAAGGCTACCCACCACAAGGGAATGTGGCCTTAACAAGGGAACCCAACTCATATAACAATGCACAGGACATGAGGCTACATCACTCGACCCCTTATTCCCAGAAGTGTGAAGGCACAAGTGAGGAAGAGCTTATCACAAAGGGAGCACTTTGCTGAAAATACAAGTAGCCAAGGCTAGCAACAGATATCTAGAGCTTCATTTACAGCAGAAGCATTTAATTGCATTATTCATTATTCATGGTAAGGCATTTTGAGTGTTTGTGAGAGAAGATGGTTGGAGAAAAATCATCTTTTTATGTATAAAAAAATTATTTTTATTAAAGATTTTCTTTGTTGAGAAAAAACAGCTTTGAAATAGAATTGCAACCTTAAGAATGGAAGCTTCCTAACACGAACAGCCTATAAATATTGCTCAGTTCTCTTTTGCCATGTCTCCTGTTGGTAGGTTAGTATTTACTTGAACCCACTTCATGAGCTTTGGGATGGAAGTTCACCAAGGATCTTCTTCATCACTGGGGACTGAAGAATGGCTAAGTTTGGAGAAGTTATTTGAGGTTCCATACACAGAGCCCAGCGTGTGCTGAAGCACCACTGGGGAAATGTCTGCCTCATAAACTGTTGACAGCTATCCCCAGTCAGGAAAACATGCTCAGCCATTCTAAAGCCTAGGACTGAGTTTCACTGTGATCATGGTGAGGTAAATCTAAGTATAATATGTAAGCAGGGAGTAAGCGGTTCTATGATCACGAAGCTGCCCTAGAAAATTCCACAAGGCACCCACATTTGAAATAAGTCATGGGCTACTAAATTATTCCTCTCTGACAGTTGCCATTTGCTTGCCTTGAAAACATGCCTCTCTTGGAGTATCAACTAGGAGCGGATTTCCTCCTGCTTGACCCTTATCAGCAGCCAAACGTCGTAAAGGAATATTTGTGTCCTCTTTAGATGTAATTCTCGGCTTTAGTCTCTTTGTATTTTCTTTTCCTTATTTCCGAAGAGATTTATATGTGAAGCCAGGATGCCTGCAAGTTCACTTGCCCTGCCATAGATTTCACAGGGACTGCTAAGCTTCGACTTACGGCATCATAAAACATACAGGCTAGCCACTTGGGAGTAAACAAATGCAAGAACATTTGATGTTGGAAATAAGCAGGACAGAGCAGGTAAAACAAAGCTTTTCTGCACAACTGAAAGGAAAAGAAAAAACACACACAAGAGAAATGGAAAGAGTGATAAACAGAGCTTTGTGCTTTGTTACCTACAGTCTACATTTTAAATATAGAAAAAGACGGAATAAAAACTAATTATGGCAGCCGCTTGATTTTTTGCCAAGCCTGTTTTCTTTTTCCTTTTACAAAGGCATGCCTACTGGGATCATTAACTTTTCTGGACACGTTTGGAATTTTGAGAAAGTGCCATGGGTGTTGGTTGCAAAATGGCTGCTTTAAGGTTGGATGCCATAGAGTGTGCGGCAAAAAAGGGGGGGTGGGAGTTGTGGGGGTGTGGCAACACACAAAACGGCTGCCATATTTAAGATATCAGAAAAAGTGACAGGAATATTAAATACTGTGGGCATGTTGCTCAATGTTATGCATTGCAGATTTTTGAAGGGAATATTTTTGGCGATTTTTCGTGGCACTATCAGAGGTACTGGCAGGTACACTAGTATCTAAGGCTGCTGGGCTGGCAATCTCATATAAACTATAATCATACTATAATGGAATAATATATTATGCTTTTCTATAATATATTGCATTATAGTATAGATTTGACGTAGCAAATATGCTTGGTCTATTTTTGCTTTGACCTGACTCTATCCTGACAACCAAGATTCCTGCTAGCTAGGCTAACCCTCTTAGCTTTCTCTCTGACAGGAGCCAGTAGCAATGTAAAGTCAAAATCATTTAGCACCTATTGTCGCTTCCTTCTTCTTATCAAACCATCTTAAGGCAAAAGTACACATCACATGTAACCAGTTGCAGCTTTTTCTCTTTTATTTTCTTCTTTTTCTTTTTAAAAAAATAAAGCAGCCTACAAGTCTCAATGGAGGAGAGGCTGTTTAACTCTTTCCCTTCCCGTTATTTTTCTGCTTAAATCATTCCATATAATTAGTACCAAGATCTTTATTCACACAGGGCAACATGTTTCTGAAAGGAAAGGTTTTGTGTGGGAAAATGTCAGAAAGGGAAAAGGTTAAGCTGTCCCCTCCTCCTCCTCCTCCTCCTTTCCCCACCCCTTCATTCCTCTGCTGAAGCTCGCAGCCTCAGAAACTACATTTGTTTAAACCTGCATTTGGTAAGAAAGATAGAAGAAACAGAGGAAAGAAATATGGCTGTGCAGAAGAGGTAGTTCTCATTCTGTCAGCCAGGTACAGCTAAACATTTTTGAAGTAGAAGAGTTGTTTTGGAGTGGCTTCTTTGTTTTCAGGAAACAGTTTTGTGAAAGCATTCCCATTTTCAGTTCCACGGGAATTCTAATGATTTATTCCATAAAAATGATTGTTAAAAAATGGTGCCCAGTTGCAAACATGTCAAAAGACAGATTTCCTACTTTTTAACAAGGATATTAAGATCATGAGAAGAGTAGCCAACTTTTAAATAGCAGAAGCCAAATGTTATAAGGTAAACGTAGAAGCCAATATTGGAGAAGCTTGACCAATAGTTAGCTACAAATTAAAATAAGAAACTGGCATGATGGAAAATGTGCCATTTGAAGGGTCAGATACAGAGTTTTAATTAAATTACTTTTTACTGATTATGTGTTTTAGTTTTCATGACATTTACTGTGCTATAGGTTGCAACTAAGTTTTACTCAGAACAGATCTAGAGGTGCAATTGATAGTTAAGTCCACTGATTTTGATGCATCTGTTCTGAGCATGGCTTTATTTCATTCTCTGAGGACTCATGCCTTTTTGTATTTATCTCTCCAGTTCTAGTCTTTTTTGTGATAACCTACAGTTTTAAAATTCGAATTGACTGAGTGAATTATTTGCTGGCTTTTATATTTATATCCTGATATGTTTTAATTGGATTGGTATCACATTTTAATTGTATTTTATCATTGTTTTACAGATTGTATGTAAGCCACCTTAAATGTATCTTAATAAATAAATATAAATAAAAGTGCTTTCCGAAGCTATCATTTAACTTTTATTCAGGTGTTTTGAACAAACACTTTATTTCATGAAAATTGAATCTGTCTAATAACTCTGCTACTACAAACCAATCAACAAACCCTGCTGAATTGGCCTTTAATTACACTTATAGAGTTTGGGATGTTTTCTTGACCTAGAAAGTCTGAAGATGACATAGTTTTTAAAAACCAGATAATTCCTGGATGGCTTTACAAGGGGTTAAGACAAATTTTTGGAATATAAAGCTACCAATGACTATTAGTCACTGTACTACGTCCAGTGACAGAGGCAGTATGCCTTCAGATATCATTTTATGGACATCCCAAGTGGGGAGGGTGCTTTTGCTCTCATGTTCTGCTTGGGGGCTTCTCATAGGCATCTGAAGAAGATGCTGGACTAGATAGTCATTTGGTCTCTTCTCATGTTCCTGCTTCCCACTACCTCCTGAAATTGGTTTTATCCCAAACAGATGTTTGACACAGATACTGCAGACATTTTAATGTCTGTGTGATTATGTAATTATGCAAAATATCGGGAGTCAGACTGAGCCACAGAACTTTCCCGACTGCCTAAGTTTGCCCACTTTGGATGGAGCAAGGAAAGCTTTGGCGCTTTGCTTACACACAAATTCAGGTTGAAGAGAAGTATGCCCTCTTGTGTTCTGTTTGAGAAAACAATAAAGCAAAATGTGTTTTCTGCAGCCTGATCTTATTCCAGAGCATTAGCATGGATGGTACTGAATTCCGCCACCCCCCAAGTATGTTATGCATAAAATTAATCTTACTTATGACTCTAGGATTCCAGAGTAAGAAAAAGAACACAGAAGAGCCCCGCTGGATCAGAATATCAACTTCCTGTTTTCCAGAGGCCTCATGGATGTCCACACACAGCCCATGAGGGCAACAAGAGAGAACTCCCATGCATGTTCCCCAGCAACCGTTATCCATGCTGCCTCTCCTGCTGAATGTAATACCTGGCCAATGTTCTTTCCACCTGGTTCTTTGTCTTTTGCGTGCAGATTTTGATTTCAGTTGCTCTCTTTTAAGAGACGTTTTTGGTTTTGTTTGTTTGTTCTATCTGCATTTGAAAGAGAAACTATTTTCAGATCCTGGATTAACACACAGATCGGAACATAATGATCCTTTGGGTTTCAGAGTTCTCTGAGTTTTGCAATATAGTTGTCACCTCAGAAAAGTACTCAGATGCATAACTCTGCCACCACACACTTATTTCAATAATATGCATTTAAGAAACCTGCACTTTGAGACAAAATATGCGCTTGAATACATATTTTGTGATGAAATATTTATATATGATTTATAATACATTTTTTTCTTAAAGAGCTCCACAGATTGATGGGACAAAATGGACTTTAAAAGACCTGTGAAACTGACATTGTCACTCTCTCCCTGGCAGGCAGCTGAAGCTTAGATGCCAATGCAGCCCTCAATTCCTCCTATGCTGTTGCTGCTTACTGCCACGGTGCCTCTGAGGTGTCTTTGGGGTCATTTGGGGAGGGGGGGAGGCTGGCCTGCGCAGGGCCTGTGCCTTAGCTGCACCGCTGGGACTCCTGGCAGCATAAGCCCACTCCCACCAGTGGATTTTCCTTTCTCTCCAGCAGTGTAGCAGCAATTGCAACATTTCCTGAACCCCTTCGGCCAGCCTTCTGGTGACTAAAGAACCATTCGAAACAAATCACCTTGAAATTACATTGCACAGAGAGCGAGCATTCTGGAGATATTGGAGGTCCTCTCTTGAATCACGTTGAATCTTTAATAAAGGAAGAACATGCTGCACATAGACGGGCTATAAGAGCTGCCAGGAGCTGCCACAGAGACGCAGATAGATTTGGAGGCTCATTCAATTGCAGTTAGCCAGTGAGGGAAGACTGAATGGCTGGCTGCCCTATGATGCCATCTGCAGCTCCATTCGAGCAACCCATGTGGGATTCTTCTTGGTTAGCATCCTCTGAAGAGGATAATGGCCTATGAATAATTTTAGGCAAACGGAAGGTTGTAATTATTATTCTTAGCTATCAAAAACGATACAAGTTTCTCAAAAGGGCAGTAGATCCTGGTGTACTGCTAGTTAAATGACTACTGTCCTCTTTCTCAGCCTTTCTGGTCACTAATCACTACCCTTCAGGAATGCATTTGGAGGCAGCCTTCAGGGAAAGTTCCCTTCAGGTCTCAGATTGATGATGTAAAGCAACAGACCTTAGCATTTCCTTAGTCCATCACAATGGTGCCTGTAACACCTCAGTTCACCAGCGGGCTGGCAGATGCATAAAACAGGCCCCAAAGCTTGGATTAATTTACCAGCATAGCGTTTGAATGGTGGTCAGCTCAGCAAGCCGGCAAGAGTGCCAAAAAACTGAAGAAATTTGTAGTCCAGTGCTCAAAAGCTACACTAATACTGTAAAGAATTAAAACGAACTTTAAAAAGTCTATTACATGCTTTGGGGCATAATGCTGGGGAAAATAGTATGATTTTCATTACTCAACACAACATTTTTTAAATATAAAAATGACATTTGAATCATTTCAGAATCTTGCTTAGTAGCTGCTAAGATTTAAATGCAGTCCTGAAAGGAAAAAAAAAGGGTGTGTGTGTGTGCTATTTTCTCATGTCAAAATAACTTTGTAGTTCTAACATTAAATTATGCATGTAAGGGATGGCTTTTAAAACAATACAGGAAACCATTCACTTTCATTGTTTTGGTGCAGTGCCTACCCCCCATTTACTTTACAGTATCCCCATTTAAACTGACTTTTTCAGGGCAGTAGGTTGCAGAATACAGTTTTTGCACGTGAGAACGACAGCCTGTGAAGAGAGCATAGCAGTATCCCGTTTCAAATTGTTATCAATTATACAGGCCAAAACAGTCTGTCACTGACAGACGGTTTTGTGGTGGACACACCAGTGTTTTTCTAGGCGAAAGGGTAATGATCATGCTGTTAATTCTTCATTAATAGCATGGAATGTGAAGGTGAAGAATTAAGCCAAAGGAAACAACAACATCCACAAGGGAAGGGGTAACACTTTAAACGTTGTTGAGAAAAGCTATCAGAACAAGAAAACATCAGTTGGGGATTGGGGTACTTTTGATTGTGAGTGCTCTCTGGAAGAATTTGTCTTTTTAATAAACTTAGAAAAGGCTGGTCTGGTCTCGCCTGGGCGTGTTTGCAGAATACCTGCACCAGGACCAGTTGACTGGAATGTCTTGAATATTAAGAAGGAAAAACATTCAGATGTCACCAAAAATGTACGTAATTCTGTGCTGTCAAAGTAGTCAGGTGAGAAAGGAAAACTGGCATTTCCCATCTTAAGTGATGTGTACAATTTAAGTAAGCAGCTTTTAAATGCCTTAATGCAACTTTTTTAACATTCAGCTATTAGTGTGATTACAAGATACTTCACAAAGTCATTATGGCATTTCTGTGTATTTTTTATTTTACCTTTCCGCCATATTTACAAGACAGGATTCATAACTTTACAAGCAAATACAGTTGTGTGGCATATTGTGTGAACTGGATGAGGATTGTAGCAACCCTCCATCCTCAGACCACATTGGGAATGAGAAATGTTCCACAGTGATTGCATCTTGAATTAATCCCGGCTCCATACAGGATTTACCCCTTGCATTGTCTTTGTCACAGGCCGGACGATGCATTAATCCTGCAAAATGTATGTCTTCTTTCCTTGCCTCCCAAAGGAGCCCAAATACCTACTGACTTCCTAGATTGCTACATAGATCAGACAACATTTGCCCTTTAGCTCACAAAAGCTCTTGCTATCAAAAATTTATTCATCTATAATCTGCAGAACTGTGCATTTTTATGTACAGCAGATTAACATGGCTACAAAAAAATCTAAGCCTTTAACTGATAATTTTTATTTGTAATATGAAAAACTAAGAGTTGTGGGCATTTCTGTATCTTCATTGTCTGGCTGCCCAACCTGAACATGGTATCCTATGAATATCTAAATGAAATGTAAACTGTTTGGCATTGAATAATGAGCATTGCTTCCAAGATCTTTCCAGCAGGTGGTTTAGGGAAGCAAAATTGCTCCAGATGAATGTGAAAAATGGCCCACTATACAGAACCACAATTAATATTTTGATCATTCAGTCTGACATTTTTGCTCTTTGGAAATTATTTTGAGTGCATCATTGGAAATAAACCAAATTCTCTTTGCCTTCCGCTCCAGAGATTATGTTACTAAAATGTTTGGCTCTGGTACTACCTCTTCTGTACTAAAGCTCCGAAAGAGCCCATTAGATTGTTAGTCTCTGATTCTGAAGCTGTGTTTGAGATCAGAGAAGCCAAGCCTTTTATTTTTCCAGATAGAAAGGAATGTGTAATTATCCAACAGGAGGATTCTTTTAATCTCAGTGAAAATTTAGGTCAAAAGAAAATTGACGATGGTAGTTATTATCTGTAAAAGAGCCCAAGAGATTAATCTAATGAAATGCCACACCATGAAATAAATTCTTAGGATGGGTGTACTCACAACCAGGTCAAGATCAAATAAGAATGAACTGCAGGCAGATGCTTTTGCACAAATAATTACATCTGGATGTTCCTGAAGAACAAGGTATTTTTAGATTTTTCATACTGTGATACTAAACACTTCGTGAAGAAATATCACATTCTTTAAAATAGATTCTGGCTGAATCCAATGTTTGGATTTAAGTGCAAACTCGAGGGAAGTACTTAGATTCCAAACCAGAAATGTTCTTATGCATATTTCTCATACTTGCTCCTATAAATACCTAAATATTTCCTTTCTGGTAGTGATGATCACCTGTTGATGAGAAGGAGAAAGGGACAACCTTTAACAGTCTCAAAAAATAGGCAGCAAAACTGCACTTCATGCATTAGTTTCCTCTTCAACCAGGCCTTTGGCTGATTAACATTCTACAGTCTTTTAAATGTGTTTGTAGGAAGGGGCTGGACAGAGTTTTCCAGTTCTCAATATACATTATTGTTTCGTTTTCTTCTTGCTAAAGTCCCCAGCCACCCTGGATTGCCCGCTCACAATATTCAAGGGCATCCAAATACATAACAATGTGTTATTTGGGAAGAGGTTGGGGCTGAAATAGCCATTGCAGCAACTCTGTAGTATGCTAACCAGTCTTCTGCACATGTCTATTTTATGTTGTTATTATAGCATAGGGCAGGGACGGAGTCTGTGGCTTTTGAGAGATTGTTGTTGGACTACAGCTCCCATCATCTGTTACCATTTGCCATGTTGGCTGGGACTGATGGGACTTGGAGTTCAACAACAGCTGGAGGGCCACAGGCTACCACTTACACAAGTTAGGATTCATGAACTATTTTGCAGTATTGAAACTTCTCACAAAAAGAGGCAGACGATCGTTAATATTGCCTGGTCAGTTCATAGGAGCCCCAACCATAGTTATCAAAATAGTCAATTTGAATCTGAAACATGCTGCTGAGGTAGGTGAGTGGGAAAATAGAAGCTTTGCTGGACACACAGGCACAAATTTGACGCAAGGTCTTGGTATGGGGCTTTGAGTGTTTACAGAAGGAAGGGAACCCTGAGGTGTTTGAATTCTTGTGGAGGCCTGTATCCTTTTAGTAATCAAAACGAGCACACACAATGCTGCTGGTCCATTGCCAGGACAGCCAGGATGAGGAAGAGTGATGGAACCCAAGAACCCTGCAGGGAAGGCACAGAAGAAGATGACTTTGAACCCATATCTTGGCGGGTCCAGATACTGGCCACACCTCAGAGGAGGGGACAAGCTGGAAGGTACTAGAAGCAGGAAACGTGAGGGATCACAAAGAGGCAGAAGCAGGCAGATGGCCTGGCGCTGGGTGATGAGGTTTCCAGTTTGGATACAGGCTCTGACAGAGGGGAGCCAGACCCTGCTTCTCTCCTGCAGCTCCATCGCAACAGCTTCTTCTGCTGATGGCTCTCTGGCCCCACTTACTCCTAGAACGCAAAGGATGTTACATGTTGCCGAGCAATGAACCAGACAGGCACAGAGAGAGGCTCCAGTGGATCATTGTAGCAGAAGATTACAGGGAAGGAGCTCTGACTCAGAGGGCTGGAGAGCAAAGGAGGAGCTGCACACCAGTTTGAGCAACTTCTTCATTAGAGAGGTTTGCCTTGATGAGTTTCCTTGTCTTTTTGCCTTTCCCTAGTAAAGAAATTAACAGCACATCAGCCTCGCTTCTCCCTCTCTGACCTGTGAATGATTTGCTCTTCCTGCCAGCTCCGTGTCATCTAGTGTATTGCTGGAGGAGGCCTGGGGTGTCCTGAATTCAAATCCTCACTCAGCTATGAAGCTCAGTACGTTATCTTGGGCCACTTGCTATCTCTTAGCGCAACCTTCACCACCAAGCTTTTGTGAGGTTAAGAACTCCTTCCTGAAATAAAATCAGTACACATTAGCTCTGTGGTGGCGGAAATGGCCTTTTGAAAATGAATACAAAATATCCTTGCAACTTTTGCAGGCCCCACACCCAAACTCAACATTTGATGGAGGGCGAGGTAAAGTCTTAATACTGCATGAGCCAGTCATGTTTTATTTATGGTAGCTATGGTTTCATTAAAAATGGCCCTACCTGCTAGCATAGCACAGCTATGCTTTTAACAGTTTTTATCAGGTTGTTAAAACTACACAGGTGATGAATATTTCATGAGGAGAAAGAGCAAACCATTTAGCAAACTGAATTCGTTCTAGAAGCTGGTGCCACCTAGAAGAGTAATGCCTGTTAATTCTGTATATATAACCAAAGTTGCCTGTTAAGAAAAGAAATTAAATGGCTGCGCATGGCATTTCCAAGAAGTCAGAAGGGTGGTTTCATTCAGGCGGTAAATTAGTGTCTACACACACTTCCCCATTTATGTCAAGGAGAGTAAAGGGATCCTTTTTCAAATGCTGTTTTATTTTACAGGTTTGGGAAGGGAGTCTTTTAGGAGAGTGCATTTTCATCTATGATTTCGTTGTTGTTGTAACTTCTGTCTTCCAAATCAGAAATTTTACTTGCAATGCATATCATAGAGATGTTGGGCTGCAAAGAAGGCCAAGAATTGCTTTATGCTGAGATACCATCATAGCTAAGAAGAGCTGACTTGTGTTTCTCTTTTATTTGCATTACCCGGAAACTTGACGTGGAGCACAACTTTCTGGGTGCAGTTTTAGGAATTTCCACTTGGTGGAGCTTTATGATTGAATTTTTAATACATCATTTTCAAACGTTTGCAACTCAGACAGAAGATACAACCACAACATCGGTTTGCAAAAATGCAATGAAGATTTGTTTTGGACTTGGATTTGTTCAGTTACACTATTAATTAAAAAAAATAATACAGGATGCTCCTAGACTATCACTCTTTTCGGGTGGGATTCAGCCACGTGCTGCCAAATTCAGGTTGCATAATTCAACCATTCATGTTGATTTGGAGCTTTTATGCAACAAACCCACTTCCCCCAAAACCGAACTATATGTGATAAGTCAAGTGATGGAGAAATATACCGAGAGGTGTGGAAAGATGCTTGCATGATGCAATAACATATAACCTCCTTCAAATATATGAAAGAGAATGCTCAATAAGCATTCAATCAATGACCACAATGTACTTCAGGCTTCTTGCTTGATAATTCTACTGATATAATTAATTTGGAGAAACCTGCCCCCCTCCCCGGCTGATCTAAGTGATAACATTGGTTTCCCCTCCCCTCCATACTGCATATTTCTGCTCACAGTTCCCCACAGTATTATTCATATTGTGAAGTGCTTTACAGTGGTGATTGCATTTGCCCTCTGGCGTAGCCTATGCTATAGCAGGACTGGGCTGGACTTTCGATATTTCAAAAGTTCATCCTGAACTGAGAGCGGGGGTGGGGGAAGTTCAGGGGTGCAACTGCACCCTCTGTTCTGCAGATTTGGCAATTGAGAAGATGGAACTCATCATAGCTCCTTCTAGCCCCAATTAATTGACAGCAGTGCAAAGGTCTTTGCTATGGAAGCCTTCCTTTTGCAGCTTCTGTCATAATCAGATCGGCAGGGCAGGGCTGTTCAGGGGTTTTGGCTAGGGTGGCAGATTGACGGATATGTCCATTACTGTTTCATTGCTTCTCATCTTCCCAATCTTAGATTCACTTCTCCACATTTCCACACATAAGCTTGTGATGATTATGTCCTCATGAAAATTCATCCACATTTTATTTTAACTTTCACCTAATATATACATTCTGTATGCAATTTTGCAAAACACACATTCCCTACCTCCCGGGCAATTGATCCCACTGAAATATGTTTTTGTATGTTACTTTTACTAATATGTGCCTTTACCTGTTACAGTGGTACATCGGTGTTTTAACATCTCCGTTTTCAAACATTTCGGTTTTTGAACGCCGTAAACCCGGAAGTAAATGCTTCAGTTTTTGAACATGCCTCAGAAGTCGAACATGCCATGAGGCTTCTGTATTGCGTTTTCCATATTGAGGGTTCCATATTGAGCTTTGGGTTTTTGAATGCTTTGGAACTTGAATGGTCTTTCGGAACAGATTACGTTCGAAAAGCAAGGTATCACTGTATATACATTCTGTACTTGACTGGAGAATTGCATTGCAAAATTGAGATAAGTTTGATGCTCAAAGAATGGCTGAACAAGAGACATGTGAGCGCATAGGAAGACAAGCTAATGATCTAGGAATTGTACAGATACACCGGCAGGGGGTCATTTTTGCATTGAGATGAAAAGAACATGAATTTAGTTTCTAGTTGGAAACAACTATTCTCACTGCCAAACATTGTTGTCAAGCTTCCTGGGACATTTGTCGATCGCAAAATTTTATTTTGCTGTAAGCAGCAGTGGGAGAGATCTTGCCCCCATCTCAGATTAGTCGACTTTGCTCTGTAAAAAGACTTCTCACACACAGCCAACATTGTTTATCTTCTGCAGCTCTGCAAAATTTACTCAAAATATGACATCTGATACATTTCAATGAAGTTTCTAGTCCTCATTATGATGCGGATGTGATTGAAAATGGTTCATGTAGACTTATTGAAAATCTTCGTTTTTCAGGATGTGTGTTTGCCCATGGCTACACCTCTCCCCTCCCCTCCTCTTTCCCCCTCTCTCTTTTGAATTATGTTCCCTTACACCACCTTCTTTTATCCCACTCCCCAAAAGACAAATAACATCTCACCAGGTTTTACAAATACTCACATAACAGCTTCAGATGAAAACATGTTAATTGAGCAAGTTTAGCTAAAACAAAACATCACACGAATATTATCACTGTGCATATTTTGCTTTCATTGCAGCATTTGAGCCTTCTTGGCACAGACTTCTGATTATTTTGGCATGAGTGTGAACAGTTTTGAATATACTATTATGCAGAAACATGGATTAATTAGTCAACAGGGTCAAAGAACCTGGAATGTTATTGTACACAGGACTATTACTGATGTGAAGCTAGCTGGTGCTCAGCTGAGGGAGCTGTAGGCTTAAAGGCACTCTGATGTCTTTCGGAAACTGGGAAGAAAAATGTCTATTCTCCAAATCATCTATTCCTCTATTTCCCTGACCCTTTCCTCATTCTTTATCACCAGGGCAATTTGCATAAAAATAGGATCTATGCCACTTATGAGTTTGTGTGTTCCTGCTGCTTATTCATCCCTTGAAATCTTAATCCTTTGTGGCATTTATATAGTACCTTTCACCCCAAAGCACTTTACAGTAATTACTAATTGATATAAAAGGATCACTTCATCCACCCCTGACATGAAGTCACCTCTGTGGTGAAACCAGCTGTTTAATCATGTAGAGGGTGGGGGAGAAATCATAGCAATTTAATACAGAAAGTAAAGAATGAAACAGAGAGAGGAAAGATGAGGGAAATGCAAACAAACTTCAATATGTACTTTGGCTTTGGGCAACTTGGAATGATGTTTCTTGCTTTGCATGGGGTTAGACTAGATGAACCTTGGGGTCCCTTCCAACTATGCAATTCTATGATTTTATGTTGTCAAAACTGTAATTAATTAATATTTAATTATTAACTAACTAACTAACTAACTATCATTTAATTATTTGTGAAGCGGCTATGCACAATTTATAGTAAAGTACCATAAAGAAGGCTGGTCATCGAAGAACTGATGCTTTTGAATTATGGTGCTGGAGGAGACTCTTGAGAGTCCCATGGACTGCAAGAAGATCAAACCTATCCATTCTTAAGGAAATCAGCCCTGAGTGCTCACTGGAAGGACAGATCCTGAAGCTGAGGCTGCAATACTTTGGCCACCTCATGAGAAGAGAAGACTCCTTGGAAAAGACCCTGATGTTGGGAAAGATGGAGGGCACAAGGAGAAGGGGACGACAGAGGATGAGATGGTTGGACAGTGTTCTTGAAGCTACAAATATGAGTCTGACCAAACTGCGGGAGGCAGTGGAAGACAGAAGTGCCTGGCGTGCTCTGGTCCATGGGGTCACGAAGAGTCGGACACAACTAAACGACTAAACAACAACAATTTAACAACAACAAAATGTTGGTACCACCCTGCAATTTGTTGTGATCTTCATAACAATCTGAAGTTATTTGCAATTTACAATCCTGGGCCAATATACTTTGCCCCACATTCCGTCCCCAGAATCTGACTCGATTGGCAGTTGAAACTGACTTCAACACTGGGGACAGAGCAGCATTTTCCACCACACCTGAAGCAACAGAAAAAGACTCAGGGTCCTAGAAAAGGTGATGTGGCAAAAGAGCAGAAAGGCTGGAGGACTCAAGAGGATCAGCTTTTAGCTACTGCTGTCACCACCCCACAGTGGGGTAGAGATGCTAACGTACTGCCAAGTCACTTTGAGATGTCTTAAATAAATAAATAAATAAATAATAAACCTTTATTGTCACTACACCACCTGTGTGCAGTGAAATTAAATGAGCCCCCCCCCATACACTCAGTCTTGTTCGCGCTCTGTGTGCTTTTACACTTCTTGTGTAATAGGTGACACTATCATCATACTGGCATCCACCACTGCCTCATTTGAAATCGTAATGTTCCAGGAATGAACTCTGACATAAAACCCAGATTTAAGAATCCTTTCTGGGTGAAACCTGGCCATGATAATAATTTGGCATTCGCATTTTAAACAATCCAGCATCATGGAAAAACACATGCAATCCCTATCCTGTTCCGAACCACGCTGTGTAAAAAGATTGGGCGAAAAGATTCCTGCATTGAGGGGGCTGGACTAGATGACCCCCCCCGGTCCTTTCCAACTCTACAGTTCTATGATTCTATGAAAATAATTGTATGCTTCTTTCAGAAAAACGTCTCTTTCACATGTATTGGGACCTTTGTGTTGGTATACAAATTGACATGGCTCTGGGGACTGAGAGAATGATCTTGGTTAACCATTACCAGTTAAGCTCCTGCTGCTCCTTGTTTTAAGCTGCCCCACTAGCAAATTAGAAGATAACAACACCTTGGGGAACATTCTGTACATTCATAGTGCTCTCAAAAGGCAAAAGAAAAGAAAAGAAAAGAAAAGCAATCTCTCTCAACAATACAGCTGAGGTTGTACTGAGGAAGGCATAGTTAATGGAGGGGAAGAGTTCATAATATCCAGGTGTTTTCTAGTTATCTATGTTCTTGTGCATCTATGGCTGAATGCAAAATTTAAAATTTCAGAATTTATAGGTTGCATGGGGAAAGTTGCATGAATGCAACTTCATGTCTTTTTCTCTGACATCCTCTCCTGTGTACACATCCTCTGCCTCAGTATGAATTACCGAGGCATTTTACAACGAAAGCTCAGAAATCAAAATAAAACACAAGCTAAAACAAAAACAGGAGACTAAAATAAAATCCCGTAGCAAGTGCTTAAGCATCTGGCAAGCCAAATGCCTGCCAGGACAGGCGGCTGCATGCTAAGTGTAGGAGTGAATTGTTGGTTGCTGAGTATTGAGTGGGTGTGTTTATTGGAAATATGGCGCCAGAGGTGACTCTGCAGGAGGAAGGATGGAGGAATCTACCTATAATGGTCATTATGGGAAGGGGGAGATATGGTGTTAAGAGTTTACAGGTGTTTATGGACCACCTCCTCTTCTGGCCCTTTCTCTATTCCTCAGATTCCTGGTTTGCTCTGCCACCATGCCTTCCAGCCTGGTGATGTTCTTTCAGTGTGAAGTCACAGGTAGGTAGCCGTGTTGGTCTGCTGTAGTCGAAACAAAATAAAAAAATTCCTCCCAGTAGCACCTTAGAGACCAACTAAGTTTGTTATTGGTATGAGCTTTCTTCAGGTATCTGCAGAAGTGTGCATACACACGAAAGCTCATACCAATAACAAACTTAGTTGGTCTCTAAGGTGCTACTAGTGTGAAGTCAGTTCATAATAAGGACCCACATTCATGATTTGATCATGGATGAGGAATTTAGCCTGGCATTTATTGTCAAGACCTGGGTGGGTGTGCTGGGTGGGGTTGATGTGATACAGATGTGTCCACCTGGTCCACAGTTGTGTCCATCAGTATAGGCTAGAGCTGAGAGAAAGTCACTCAATGGTCCTTGAATGGGACAGTCTGGGACATCATGGCCTCCATAGCAACAATGAGGCTGTGTGAGTTTGTCATTGGCAGAAACACATAAAGCAAGGCATACCCTGGATCTGATCTTTGTCCCAGGACTTGGAAGAAATGATCTGGAAATAGAGGGAGGTTGAAATAAGCCTTCCAACATGGTCAGGTCATTCACTGGTGGCATTTAATCTCACAGTGGCAGTTCCTCCCCATGATGGACCCAATAAGATAGTCCAACCCCAGAGACTTTGGGAATGCAAGGGACTCCTGAATGCTCTGTGGAATTTTTTGGGTGAACAGAATTGGTGGTCCCTTCAAGGCTCTAGACTCACCATGGAGTGACAAGATGTATTAGATGAGGAACCTACATTGTTTCTTGATTACTCTGGGGAAGTTGTGGACAGTGACAAAGGTTGGACAACAGTCTTGAGTACAAATGGTATAAGACTCACTGCAAAGACAACTGAATGCACATTAGTGTGCATGATTGTGCCTAAAGCATTGCAGTGAGGAATACTTTACTGCCTCCATTGCCTCCTCAAATAGCTAATGTTGTGGTCATTTTTTATACTTCATCAAAACCAGAGATATGAGTACTTTTGAGGTACAATTGTATGCGGTATGCTTGTCAGTGTGATCCTATACATGTCTACTCAGATGTAAGTATTACTGAGTTCAAACAGAACTTAGGATGGGATTAAACTAATAGGCTTCCACTTGCACAATGGGGCTTCCCCCCTTCCCTCTGGGGTTGCCCCCCAAATTGGCTGGGTGTGTGTGTGTTAGAGACCCCCAGGAACAGTATATGGAGGGTGATACTTCCATCTGGCGAGCTTATATGGCTGAGCAGACAAAACGTTTGTAATAACACAAATGTTGAAATCCACCCTTAATGTGCATAGGATCGTGCAGGTGTATGTGTGTGTGTAAAAGAGAGAGAAAGAGAAGAGAAAGAGAGAAAGAGATTCCCTTGCTAAATTGAATTCCTGAAATAAACCTTTTGCAAAAAGGAATCTCAAGCTTGTTCATTTCTTCCCCTCTTGCATTGAATAAACAGCATTGTTAAAATAGCCAAGTACAATTAAATGTGATGCCTTTACTGCAATTTTGGCTATAGGATTCTAGGGAGTTATCACAACATCAATGAGTATTATTGTTTTAAGATGTGCAGCAAGTTTGGATGTCAAAGCCCAACCCTGCATATTGACATTAAGCCTTTTTTAAAAAACAAAACAAAACCAGTGCCTTCTGATTTTATTTTCCATGCACGTCTGGGCAACAGAGACGTTTGTCAGCTTCTTCACACCTTCTGGTAATTAAATAAATTAAATATGTTGCCAGGAAAAGGACTGAGAGATCCAGTAGGTTAACAATTGCCTCTCAAGCCATCTGTTGACATCTATATTAGGCATTGCTATTGAACTACTTGATACTATGAAATCTTGGTTCCGTCAGCTGGCAAACTCCACCAAGAATCATTCCAGAAGGATAATAATGGTGTGAGAGAGATTCTGTGTGGGTCACTGGCTGCTTGCATTTTCATGAATGACAAATAGGTGCACCCTTCTTGTGGGATGAGAGGACACATGAAAAGAACAAAACAGAGTCAGTGAAGAGAAATGGGGTGCTAGACAAGTACAGTGGTACCTCAGGTTACAAACGCTTCAGGTTACAAACACTTCGGGTTACAAACTCTGCTAACCCAGAAGTAGTACCTCGGGTTGCGAACTTTGCCCCAGGATGAGAACGGAAATTGCGTGGCGGCGGTGAGGTGGCAGCGGGAAGCCCCATTAGCGAAAGTGTGCCTCAGGTTAAGAACAGTTTTAGGTTAAGAACGGACCTCCGGAACAAATTAAGTTCGTAACCCGAGGTACCACTGTAAGTGGAAAGTAGCAGAGGGAAATGTTGTGTTTGACCGCTTGTTTCAGTAAAGCTCCTTCTCTCTCTCTCATATTACTTTGTTAAATACAACACACCTTACAGTTTCCACTGACCATCAGAGGTGGGGTGGATGAGGTCACAAAGCTGGGGAAAATCTTTCTCCTATGATGCCATAGACTTGAATGCCCTCCCAAGGGAGGTCTGCCTGGCTCAGTCACTGCTCTTTTTTCAAAGAGTCTTCAGAACAAATTATGCTGCTTTTAGATACTTTTGTTCTCATGGGATGCTGACATTTTAATAAGATCCAATGTGACGCACCGGTTAGAATCCTGGTCTAGAATCATGGAGACCCCCGATCAAATCCGTGTTCAGCCATGTAGTTCACTCAGTGACCCTCACTCATTATTTCTCAGTTTAGCCTACCCCATGGGGTTGTTGTAAGGATAAAACAGAATGGGGGAAAATAAAATTGTAATAATTAAAGAATGGGATATATTGTTTGTATGTCTGTATTAATATAGTGCTACCTCTAGTTACAGACTCAATCTGTTCGGGGGTGCTGTTCGCACCCCGAAAAGTCTATAACTAGAGAGCTGCTTCTGCGCACTTGCACGGCACGATAGAGTGCTTCTGCGCATGTGCGAAGTGTGCAGAACACTTCTGTGCATGCATGCGCAGTGAAACCCACAAGTATACACTTCCGGGTTTGCCGTATTTGCAAGCCGAAAAGACGCAACATAAACCTAACGCAACATGAGGTATGACTGTAGTGTTTATTTATTTATTTTTTTAAAAGTATAATGTTTTAGCAATTGTTTTCAATTCAGCTGTGTGTCATCCATTGTACAGTACAGTCGTACCATGGAAGTTGAACAGAATCCATTCTGGAAGTCCATTTGACTTCCAAAATGTTCAGAAACCAAGGTGCAGCTTCTGATTGGCTGCAGGAATCTCCTGCAGCCAATCGGAACCTGTGGAACCCACATCGGACCTTCAGGTTCCAAAGAACGTTCACAAACTGGACGTTCACAAACACTCTCTTCCAGGTTTGCGGCGTTTGGAAGCCAAAACCTTCAACTCACAAGGCATTCGACTTCCGAGGTATGACTGTGTCATGAATACATGTGTACAGAAGCCAGCTTTTCATGCTGTGTGAAGACTATGCAAGAGTCTATGTCCACAGTTGGAATGGGGCCTGAACAAATAGATTTGAGACCAAACTGACACTCCTGTGATTTTCATCCCATGTCTACCCATGTACTTTTTCTAGACAAATATACACCCTTGTAGGAAAGGGTGCAGCAGCTAGCAGAACATTTAATATGGGTTTTAGAGTGGCTTAAAATACTGCTAGTCCCACTAAACTGTTGCATAGACTTCTCCGATTTTCCTACATGCTACATGTTAATGAAGTTTTAATGTTTCTTGCAAAATACATACTCTGATATCTCAATCTAATTTTCCAATTTACATTTAATTGGGGAGGGAAGCGCAAAATATGTTTCAAGCCAGGGTGGGGGGGGGATAAAACACTTGTAATTGATTTCAGGAATACCATCCAATCTTATCTTAAATTGAGATGCCATAGTGACTACATTGCTGTTTAAATCAGAAAACAAAATTATTCCAGGTACGAGATGATGGTGAAGAGAGTTGTGGTAAATAGCCTGTGAATTCAAATGCGGCTTGCACATCTCTTGAGATTTCTCAGTTCCTACAAATTAGACAAATAAATTGGTAGTTCACCTACTGCATCCTGGTAAACAAACATTTTTCAGGAAAACTCTCTCCTTTATCCATTAAGCGGGCCTAGTTTCAAAGACCGTAAAGAGCTGTGGCAGAAGTGATGGGTCTTTGAGTTGGAATTCAGAATAATTCTTGGCAGGACACTAATGAAAAAACAACTAATTCTGACAATTTACCATAGTAACTGAAGCATTCATGTTATTAATGTCAGCATGATCTAAAACTGAAAGCTCAACCACAGTGACGCACACAGCACTCAGCCATTTCCCCTTCCTGTAGTGGAAATCTAAGAGGAATTCAGACTTTCATTTGTACACTGGCATTGTCCTACTAAACTGACACTGAGCAGAGTCAAAAGGGAAGGATGCTGTACACTGAGGATCAAACAAACCCTTGCAAAATTCATTCACTGAGTTGTGATTTGTAGGCCAGGTCTCCCTAATCTTAGCTATTATGTTCTAGCCTACCCTTTGGCATGGAGTTGTGTGCACTTTACACATATTTCTTTCTTTATTCTTTAACCTCTATTTATTTTGTTTTAATTTCTTGCATTTACAGGCCGTCTTTTCCTCTAAATTGCTCAAGACAGTGTACATGGTTCTCCCCTCCTCGTTTTGTCCTCACAACCACCCTGTGAGGTAGGGTAGACTGAGAGGCAGTGAGTCATCAAGCCTCCTGGCTGAGTGGGGATTTGAACCCTGGTCTTCCAGATTCTAGTTGGAAATTAGACCACACTGGCTCCTAAATGCCTATTCTTAAATTGCAAAGTCCCAGAAAACTACACCGCACCATGAATACCCTCCAACATTTCTCCGATGAAAACAGGGAAGTCCTATTCCATGATGATTATGATAATAATTTTATTATTCATACCCTGCCCACCTGACTGGGTTGCCCAGCCACTTTGGGCAGCTTCCAACACATATAAAAACATAATAAAACATTAAACATTTTAAAACTTTCTTATACAGGGCTGCCTTCAGATACCTTCTAAAGGTTGTATAGTTACTTATCTCCTAGGCTTGGTGGTTGCATAACTCTATACCCACCAACATTTCTCAAATGAAAATAGGGTTGTTTTAAGGAAAAGCTGGACATTTTGGGATCAAATCAGAAACTGGGTCGGCTTCTGTAAATCCAGGACTGTCCCTGGAAAATAGGGACATTTGGAGGGTCTGCACCATATAATTTTTCTGAATATATAGATCAGTTCTCATGATGGATTTATCTGTCTGCCATGGACCGGTGCAGCTGCAAATCTGCATGAACTTATTGAAAATATTTGTTGACTTACTTACTTACAAGCCTGGGTGACTGGGTTTGATCTATGAAGGAGAGGGGAGCCAATAGGCCCATCACCTAAAACTCCTGTTGACTCTTTCAGAACAGTTCAACTCTGATTCACCTCTTGAATGTGTAAACAAATCAGTGGTTGAAGTGAGCTCATGGATTTGCCTTTTATCCCAGGATAATTGATTCTATAAAAAGGCCCAGTGGTATCTGATGGGCTCATCTCATCTCCCCAGTGGTAGCTTTGACATCTTTGAAGTCTGCAGAGGTGTAACGGGGAGGCCAATTATGCACTCAGTTAGGAGTGTATTCAATTAACAATATTCCTCAAGTAATATTATGCCAGGGTTTATTTTGGGGGTGGTGGTGGCTTAACTACAGAAATCCAGTGTGTCTGGCACCTGCAGCCGCATAGGGACTAATGCTGCTGATCCTGCAAGTCCAGCTAACATTGGAAAGTGATTATCTGTCCTAGTAATGTTGACTCTAACTGGCCGCAGCTCTGCAGGCACTCCAAACTGCAGACTGGGGTTGTTATCTAGGAGGATCAGTATGGCGAGGCAGTTAAAAACAGGCTCTAGTAAAAACGGGGGGTGGGGGGGAAGAAATTCAGTTTGGTCCCGAAGCTGCATTTTAATACGCCTTGCATATGGTTTCATATTTCCTGAAATAGTGTCCAAACTGAAATGAAATCATCTCTTGAAATTGGCACTTCTCGGAATTTTGCATGTACGTTGCCAGCCAAAGCACAAGTGCACGTAAAATGACTGTTGAAATATATAAAAAAATAAAAAAAAATTGTCCAGTAGCACCTTAGAGACCAACTAAGTTTGTCCTGGTATAAGTTTTCGTGTGCTTGCACAGTTCTTCAGAACAAACTTAGTTGGTCTCTAAGGTGCTACTGGAAGATATATATATATATATATATATATATATATATTAGACTGCGTCAGACCAACACGGCTACCTACCTGAATCTAGTAAAATGAATATGTTAGTCAAAAGGAAACACAAAATGAATGCATCACTTTAGGGGAAATTGCTTGCAAATATGGGTCTTCAAGGCAAAATTGCGTACCAAAAAATGTCTCTTAAGAAGAAATGCCCACTAAAATGCTGATGCAGGGGAAAAACAAAACTGATGCGGAAATTTCGTGACTGAACTTAAGGCTAGAAACATGAGGAACGGAGACGAACTGAAATTGCCAGGTCTGTCCATCCCTAGTGCAAACATTCAACTCCCTGCGCGAGACGGTCCTTCCTCCCTGAGGGTCCTCCTCCTACTTCCAATTAGTGCTGCGGTGCTAAAAGGATCACGGGAGACACTAGAGTTCAATACACCAGAGACAGGCATATGGCCAGAAAACACTTTTTTTGTCAATAAAGTATTGGAAGGAAAAGCAGGTTGCTTTTCAAAGAATTCAAAAAAATTCAGTGCCCCAACTAAAAAAGAAAAAAGAGTATATAATTTATATATATATAAAAAAAGCTGCAAACAGGAAAAACAAATGGATCCTAGTTCACAGACAGTTTGCAATAAGCCTTGGAGAGAGGATAAAGTATGTGCAGAAAACATACAGTGATTGTATAGATCTGATGCAGGCCTGCCTTGTTGCCTTCCTCTCTGCTCTGCCCCCCCTCCCCAAAAGATGTAACAGGGCACACAAATGGAGTGTAAAGTCAATGGGATTACATTTTCCTAATTATTTTCTGGTTGAGGTTTACATCACAGGCACAGAATGAGATCAGCCGGGACTTGCCTCTCGAACAAATCACTCAGACTTAATCATTGCTCACATAAACAACAACGGGGGGGGGGGGGGAATGTGAACCGGGGGAGGGAGGCAAGAGAGCGGAGGAGGCTGAGAAAAGACAGAGAAGTGCTTCTTCAATCACAGTGGCAAGGAACAAAAACCTGGAGGGGGAGAAAGCTGTTGGACCGCCACCAAATTCTCCCTCGCTAGAGACGGGAGCCCATCTGCTGAGCTCTGCAACTTAGCTTTAACTACCATTCAGCTTGCGTCTCTGCAGAGATCAATCTGTAGTGCTGGCAGATGGACCCCTGCTTCCCTGAGTCGCTGTGTTATTTGTTTAATAAATTTAATTAATATCCATACCACATTGGATTGCTCCCAGAAAAGGGGGTTGCAGCTCTCTCTCTTTCCCTGATAACTACACGATGAGTGATTTCCCAGAAAAGACCAGAGAACAGAGCCCCCAGGCCACTGAAAAATTTTACGTGTCCAGGCGCTTACATTGCTTTGCATGTATTTGGTTGTTGTTGTTGTTGCTGCTGCTGCTGCTGTTGTTGTTGCAATTCCACTGATGTTATTATTGGAGACTATTTTAAATTTGCAAATGAGTATGAGTTTTGGAGATAGGCAGGAGCCAACATGCATCTTGTTTTGTATCACTTGCAACATTAGCAAGGCTTCTAAAAAGCATCAGATGTAATTGCACTACTGACAATTTTATCTATTTGCCAAATAAAATAAAATAAAGAGATTGGTAATGAGAACACTCTTCCAGACAAGATACATATTACTAACAAAAATCCGAATGTGCAGTCATGATTGTCTTGGGTAAGTTCTAATGCCTAATAAGCAAGAATGTGCACTTTAAAATACAAATAGATATAACCTCAGTGATGGAGTGCCAAAGAATCATAAGGACAACCACGGTCTCACATGTTGTCACAGTTTAAATATCTTTTTTTTTAAAGAAAAAAAGAAAAAAGCTGCATTTATCTCAATTGGGCTAGAGGAATTTAATATATCCTTAGGATCAAGACCCAGCAGAGTGGAATAGTCAAGGGCATCTGGATTTTTTCTGGCATACTAAGAGAAAATATGTTATTTAAAATAACAGACTTTGATATGATGCACACTTTGGCCAGTTTGTCTAACTTGTTTTCAAAGCCATCAAATGTGCTGCATGAAGAAGTACTTCTTTTGTCTGTTCTGAGCCTTCCAACATTCAACTTCCTTGAATCTCCTCAAGCTCTAGTGTTATGAGAGAGGGAGGAAAACTTTTCTCTGTCCACTTTCTTCTCATCCTGTACAAATTTAGACACCTCTATTATCTCTCTCTCTACTCATCTTTTCTCCATACTAAAACCCCCCCAAATGTTGTAACCATTCCTCATAGGTGAGTTGCTCTGCCACCTGGATAATTTTGGTCACCTTTTCCCAGCTCCACAATATCCTTTTTGAGGTGAGGCAGCCAGAACTGTAGACAGGAATTCCGAGTGTGGTCACATCATAGTGCCATGAGGGGCACCTTCAAGCTTGCCTGATGCTAAGTCTGTTCTGTTAACTCTGCTTTAATAAAGATCTCCTCCTTGCTTATGAGCAAGAGCCCCTCTGGTCATATTCTGGGTAGGAGCTGGGATACATCAGTTTGTAAAATGGCATTATGATATTGGTAGTTTTATTTTCAATCATTTTCCTAATGATTCCATGCATGGAAGATAGGATATACCCAAAGAACCAACATCTGAAACCTAAGATTTTGCATTAGTGCATCTATCTGTGGTGCTGGTGTAATGTTATGATATGAATTGGCATAGCTGCTGGTAAGGCATGTTCTAAGCATTTGACACCATGGTACGTAAAACCAGGCTGTTTACTTCATGTTCAGAAGCTGAAATTACAAATAGAAAATATACCATCTATATGTCTGTAACAGTGATGAGAATCTACCTGAATTTTTTCTTAGCTATCTTGGTTATAAAGCATGCCTGGGGTCAAATAAGATGTCTTCCAGATTAAGCTGGACTTTCTGAATTCAATCTGTGTTTCCCTGTCACAGATATCTATTTCAATTGTGTGATGACTTGG
Organism: Podarcis tiliguerta; assembly: GCF_965153285.1. Taxonomy (NCBI): domain Eukaryota; kingdom Metazoa; phylum Chordata; class Lepidosauria; order Squamata; family Lacertidae; genus Podarcis; species Podarcis tiliguerta. The sequence continues at coordinate 71,847,700 of NC_139534.1, forward strand.
CTAATTTTGTTCAGCCGATTTGTAGCTCATCACTCTCCCTCTCCCCTTACATTTTAGCTGCATATTAAATGAGTTCATTATCTAGACTGGAATTTCAGGTGGTTCTTAAAGTTGCTTTTAAACACATATAGGTTGTGTGATATCACTCTGCATCAAAGGATTTATTCCCTTTCTAATAATACAGGGTCATCAGGTTTTTGTGTGACTAGCCAAGCATCCAAGGACTCACGGGCTGCATGTGACTTTCAAGGCCAGTGAAGGAACAGAACAGGCTTTCAGCTGAGGTCCAACTAGCTACTTTAGGGGGCCCCGAGGATCTGAGGATGCCCAGTGGGGCACCTGCTTTTCCTTTGAGGAGGAAACCACCACATCATTCCCACAAATGGCTTCCAATGGTGGGTAGGATGGAGAGAGGAGACAGTGGCATTCTCTTGGCAGTGTCAGTGCTGCACTCATTGAATGGGGATGGACAGTGGTGGTAGCAAGGTTGAGGCAGACAGGAGCTGGTTGTGGTAGCTGTGTTGGTGGTATGGGCTTTCTTGAGACCCTAAAGCATAGGTGAACCTTGTGATGCAGAATGGAGTGAGGTCTGACCAACCCGCAGAAAAATCTCCTGGAGCAAGCGAAACTCCTGCAATTTTTCAGCAAATGCAATTTTTACAAGGAAAGAAACTCATCTAACTTGCAGACTTTCAAGATGCAGACTATTGGCTTTTATCTGACTATAATCTTAGTACAAGTGAGTGACCTTTCTGCAGAAAAATCTCAGCATTTCAATGTAACAGAAAAGCCAGCTTCCACCATTCTTCTCTCTAGAATTCTCTATCTCTGTCCAAAGTCTCACTTCTTCCATGATCTCCGGAAAGAGAAATCTCATAAGCAACACTGCTTGGATATGCCTCAAGATCTCCTCAAGTTTCCCTGGGTTAGTGAGGTACTAAGTATTGCTTTTCTGCCTACCTGGCTCCTAGATCTTCTCTGATTGAAAGCTGGTCCCTTTGCTCATTGAGCTTTCTCTTTCACTTTTTTTTTTGGGGGGGGGGGAAACATTAAAAAGGCTAATTTTGAATATGCATTGTCTTTGCTTGAAGTTTTCTTTTAATTTTCACAAGAAAGAACATCAAGCTGCTTCTCCCCCGACATGTCTCAGGAGTCTCTCTCTGCCAGGCCAGATGAAGGTGTGAGAGATCCGCGTATTCATTGCACATAGGAGAGATGCTGTCCATTAAGCAAGTGCTGAAAGCCCACTAAAACCAGAAAATCTGTGTTATCTTTTGCTTTCAGTGCAATCAACTTTTTTCTTCTATTTCCTTATTTGGAGCCTCTAATTAAAAAAACAAAAAACAAACCCTAAAACCAGGAAGCCTGAATTTCTCCTGCTTGGTGGAGAAACTCAGAATTTGTCTTTTTTCATGTGCCGAACCAGCATGGGCCCATTTGTTAGATTTGTAAGGTGAAGTACATGGAATTAACAGGGTTAGGTCCATCTGACCTGATGAATATTACTGGCTTCAAAGCCATGGAGACTTCAAAGTGGTGGATGTGACTTTTCCTGTGAGCATGCACCACGGTCAATCTGTTTTTTTGAGATGCTGTGAGGAATGCACCATTTATTTAAAGGCTCTGCCCTTTACTGAATGTGCGTTCATTTTTTTAAAGCAGCAACACTAAAAGAAGCTGGCTGTGCTGGTTGCGGCTGAGGCAAGTTGTGGTCCAAAACATCTGGAGGGCATCAGCTTGGCAAAGAATACATTTGGAACTCTCTTTCTTTTTTCTTTTTATGATGTATAAAAGTGGGCTTAATGACTCAACCATAAGCAAGTGGGGAAAGGTTTCTTTTCCCACCAGAGAACCAAACTCCACAGATCTTCTGTGAGGGGGGATGAAGGGGTGGCGACGGGAGGAGGAATTGTCCATCAAAGGATCAAAGAGTGGAGAGAAGACAGGCTATATGTACACATGTCTACCAGTGCAGCACTCTCTGTGAGCAATTCCCTTACCTTTTGACCACAGACCTGTCAAAACTGCCTACTACCCTTCTAACTCATGCAGTTTCTTTCCTTTTTTTAATACCTCAGATATGTTCACATGGGTGGATGGTAGTAGGTGCATATCATATCTGAACAAATGATAGACACAAATTGCTTTAGGCATGGCTAGCATATGCTAATTTCCATTATTCCCTTTTCTTATGAAACATCCCACCTGCAGCACATATCTTTTATGATGTCTATTTTAAGTGTTGAAGAAGGAGAACAAATGTTCTGCTCTCAAGTCGGAAAGTCGGGAAGAGATTGTGACCATTGTAATACATTTTAGCACTGGGCGTTCTTATGCATTTCAGTTCAGAAGTTAGATCCGTTGAATTTAAAGGGACTTACTCCCAAATAAGCGAGCATAGGATTGTCATCTTTCTGAAATCCTAGTTGCAGTCATTATTGCAAGTCCTATAGCTAGACGACCCTACATTTTTTTCATTTAATCTTTAGGGAAGAGGTTTCATTTTAATGCTTTGCCATTTGGGTTGTAATAGTGTTGCTTGGCAGTAAATTTTAAGGAATAAGATCCAGAAAAAAACATGGGTGGAACTCAGCACAGTACTTGAGACCCTGAAGGAAGGATGTGGGGCAGGCAATTTTTGCTGGTTCTCCTTCTCCCCTACAACCTTCTGAGTCTCCCAAAAAGTTGTTTGAGCTATTTTACAGAACAACTTGAAAGCTGGTGCTGGAGGCTAGAGGGGGAATGGGCTTAAACTGTCCCCTTCCTTTTCCTCCAGCATGAATTTCTGTTGGATTACAGTCCCTTCATGAGTGGAAGGATCCTTTCAATTTCTGGAAAGGCAAGTCTGGATGCAACCCATGGTTATTTTGGACATAGAAAACATAAAGAGGAGATTTTTCTGTCCCCCGTTGACTTAGACCAGCTTTCACCAACTTGATGCCCTCTAGGACTACAAGAATGGTAGTGTGACTGGGCTGTTCATAGTTGTAGTCTAAAGCATCTGGAGGGCACTAGGTTAGTGAAGTCTGGCTTATACAATAGCCAGTAAATGAAAAACCATGGCGATAACAGTAGGGAAGAATATACTCTATCCACCAACATCCCATCTGATGATTCACGGTAAACGAACTGCAATACAAATGTTTACAACAATGTCATTTTATGCTAGACAACACAATTTGCTACCAAAATATTGGTCCCAGATGGAGTACATGTCTGTTAGTACTAATGAACCTGATGTTCAGAGGAAGATGTTAACTCTAAGCTGCCTGCAAATCTACTTTTAAAAAAAACCACCCACAAAACAGTAAGTTGCCCATTTAAGCCCAGTTTGTGAATTAAATTATCAGTTATTTTTAAGATGATGTCAAACATCAGAGAAATAAAGAAAATAAGTTAAAGATTTTTACACTCTGAATACAGAGACTTTTTAATTGTTAGCTGTATATATTTATCATATTTCACCTGATTAATTTTGTGACACATGACTGAAATATGGAATGGGTAGATAGGGAAAATACATATAATTGTAATATTTCAGATGGCTATATGTGTGGGAGTCTGTCTGTTCAACTTACTCCTCTGGTGTGGGCAAAGAGGTACTTTAGAAAACACTGAGAGGAACAGGAAGGAATCTGAGTTTGCGGAACCTGTTGCCTATGACCAGTGCTCCCCGGGGGTACTCAAGGGTACTCAGTACCGGCACCTCTTTTCATTGTTGTTAAAAAGTGTGACTTCATGGTGAGTGCCAACACCTATTTTTCTAGGAAAAAAGCATATATGAGTGGCTAAAATAAATGTCATTGCCAGAAATTAAGAGAGGAAATATGTGGGGAATAGACTCCTGATGAATACATATTGATTCTAGGAAGTGTTAGATGAGGGCAGAAAAATAAGAAAAAGAAATAGAAAGAGAGACTTTTATTATGGCAACCTCCTTCGTTCTGAACATATGCTTCTATAGTGCAAGCAGAAGCTTCCAGTGTGTTATGGAACAAAACCTAAGCCATCTTTCTCTCTCTATGTTGCTGCCTCTGAATGCTTTATAGTGGTGAGAATCTCCTAACCTCTCTCCCAGACTCCAGCGTTGCACCTCAAGTGGAAAGAACAACACGCCGCTCCCATCATTTTGACATCTGTAAGGGGTTAAGTCATTCTTGAACAGTTTATCACCCATCAATTGTAATTAAATATGTTTATATTAAATTATGTGATATAATTAATGTAAAATCTTTTAGCCTGTGCTGTTGTTAGAACCAGATGCTGAAGCATCAACAGTATTTCAACATGACTGTGCTGCCTTGCCAGCTGTCTAACTGTAATTACTTTAATCTCAGCTTGTTATCTAATTATCACCTTTGTAAAGGGAAAAGTACTCTCTAATGCGTACTGATTGTTTCAGATGATGATGAAGAGCATGAAACAGCTGTCAGATATCTTAGGCCTGTTTATCTAGATTAAAAAACTTATCATGAGTCCTGGTTGGCCTCAAACCTCCCTGATGGAAAAACATGGCAGATATGGAGCTGGATTATACAGAATTTTCCCCACCTCGCTTGCCTTTTGGATTGCAAATTAGGTATTAGTGTAAACACACGTAAGCCTGGAGTTGTCTTTAAGAGTAGCACTACACTTGCATATATCAGTACAGTAAACTCCTTCAGCAAAAGCAAACATGACTGCTGTTTGATATGCAGGTCTTTGCATTTTGGGTGATGGGAGTGTTTTTACAAGCATATTGCAAACCAATACAGAACTTCATGATTCTAAGCATGTTTAACTCAAAAATAAGTCCCACCGTGTCCAATGGAGCTTGCTCCCAGGCATGTGTACATATGGTTACCATTAAGATGCCCTTTATTTTTAATTTTACTTTACCTCGATGAACAGAAGATTGGGATATATCTGCTTCCCCCTCATTAGATGGAGGGAATTAGATAGACAATTAGATGGACATTTGTCCTGTCCATTCTTCATCCATCAATCTGGAAATTATTGTTTTTGTTTTTATTATGTATTTTCTGTTTTTTATATTGTGATTTTATGTTGTGAACCACTCGGAGATCTATGAGTATAGATCAGTAAACAAATTTAATCAATAACATTTATTAAAACTGAATTAAGAAATGAAATAATGAAATGAAATAAAATAAAATTAAAATGTATCAAAGAGGAGAGAAATTCTGAGGAAAATTCTTATGGATGGGGTGCAGGTTTTTTTTATAGCACCTACTTTAAACTTCTGTAAGTTTCATCTCTTGCAATAAAAGATAATTCTTTAGCAAGGGGCTTTTCATTTTATAAATCACCTCACCAATGGTCTGCACTGCAGCCTTCCTGGGTGCCTGAACTTTAATAAAAGCCCAAGGGAGCACATCATGAGATAATACTTTCCACCAGACTTCTTCACATCAGGAGCCACAGGCAGTAAAGGAGGCTGCAGAGGGCTGGAAAAAACGTATACCTGGAAAGAAAACACACCAGTCTTGGCATCTGTGCAATGATAAACTAAGCTCAAAACCCACCATCCACTGAGAATGAAGAAAAACGAAAGCTTCTTTCACCGAAGAAGAAAACTTTTGAGAAACTGGAGCACAGAAAATAGCACAGCGCAAGAATAAGATAAACCCAATCAAAAGCAGAATGAGATCAGATTCATTTCTCCCCTGCCTCTCCCCACCAACAGAGCTATGGAATATACATCACTGTCTCTCAGTTTGGTCTTGGGTATAAGTTTCGGTGGTGTTGAAGGCCAAGCCAAACTTCTTCACTATTTTGATTAGATATCCCAATTCCAGGCTATTAAATGTCATAAATTTGAATGAAAGGCATTCTAATCAGACTTTACTTTTTCTGATTATTACAATGGTAAAAGAAGCAATTAACTATTAGTATTCAGAATGGACTGGCAGTTACTTGGTTAAATCTAAGTAGGGGGCTAAAGAATGGATGAACCTATTTCCAATGAGCAACAGGGGAGAGCAAAAAAAGAGGTGAGGTTACTGGTACGTACCATTACAAAAAAGCACGTCCAGAGAGACACTAGTTGCACTAGGTGAAGAATGTAGATAACCCTGGCAGGGCATGGAAAGTGGGTGTTCTTACTAACCCTATCTGCAATCTTCGAAGGGCTGAGCACACTTTTTGTTTTTGGAGTCGTTCTTAAAGAAGCAGAGTTTTCCTAGAACACAGGGAGGAGACGCTACATAGCAGAGTACTGCCATGGCTACTGAGTACAAACTGGGGTTGCAAAAAGAGTTCGGTGAGTACAGTTTGGGCACAGTTCGTGACCTGAATGGCTGCTTGATGGATGTTGTTGGCTAAGTGCCTGAAGTGTGACTGTTGTCCAATGTTTCAGGCATGGAGAATTCTCAGTCAGGGCTGTTAAAAAGCCAAGCAGTGGGAATGCATTGGGTGACCCGACTCAGAAATGAAACAAGAAGAAGGCATACACACACACACACACACACACAATGGTACCTCAGGTTACATACACTTCAGGTTATATACGCTTCAGGTAACAGACTCCGCTAACCCAGAAATAGTGCTTCAGGTTAAGAACTTTGCTTCAGGATGAGAACAGAAATCATGCTCTGGCGGCGCAGTGGCAGCAGGAGGCCCCATTAGCTAAAGTGGTGCTTCAGGTTAAGAACAGTTTCAGGTTAGGTATGGACCTCCGGAACCAATTAAGTACTTAACCCGAGGTACCACTGTGTGTGTGTGTGTGTGTGTGTGTGTGTATGTATATCTATCTATCTATCTATCTATATCTATATCTATATCTATATCTATATCTATATCTATATCTATATCTATATCTATATCTAGCACTGACATCACTTTGTATAGCTGCAAGGTGTCATTCCAGAAGCTTAGGGGTGGTTTTTGTCTTGGTTCACTACACCTTTGCTTAATTCACCTTTCCCAGAGAAAATTGGCATTCTGAGAGATTGCCTTCCAGGGGCATCCTTAAAATGGAAGTGAGGCCATGTGATAATAGGCAGTGGGGTTGGTCCCCATTTGGTCAGAGTGGATATAACCCTTTACAAAGGAAAGGAAAGGAAAAGACACAGATTTTCCAATGGAAGTAAAAAAAAAGCATCCATATTGATTTCCCTGTCTTCCTTCTCTTTGGGCTGGCACCCTCCATGTCTCTGGCATGCCACCTTTTATATGCAGACATTTTCTTCCCAAAAGACAATAAACTTTTATAAAGCACATAAGGGAATTGCTGCACCAATACAACATAACTCTTCCTTGACATGAGGTAATGAAGTCAGTTAATGCTATTCTGCTAAATCAAGTCCCCTCCAGTTGATAGATAGTAGGACTGAATGCAGCAATATGTAATTAGTTTGTGTAATTCATTGCTATGGGATGTTTTGATAGCCATTAGCATGGAGTGGCTGACCTTTCTTGACCCATGGTTAACCCTCTGGGGAGTGGGCATGTAAAAGTCGATGTGACCAGAGTCTTTAAAAGAGGGCATGGCAAGAAGTGTGGTTCTCTAGACTGCCTTACAAAACACTGTCCCACCAGCTGTTCTACACTTTTAAAAATTCTTATAAAAATATACATCAGGAAGCTTAGTTTGGTCAGAATCGAGTATACACTTCCAGAGTAAACGCTAAATACATTACTTCTGGTGAATGAGCCTCCATAACTGCTAGAAGGCCATGAAAATTTATGTCCAGGGTTTTTTAGATTTGCCTACCCATGTCTACCCTGAGGGACACGGGTGGCGCTGTGCATTAAACCACAGAGCCTAGGACTTGCCGATCAGAAGGTCGGGGGTTCGAAACCCCGCGACGGGGTGAGCTCCCTTTGCTTGGTCCCTGCTCCTGCCAACCTAGCAGTTCGAAAGCACGTCAAAGTGCAAGTAGATAAAGAGGTACTGCTCCGACGGGAAGGTAAACAGCATTTCCGTGCGCTGCTCTGGTTTGCCAGAAGCGGCTTAGTCATGCTGGCCACATGACCCAGAAGCTGTACGCCGGCTCCCTCGTCCTATAGAGCGAGATGAGCTCCGCAACCCCAGAGTCGGTCACGACTGGACCTAATGGTCAGGAGTTCCTTTACCTTTTTTACCCATGTGCTGTCTGAAATCAGATGTGATCCCCCCCCCCCCCAAGCTCTCCTACCCTCCTAGAGGGATGCTTTCACTGGCTACTTTCATGACTGGATAAATCCACAGGCTAAATTTGATCCAATCACAGAATCACTGGGCAACCTTGGGCAAGTCATTCTACTCATCTCTCATGCTCAGTATCTTACTGTGGTGTGCAGAAAGAATAAAGGAGGTAAGCATTTAATGATAGATATTTCATAATGAATATTAGCCGTCTGGCAAATGTTAAACATTTACTGGCATGTCTTAGGATATTTGGAACCATGTGAGGTGTCTGAACCCTTCATCGTTTACCCCCAAGCAATGAAGAATCTTCTAGCCTTTACAGTGGTACCTCGGGTTAAGAACTTAATTCGTTCTGGAGGTCCGTTCTTAACCTGAAACTGTTCTTAACCTGAGGTACCACTTTAGCTAATGGTGCCTCCCACTGCTGCCATGCCACCAGAGCATGATTTCTGTTCTTACCCTGAAGCAAAATTCTTAACCCGAGGTACTATTTCTGGGTTAGTGGAGTTTGTAACCTGAAGCGTCTGTAACCCGAGGTACCACTGTATTTATTATGGCATGTGGTTTCATGAACTAGAGTCCGTTTCATCAAAAGTGCTATCTTCAGTTGTCCGGGGTGGGGGGAGGGATGTAAATTGCAGAGTCAGATGACAATGAAATGCAAAAGGTACAGTCTGTGACAAATCGCCTAAATGTCCATTTGCAATGGCAGTAAAGGGTGATGAAACTATCCTCCTAGCATTGCTAATTAACACCTGCAATGGTACAGGAAGCCATTGTCTTTATTCATGCCTAAGTGGATAGAGTCAATCTCGGGCTAAGTACTAATTCAGCAGTTTCAGTCTTCTGGGCCTGAACATTTGAGTGTATGCAGGTCCCACCCCCCTGCATTGTCCCTGCTGCCATCTCACTATTGTTCCTCCTCACCAATTTTATGCTTACTGTTTATTTACCATTGATAGTACTTAAATGTGTGGTCCTGTGCCACTCTTGCAGGTGTTGGGAGAGCAGAGGACTGTGCTCTTAATCTAACAGAGAAATGGACCATCACCAATGGGTCATTAGACAATTGTAAGCTGGCAATCAAACTCTACATTGCTGGTAACTTTCCTAGCATTTGAAGTTTGCTTTGATTTGTTACCTGACTTCCATACAGCGTAACAATGCTAATCTCTTGAAATACAACTATCCAACTACGTGCGCTGCAGAGAGATGAACAAAACAGAAAAGATATTGCTTGCAATTAGAATGTCAAGAACCTGTGTTCAACAAGGATTTTGAAAACTGAGAGCTACAAAGACGATAAAAGATCTGAAAAGCAAGTCTAATGAAGAACTTTTGAAGGGAGACATTGCATTTAGCCAAGTTAAAATATCGGCATGCCAACATTTTCCTAAAGACATTTCAGAAAGCGAAGAGACAACAGTTTTTCACACTCATCCTGGATATATGACAATAAACAATGATGCAACTGTATGCATGTGCTTTTGATAGAACAATGAATATAACTATGAAATTTTATTTATTTATTTATTTATTTGGTGCATATATATTTCAATGTTCTTTAAAGGAGCTCCAGGTGACATGTGGTTCTCCCGCTTTCATGTTATCCTCACAACCATGTGAGGTACCTTAGGTTGTGATATGACTGACTCAAGTAAGCTTTTTTAGTGTGAAGTTGTGACAATTTGAACCTGGGTCTCTCATCCAATACTTTAGCCACTACACCTCACTGGCCAATAAAACTGTCCATTGTACTTTGAAGCTCCCTTTCGTGGAAACTGAGAAAGACTATGAAGAGGCAAGACACAAATTATTTAATTAACAACTGTCATGAACTGGTAGGCCTATAGGGAGGAGGGAGAGGATCCCAGCAAGGGGTGTAGGTTGGGCTGGGACACACCAGGGAAAGCTGGGGGTGGGGAAGGTACTCACAGGGTGATGGAGGATGACAAAGGGATGGGAGTCAGGGCACAGGTACCAGAGCAGCAGGACCCATCACCAGAGCCAGAGGGGCCCCTGTCTCCACAAACATGGTGGGCTCTGAGGCTTAGGGAGCAGCGGGAGTGGTGCTCCAGGAGGTTGAGGCAGGCAAGGGCCCACAGCCCAGCTCCCTTGCTGGCCAGGTGGGGCTCACTAGCTCTGGGAGGAGATGTATGATTCCTCAGCTGGAGTAGGCTCAGAACAGGTGAGGGTCACAGGCCTCACCAAGCCCAGAGGCTGCAATCAACATACAAAATATAAAAGAGCAGTAAAACTGAGGTGCTATGTCTGCTCTATTGCCAATTGTTGAGGGACCTTGACGTGGGTGCTCCTGGAACTTCACCCGACTGGGATTTGGGTTTGTACTCTGGCTGCTGGACTTCAGACTTGGTTACTTAGATTAACCCTGAACCTCATTTCCTGAACTTTGGATTTCTCTTGCGTGGAATCACCCCTTGGATTTTGAGCTTTGGACGTGGCACACTGACGCTGCCAGGTAGGCCAAGGGTTCAGGACAACAGCTGTTAGGTGTATTCCATTTAAGATGTCCACCACTTACCTGGGTTTGGTTTCCATTGGAGAAAGAGATCATTGGGGACTTGTGTAGTGTTTGAGTTTATTTACAAATATACAGGCTGAGTATAGGTGTAGGCAGGGACGCGGGTGGTGCTGTGGGTAAAACCTCAGCGCCTAGGGCTTGCCGATCACATGGTCGGCGGTTCGAATCCCCGCGGCGGGGTGAGCTCCCGTCGTTCGGTCCCAGCTCCTGCCCACCTAGCAGTTCGAAAGCACCCTTAAGTGCAAGTAGATAAATAGGTACCGCTTTATAGCGGGAAGGTAAACGGCGTTTCCGTGTGCTGCGCTGGTGCTGGCTCGCCAGAGCAGCTTCGTCACGCTGGCCACGTGACCCGGAAGTGTCTCCGGACAGCGCTGGCCCCCGGCCTATAGAGTGAGATGGGCGCACAACCCTAGAGTCGGACACGACTGGCCTTCGGGCAGGGGTACCTTTACCTTTACTTTATAGGTGTAGGCAGGATGTTTAAATGATTCAAATAAGGAACTCCACTGCTCTCACATTTCTCCAGAGAGAGGATCCCCTAGATACTGTTAGTTTCCCAAGCTCAAAACTCAGCTGCCTTTTTTTTGGGGGGGGGGGGTCTCTACCTCAGCCATAGTTTGGTTTCCTTGCCTCATAAATGGCACTGACAAGAAAGCATTCTCTGCAGAGTTCTCTGAGAGAGCTTTTTTTGGTGGTGGTTGCCAGGTTTAAAGAAGATTGCTTTTATCTAATAATTTTTGTTGCAGAGCATTTAATGTGCCAAGGATCATTCTCTGTTCCGTGCAGGGATGAGACCCAGAGGACTCCAACAAACCTTCCTCAGCTGGCTCCTTATATAAGTTTGCTGCAGTCTAATCTAGGGCATCTTCAACTGGATTTGAATTTTTAGCTTCTCCAGAGTTATCAGTGGCTCTTTCCATCAGTGAAAGGAAAGCTTTCACATAACTGAGGGCAGCAATGTGGCTCCTTTCTGTGAGAAGGGGGACTTTCCACCTTGGCCTTGGAATACATTATATTCAACATAAAGCTAAGCAAAATGTCCTTTGAGAGCCAGTGTGGTGTAGTGGTTAAGAGCGGTAGTCACGTAATCTGGGGAACCGGGTTCGCGTCTCCGCTCCTCCACATGCAGCTGCTGGGTGACCTTGGGCCAGTCACACTTCTTTGAAGTCTCTCAGCCCCACTCACCTCACAGAGTGTTTGTTGTGGGGGAGGAAGGGAAAGGAGAATGTTAGCCGCTTTGAGACTCCTTAAAGGGAGTGAAAGGCGGGATATCAAATCCAAACTCTTCTTCTTCTTCTCTTCTTCTGTCAGAGTAAGGGCTTCAACTTGTGCAACGGAATGTTCTTCCCCCTTCTCTCCTTGCGCATCCCCTAAATCTGCTCCCCCAACTTTTCAGAGATTTGCAGCCAATATGGAGCAGTACTGGAGGAGGAAAGGAGGGGAATCCAATTACACCAGTGCTAATCCTTGCATTAGTGCGACTACGGTAGTTGAATACCACCCTCAGCAACTAGGAGACTACACTCCAGAAATAAGTTGGTCTTCGTTTTTTATCTCCTTCTCTGTGGGCTGTGTTGATGCACCGTTATCAAAATTTAACATCTCACTTAAATTTGATGATGCAGAAGTAAATTTAATATGGAAAGCCTACTTACATCTGTGATACTAAACACCCTTGAACCCCCTTTTTGGAGGTTAGGAGGACCGCTCCAGTTTACTTTGTTTTGGATTGGGAAAAGAAAAAAAAAAGGATCTATGAATATACACTGGTATTTACCTTTTTTGGGGTCTTCTCTTTATTAAGCTTTTCACACAACCACTCAGAGGAAAATGGGAGGGGGAGTCCTACATCCATTTTGTTAATTAACAAGGAAAGGCTGTTAACCTTTAGTAAAAAATGAAAATTCAATTGTATGTATAATATTTAAATATGATGATTGGCAATAAACAATAAGATTTTACTGGCTGAAATTACATGGCGGCCCGGCAGGTATACACCCTTATCCCCTTTGGAACCATGCTACTATTTCCCAGCTCCTGAGAGCAATCTGGCAGCGGCAGAAGGAAGATATAACCAGACCTGACCAGCAGACTGGACCAGCTGGAAACAGTGTTTTGTGCCCCATTAATCCTCTCATGTCCAAAGGGACAACAATTTTCAAGGAGGTGCAATCAGATGAAATTATGGCTCCAGCCACTGTATGTATCACATGGGTGAGATGGTGCACACTCTATCTCAATCATCCTCCGTCTCTTATCTGGATAAACTCAACCCTGGCTTAGAGCCGCGGAGTAGTTGACAGTTCCACTCTCTTCTCAACACAGCCCTTGCGTTAAAGATAGGCTGTAGGAGATGAAGTCATGGGGGTGGGGGTGGCACATAAATATTCCAAGGGTATTCAAGACCCTGGACCACTGCCCCAGCCTACTAGCCCATAGAGGCAGATTAGGGGGAAAGCTCTTCACTCTGAGTGATGCGCTTTGGGATGCTCATCCTTCTTTGACCCTCACTGATCCTGCCACAGGAAAGCACTAGTTTCCCTTACTATGTTTCCCTCCAGCTGCCTAGAAAAAGTTGAGCAGGTAAATTTTGCAGATCTTCCATGAGGAATGTTCTTCCCCTCACTAATCACATGTTAACCTGTGCCTGAGTGGCAGCAAATGTCTGATGAAGGAAGATACACCAGACACCAAAGTCCTTGTTCACCTTTCTCAGAGTCAAAGCAGTCAATTGTCTGCTCAGTATATTTATCTGGTTATCTCAGAGGCTTTGGAACCTACCTAAAGTTTCATTTAGGTGACCAAACTTGAGTGTGTTGACCTATTCTTCTCTATAGAATACCTCAAAGGCCAAATCCCCGGCTGCTTCAGTATGTACCTGAAGATCAACCTCAACCAGAAGCTCACCACCCCATAAGAAAACCCTGTAGTACTTGAAGAATTCTAGCCAAGTTTCCAGATCAGCACCCATAGTCTTGGTGGCTCCAAGGAGACAATGCTGAGCACTTATAGATCCTTTGGCTGAACACCAATGAAAGCCTAGCATAGTCAGCAAAGAAGAAGAAGAGGAGGAGTTTGGATTTGATAAACCACTTTATCACTACCCGAAGCAGTCTTTCCCTTCCTCCCCCACAACAAACGCAAGTGACTCAATATTTTCTGATCTGTATGTGTGTAGGGACATGTTTCACCTGCTCTGCTGAACATATATGGGTTTGGGGGGGTGGACAGCAGGCACGGTCTATATCCCTCCTCACACACTAAGTGCCTGTGGAGGATGGGGTATTCTGTGCATGCTCAATGACTTTTTCTTTCTCTGCTATTACTTCAGATATTCCAGAGCAGAGCCATGGGGCAGGAATAGCTCAGATTATGCCTTTGCTGGAATGTCCATTTAATTAATCTGAAATGTGCATGTTTCCTTTACACCATCAACCTCCTATTCAATTGGAATCTACTGGGATCCAGGAGCTTGTTTAAGGTTCCTTCTAGTAGCACCAGGATCAGCACAAGTTGCAAAGATACAGTAGAGCAGAGCTTTGGAGTCGGGCTGTCAGTTTAATACATTGTGTGAAAATTGGGGCCAAAGGTCACCAGTCTCCCGATACACAAATCTCCCTCTGAGAATCTAATTTCATTCAGACTATCAGTTAGATTAGAAATGCCCTAATTATCCCACTGAAATTAAATTACTTTATGTAAGGGTGATATAATGAACAACCATAAAGAAGCTATACAACCAATCATCCTATTAGTCACAGCAAGACGAGACTATAACTAAATGGCCCTGGTTGATTATTGCTGGTTGGTCTCTGCCACATAAAAGTGAAGGAGGGAGGGTAGAAAACATCCAGGAAAGATTTGTTCTAATTTCCCTTTTTGCATTTTTATTGAAAGTAAGCAATTTAAAATCCTGCATGTTTGTCCTGAGGAAAACGGGTCAGGGGGCTGTTGGTGGCAAGGGGCCAATGGTGGCGTCCTACAACTGATTGAGACATAAACTGGTCAGTGCAATTGCCTTATGAGTCATTAACACCGTAATAAGTCTGGGGTTAGAATAAATGTATTTTTGGGGTCCCCTTCAGTTCTGTGGTTTTTTAGCTGTAATATTTGAATCTGCAGGGAAAGAGGACTGCTGGGAATGATCAAATCAGTTTCTTTGCTAAGGTCTGTTAAATACCGTAGATGCTTTGTTAGGTAAACTTGGGCCAAAGTGTTGTAAAGAAATTAAATATATGGAGACAATTTGGGAAGATGAACTGAAGTAGACATGTATTCGCCCCTCTCTTCTGTCTGGAGGTGGAGTCATCGAGGGGTGTGTCTAGAAAACCTCCCCATAAAACAGTCAGTCTTGGGACTAGAGATGAAAAGCATCAATTCTCTGTTTGCTGGTTCCAGTGCTATGGCAATGCCAGAAACCTATTGGGGGAGCAGGGGCTGTGAGAGTGTTCATACTGTGAAACTTTCATTTTTTGCTCAGCCTGTATATATGTACAAATAAACCTTATGTCACGGAAAAAGCTAGCAACCCCCAGTGACCGTTGCTTGTTTAGAGATTGGGATTCACATAACACATTTCTGGAGAAGGACATAATGCTCAGAAAACTACCATGGAACAAAGTGATCCCCTTTTTCATTCTGCAGAAATCAACATTTAAACCACCTGTATCTATTCTTCTGAAATTTGGCAGGCTTCTTACCTGGAAGCACTTCTGTGACATTTCCATACAAATTGTGTGTGGTGTGTAAGTGTGTGTGGACACAGGTGAATCCTTCTTAACAGGAGTGGCTAGGGAAACCCAGACAGATGGACGGGCTTCAAATAATAAAATTATTATTCTTATTAAAATTATTCCAGATAGTGAATAATGTGGAAGTCAGACATACTGCATGGGTTGGGGTGGCGCCAAAGGTGTCCAGCACAAACTTTATCCATCTGTCTATAATTTGAAAGGTTCAATCCATTCAGAAAGGGCTATTATACCTGCAGATTTTGTCCAAAATGGGGCAGGGGAGTTACAGCCCTTTATTTATCCGTTATAGTTAATGGGAAGGCAAAATGCTTTGGGTTTTCAAGATCAGGGTTCTTCTCTAGAACCCTGCTTCCAAAGCAATCTGATCCAAATTGAGCCAATTTCCAAAGCACCAAATTGGTGTATGAACTGAAGCTTGCCCACACTTACAGTGCCTATCCATGTCTTCTCAGAAGGACATCCTAGTCAATACAATGAGATTTACTGCTAGGTCAGGGTTGTGTCCAACTGCATCATTATATAAACAGAAATAGTCCTTTTTACTAATTGATTTAGTAGATGCCTCCACTAATGGACGGATAGAATAATAGGATTGTAGATTTGGAAGGGACCCCAAGGGTCATCTAGTACAACTGCCTGCAGTGCAGGAATCATAAAAGACAGATGGCCACCCAGCCTCTGCTTAAAAACTTCCAAGGAAGGCTACTCTAACACAGGCTTCCTCATCCTCAGCCCTCCAGGTGTTTTGAGACTACAATTCCCAGCATCCCTGACCACTGGTCCTGCTAGCTAGGGATCATGGGAGTTGTAGGCCAAAAACATCTGGATGGCCGAGGTTGAGGAAGCCTGGTCTAACACCTTCCACTGTCAAACAGCTCTTACTGTCAGAAAGTTATTCCTGATGTTTAGGTGGACTCTCAACCTGATTGCATTTGTTTGGGTCCTATCTTCCAGAGCAGGAGAAAACAAATCTAAAGCCACCATCAGGAGAAAACAAGCTGGCTCCATCCTCTATGTGACATCCCTTTAGATATTTCAAAATGTCTCCTCTTCTCCAGGCTAAACATAACCAACTCTCTCAACCATACCTGATAAGGCTTAGTTTCCAGACCCTTGATCATCTTGGTTGCCCTCCTCTGCACATATTCCAGCTTGCCAATATCCTTCCTAAATTGTGGTGCCCAGAATTAGGCACAGTACTCCAGGTGTGGTCTGATCAAGGCAGAATTGAGTTAGGACTATTATTTTCCTTTATCAGTACACTAAACTTCTATTGATGCAACCTAGAATAACATTAGCTTTCTTTGCTGCTGCACCCCACTGTTGATTCATGTTAAGCTTGTCATTCCCCATCTTCTATTTGTGCAGCCGGTTATTCCTGCCCAAATGTAGAATCTTATATTTGTTCCTTATTAAAATTCATTTTGATAGCTTTAGCTCAGTTCTCCAATCTGTTAAGGTCATCTTGAATCCTTATTCTATCTTCATTGGCATTGGCTACCCCTCCCTAATAGGGGACGCGGGTGGCGCTGTGGGTAAAAGCCTCAGCGCCTAGGGCTTGCCAATCAAAAGGTCGGCGGTTCGAATCCCCGCGGCGGGGTGCGCTCCCGTTGTTTGGTCCCAGCGCCTGCCAACCTAGCAGTTCGAAAGCACTCCCGGGTGCAAGTAGATAAATAGGGACCGCTTACTAGCGGGAAGGTAAACGGCGTTTCCGTGTGCGGCTCTGGCTCGCCAGAGCAGCGATGTCACGCTGGCCACGTGACCCGGAAGTGTCTCCAGACAGCGCTGGCCCCCGGCCTCTTGAGTGAGATGGGCGCACAACCCTAGAGTCTGTCAAGACTGGCCCGTACAGGCAGGGGTACCTTTACCTTTACCTTTTACCCCTCCCTAATGCAGTTTCATGCACCTTATTCACAGGTCTGGAGGATTCCCCCAATGCAAATATCTGATGGATGGAAGAGGATGCAGAGGTGAATCCATGCAAATTGCCACCCTCTTTCATTGGTGGGGCATCTACTGGAGCAAAAGCACTTCTGTTCATTGAACAAAGGCATATACCATGTGTATAGAATTACTACTTTTATGTTTCTTTAAACATGTACACTGTGTGTGTGTGTGAGAGAGAGAGAGAGAGAGAGAGAGAGAGAGAGAGAGATCTACATGTTACAGAAATGATAAAATTATCTCCTGACCTTCTGAATTGTTGCAGAACATGTTATTCGTTATCCCGTACTTTTGTACAATAACAGGGCATGGCACACCTGTGCTACTTTGTGGCAGAGTGCTAAAGGCATATTAGGATGTGGCAACGCAAAATTAAATGGATGACTGACAAACAGCTGCGTAAATGAGCATCTGGAATATTTCATGAGCACGTATAACAAGTTGTTTTGTAATGTACTATAGTGCACATTTTGGAAACAAACTCACTACCAATGTTTATTTTTCATCCTGGGATTTAGCAGGGGTAAGATACCTCCCTCATAGCCATTCCCTGTTGAGTCTTTTACTTTACTGCTCATGAGATATTGGGCCGTAATGGGCAGTCATTTTAGGGATGAAGTTACAATTCTGTTGCAAGAAGTCACAACTCTTCATAAAGACAGAAATGAAAATTCCTAGCCTAGGAATGCATCTAATTTTAGTATTTGCTAATGATTTTTATGCCAACATGCCTGTACAGCCTATTTTCTTTTTAGATGAGCCAGTCTTTTAAGCGATTATTTTGTATTGTTTTATGATATTTTGCTGTTCACCACCTTGATATTTTATGTGAAAGGGCAACATGTAAATACTTGAATCAATAAATAAAATAAAGGTTTGGTAAAGCCAGCAACCTATTTATGAACTAAGGTCAAATTGAGATGGGGCATTGATCATAGAACTGTAGAGTTGAAAGAGCTCCAAAGGATCATCTCGTCCAGGCATCCCCAAACTGCCCTCCAGATGTTTTTGGCCTAAAACTCCCATGATCCCTAGCTAACAGGACCAGTGGTCAGGGATGATGGGAATTGTAGTCCCAAAACATCTGGAGGGCTGAGTTTGGGGGTGCCTGATCTAGTCTAGCCTCCTGCAAAGCAGGAACCACAGCAAAAAATAAAAATAAATAATCTGACAGACGGCCATCCATCCTCTGTTTAACAACCTCCAATGAAGGAGAATCCACCACCTTCTGAACTAGTCTGTCCCACTGTCGAACAGCTCTTATAGAAAATGGCAGCTATGTGTTAGTTTCACCCGTCCAACTGCCTCACAGCATAGACTCCATTCAGACCTGAGTGTTTTTCTGCTCCTGCCCCCTCCGTTCTACATTAAGTTGGATAATTTGAAATGGAATATACAACTCAATTACCTCAGATGTTCTTACTCTTCGGCTAAGAGCTGGGTGAACTGGCAGTGGGTGTGCGTGTGTGGTTTCTGAGCTAGATATGAAGGAGAACATGCCGTAGCACTGGGGGGGGGGGGGACCTCCTGCTGTTGAAAATGGAAATACCTAGAGCTGATCATGCCTCATCAAATCTGCCAGGTTTAATCTGCCATTACAGGGGGTGAGCTTGCTAAACTATGTGTAGGATTGACTGACAGCAGTTCCCTTACTCACTGAGTGATTTTTGTCTTTGTAGTACAACATATGTCTTTCTACCATGCTCTTGAATACATGGTATGTTAAAAGCAGTTAATTAGTAGTGATGAACAATACTTTAATGGATGTGATTATCTGTGCTATCTTCAAGATCTTACTACTGGTGCTTGTCAGGACCGCTCTCCTGTTAAATAATTGTCCCTGGTTATCATCCTATTGTAAGGGAGCGTCAAGCCTTGTGCTTTGTGGCACCTGGACTGAGGCAAATGCTCTCCAGCAAATAATTCAGAGTGGAAAGTGATCAAGGAGGAGGCAAACAGTTCCTGAAAGAGCCTGCCCCCAAAGTATACCCTTTCCTCACATCCATTCACAGGGCCTTGTAGTCTCTCGCTTCTGAGCAGAAGCCTTGTGCAAAGCTAGGAGAGGAAGATGAGTATTCTAAATGGCCCTCCATTCTAAAGCCCTTTGTGTTGAACAGGTGGGAAATGAGGGGATGGAGCTTTTAAATAAGATCTGAGGTAAAGAAAACAAGCATTTGTGTTGGGGATTCAGTTGGATGGGGAACCGTATGCTGGTATCAGTAGTGGACATTGGAATGGCACTCCTCAGCTGACCTTCTGGCCAAGTCACTGCTGTATACTGGGATGGGGACAGGGAGGAGAAAGGTGGTGATGAGAGTGGCTTCACTAGTGTCTTTCCACTGTGCCAATCTGAAGCTTCTGTTGGTGCATTTGCACAATGCTAACCACACTGCCCCTCCTCTCTCTATTCCAGTGACTTGGTCAAAGGGAGGTCAGGGAAGCGGTGCAGTCCCATCACTCTGTTAACTATTGGCTGGTGTATTCTCTTGCCTAGTGGTTTAGCAGTAAAGGAGAAGTACGTGGGCAGCTGCTATGCTGGAACTCCCATTACATCATGTGACGGAGAACTGAAAAATGGGGAATATGAACTCCTCAAATTCAGAATTCCATGTTGCATTACAAGCTGATCTCACATATTTCTGGAGTTGAACCTGGCTCAGATATGATTCTCTTCCAACACTGACGGTCATCCCATCCTCTCGCCAAACAAATTTTATCTTTGTGAATGGGGAGGTGGAATCAACAGCAAGAAAGTCTCACTGAACACTGGAGAGGTCATGCAGGAAACGGTAACTCCCATTTACTGCAAATAGTCCTCCTTTTCATGTTCAAGAACAACCATCTAGCACTATTGAGGATTAGGCCTGCAAGTCCTTTTCTGTCTCTAGCACAATCTCCTTGCTGTTGGCTTCCCCTGACGCCTGAGAGGGAAGGATTCCTCACATGAATGCCTCCCACTTTCTACAACTAGATAAGTGGGAAGAGAAAGGGGCTGAGGGTCTCAAGGGTTTGGGAGAGGGGATGCATGTAGACTCTGTTCCTGTACTGATGGTATAATGGGGAGCTTACCTGATCCTTACTTCAAGGAATGACTCCTTATTTAGAAATATTAAGTTTTGATATTAAACAAGAAGCTGTTCTTTGCAAATTGGTGTCTAGTTGACTCAGGAAAAATGTACTTTTTTAGTCACTTATTTATCTTTTGGGAAACAGCTTGGTTTTGGCAAGCCCAGGTCCAAAGCAAGCCAGGTCCAAATCAATTTGGCCATGGCTAATGGCATCCTGTCCTATAGCTGTTATGATGAAGCTGTTATGATGTTATGATGCTTTAAGAACTGCCACAGCTTCCTGCACAGCAAGTAAGTTTAGGGAAGTTTTTAATGTTTGATGTTTTATTCTGTTTAATAATCTGTTGGGAGCTGCCCAGAGTCATAGGGAAACCCAGCCAGATGGGCGGGGTATAAATATTGATTGATTGATTGATTGATTGATTGTATCCACTACATTAAGGAACTAAGGGAATTCTGAACAGGGTTTGCAGGGCATAGCTGGAGAAGCCCATCCCACCTGTCTGCAAAAGCAAAGAGGAATTGTGGGTCTGCTGTTGTTGAGATGATTAATTTAGTAAGATATAATAGCTTGTGGTGACGTGCAAGCTCTGCAAATCATTCAGAAAGTACTCACAAAGCGTCAGAGGGAGTGTTGTTAATATTATTTTCTTGTCCCAGATGTGGATGCTCATTAAATGTACTGAAATAAATGCTGGGGACTGTATAGAAGCAGGCAAGTATGACCTTTTGGTTCTGCTCATTAAAACATTTGTACTTTTAAATCTCATTTGTCTTTTGAAACGCTGTGTGTCGAATACAACAAAAAGGGGAAAGGAGAGCTTCATACTGTAGCTACACCATTAAGCAAGGGTAAACTTATACTGATAGTAGATGTGGGCCTTAAGGAGGCATGCAAAGAGCTAACAATGGACATCCAAAATCATGTCAAGCATTCATACACCAACTAGAAACTTCTAGTTAGTGCTTAAGCATTGTACCATTCTGGAGCGGCTCTCAAGATCAAAGCAGGGGTTCCCCTGAACCACAGCTGGGAGCTGTGCAAACCTCTGATGTAACTAAGTGGCCCCATAGGATTGCATTGATTGTCCAGTGTTTTATTGTGGTCCACATGGGTAGGGAGGGGCAAACCTGTCGATTTTGGCATATTGTAGATCCTCCAGGGGTGAAATTGCTATCTAGGGATGGGCAAATATGTCACTTTTGGTGTCTCGCAGCTACTATTTTTTCAATCTTTAGTGCAGGTTCCCACATTTCCACATATCAGTTTGTGATTCTTATTTTTGTACATGTAAATTCATCAGCATTTCTCCTGCTAGACACATTTTGCATATAATTTTGCCTACTGTACACACTGTGTGTGCTTTCCCTCAGAATGTGCACTCTTTACCCTAGCAAATGCATTTTTGTACACATCGCTTGTCCAAATTTCACAATGCAGTTCTCCAGACAGGTGTGCATTTTGAAGAAAGGTTAGGCATTGGTTTACATACTGCATCAGGAAGTGTGAACTAGGTAGATTTGCCTTTAAATGCAACCTGAATCCAATTTCTCTTCCATCCCTACACCTGGGAAGCACGAGATGAAAGTGACCTGGGAGGCCATCTGTGTGCTGAACTTCCCATGTGAACAGGAAGCCTCCTGATGGTGGCTTTAGATTTAAGTGGGCATTCTCACATCTGGAGTCCAAGTCAAGGACGCATCATTGTTCCATGCAGCTAAACCTGTTTGATCCCGGGGTAGTTGGTAGTGGGATGCGAGCCTTTGAAAAGGTGTTTTGTTTCGGAGTCTTGTCCATTCATCAATCCTTGTCCACCCTTCTGTTCCTTTCCTGGATTTGCAGTATCCCCTCCCAGCCCACCTGGCACCAGATGTGTTGTCAGCCACCGCTGTATGTCCCAAGTCCTCCGAGTGGCAGGATGCAAAATCTCAGGCGACATTCACCTGGAAGCGCTTAGCCCTCAACAGCTGCAGCCCCTTGATTACCTTGCCCGCCTCGGCGGCTTCGTGCCTCCACCATATCAATTGCTTGTCAATTCCGCTTAGCTATGACTTTGACTGACTGGGATGAGAGAAGTGGGAGGGTGGGGTGGAGGCGAATGGTTGAAATTAATTGCTACATAAGAAAAAATTGAAAGATAATTATTCCTGCTTTCCTGTCAGTGCTCGAGGGTAGATGACCTCATTAACTTGCAGCTTGTACACAATTCAATTACTAGGAGATGGAAAATACATTTTTAATTACCTCAGTGGCTTATGTTCCATTCATCTCCATTTGCATGGCTTTTATACTGTTGTGTTCTGAAGGAGGAGCACCCACATACTAAGGTTACTATCAAACCTTGATCCTTACCACAATTATACCTGTATGAGGTAGGATATTAAATGTGTAAGGTTAACCCCTTGCCGGCAGGTGGGTTGAAAGGTCCCACCTTAGTGCTGATGCAATTTTTTGTTGGGTCGGTAGCAGTTCACTCCGTCTTCCCACTCTCTGTGTTAAAGTAAATAACTTACTTTACTTTTGGCTTTTTTTCCTACTTTGTATTTTTGTAAAGCACAGAAATCTCTGCATGTCAGGTGACACTAAGAGCAGGGTTGTGAATCTGGTTTGGACAAATTCCGAATCCCAGGCCGATCCAGGATTTGTCCAGAGCAGGTTCAGATGGCCCTGGACTTCCCTGGGTCATGTACACAAGCAATCAGGAGCTGTCAAATGATGGGCAGAGTTAGGCCGTGACGAGAGGGGGCAGAGGATATGAAGCAGGCCTGATTAAATGTGTTTTGGAGGGTGGGCAGAAGGACGGCATTGCAAGTGAGTTGTCTGCCTGCATTTTCTCTTCTTTCCACCACCACTTGCTGCTGACCTTATTTTTAATTAAGGTTTTAAACCCTAATTAAACATTAGGACTGTATGAAGCCCCTGAGTCAGTTCAAGGCCTGGATCTGGATTGCTGAATGGGGCTCTAAAGAGAATCAGAGTTGCCTTGCACAGTCCTAGTAACCTGGTCATCCAACCTATAGGAAGCTGCCTTACACTGAAGCAGGTCAGTGCTTTATGTAGCTCAGCATTGTCTTGGCAGCAGAGAGTTTGACAGAAGCCTTTCTCTAGGCCCTACCTGGATATGGGAGGGATTGAACCTGAAACTGTTATGTACTGAGTTGAATAGGATCCAAAATGCAGCAGTCTGATTGGTCCTAGAACAATAGGATTCAGAATGCAGCAGTCTGATTAGTCCACAGGAGCCACCCAATCCAGCTCCAGGTGGAAGGCAATCCGCAACCTGATTGGCCTACAGGAGAATCCCAGAATTAGCCATTCACGTGGGGCCCATTGTGTAAATAATGTATCTAAGACATTCTGGGGGACATTCTGGGGGAACTTCCATTCCTCCTCACCACTATGAGTTTAATAAAGAGCATGAAATCCACTCTCGACTCCGTGTATATTTCAGAAACCATCTCCAGGCAAAGCAGGTGCTGTACCACTGAACTGTGGCCCTTTTCTGGAGGTGAAATCAGTTGATAAACAAAAGGTCTCATTCAGGGTGGAGTTTGAAGCATCCTGGAACCTTTTCTCGAAGGGAACCCTCAGGGGAAATGAGCTGCTGACAAAATATATCTTCTGTTCAAAGCAAGAAAACCATTCTAAGACTGCTTCAACCAGGGGTTCTGAAAACCAGTTTGCATGGAAGACCCTCAGTGCTTCCAGAAGATCTGGGGCTTTGGTAGGTTTTTCCAGGAATTAGTGAATCGCAACCTTGAATGGCTGTGTACACCACACCTTTCTTCAAGAGGGCACCCTTGAAATCATGCTTGCAAGCACAGAAGAAGCAAGGGATTGGGAATTTGAGCTCATCAATGCCATACCTTCAAACTTCATAGAAAAGTTGTGGTCAAAATGCTTTAGCAATGTGTAGGACTGTGCATACCCTCCAACATTTTCCCGATGGAAATTTGGACGCCCTATTCCATTATAATTTTACTATTTATACCCCACTCATCTGACTGGGTTACCCCAGCCACTCTGGGCAGCTTCCAACATATAAATAATAATAATAAAACATTAAACTTTTTTTAAAAAATACCTTCCCTATACAGGGCTGCCTTTAGATGGCTCGGGTGGTCAGATAACTCCATACCTTCCGACGTTTCTCCAATGAAAATAGGGATGTCCTAAGGAAAAGCGGGACATTCTGGGATCAAATCAGAAACCAAGACAGCTTCTGTAAATCTGGGACTGTCCCTGGAAAATAGGGACACTTGGAGGGTCTGTTAGTGTTATAAGTAAAAGAGCCCATATCACATTGACATGAAAACATCAAGCACTGGCATGCTAATCAAGATGAACTTTCAATAGCAATTAAAAAACAACAACTTGGCTGTGAAATTTATTGAATGAAATAATGCCCTGTTCACCCCTATTTATATCTAGGCTGTGAGAAAATACTTAGACTTCACTCAGTTTCAGCTTTCTAGTATATTTCCACTCCATAGTAGTTAGTGGTACTGGGGGTAAGCTGCAACTGTACCACTGGCTATGGGGGCACTTGTTGTTTAGTCATTTAGTCGTGACCCCATGGACCAGAGCACGCCAGGCACTCCTGTCTTCCACTGCCTCCCGCAGTTTGGTCAAACTCATGCGGGTAGCTGGGGAGGGGCAAATATGTCTATTTCAGTTTCTTTCGGTTTCTAAATTTTGCAGTTTTAAATTCCATTCTCCATGCTTCCACATCAGTTTTGTTTTTTAAAAGAAGTTCTCATGAAAATTCATCAGCATTTGAGGGTGCATTCAGACGTAGAGAATTTCCTGATTATAATGCTAGAATTTTTGCCCTGTTTTCTAACTTTCGTTTCACATTGCAGTGCCTGTTTTATTTTGGAACTGCAGATTTTTCACCCAAATACCAGCATGTCATGCTAAATTTTGTTCACACCAGTAGGTGTGGTGTGATATAGCAATGAACATCATTGGACTATGTTGTTACTCCACCCTTTCCACACATGTTCCACAACGGAAACATCAGGAAAGAACTATATGCTGGTATACATCCCCAAATTTCACCACTTTATTCCTACAATTTATAGGTTAAGTGGGCTGCAAATGGGCATTTTCTGGAATCAAATAACATGGATGTGAGCACTGAACCTGCACAGTGGAGGACCCTGGCATCTCAAATCTCAGTGGCAGATGTCATAGTTGCGGTGCCTGCTGCAATGTCCCAGAAGCTCTCCCCTATATTCGCCTTTGACATGCACTATATTCCATTAGTTTCCCAGAAGTGCCTTTTACAGCATATGAAAGCTCAAATATAATGCAGAAATTAACAGGGAAATATTGGGGAAATGAAATAAAACAGCTGTGTGATTGCAGCCTGTGAAAAACTGTGCTTGCGTCAAAGCCTACCGCTGGAAGGAGAATCTTAATATTCCAGTACTCCTTTTTGACAAGGACTGTGATTTTCATGTCAGGATAGCTTCAGACAAACGGCTCCCTGCGTGCAAAACTGGGGTGATACAGTTCAATGAGAGAAGGCCATTGTGAATATTTAGATGGGCCCTCCTTTAGCAATTCCCCACACTTTTGCTTAGCTAGGCTGTGAACTAGGTGCTTAAATCTAAAGCTAGAAAACCATTTCAATGGCCAGCTTTTGAGTCCTGTCAGTGGTGCGTTCACAGGTGAGGAATACCTTTGAGGAAAAACTATTTGTTCAGCATTGTCACTTTGCTTAAAATTATAGCTCCAGTGATTACAGTTGCTACTTTTAAAAATCCATTATAAATCCCTAGTACTCCTAGAACTTGGCATGGAAGTTCTCCCAGGGAACCTCTTTTATTTTTATTTTATTTTTTTCCCATAGAACACACGGAAAAAAGCACATCAACTCTGCCTAAGAGTTAGTGCATCCCAGGGTCCCCAGACAAGAGTCAATTTATCTCGACATTTTGCGCTCCTATGACTTCAAGCATGGCATAAATCATACCCGCTGGTGCAATGAGCATTGAGGTGGGGTGGGGAAGATGCTTTTGCATGGAGCTCCCCCCCCCCTCCATAGAAGCGCCAGAGCAGTTACTTATAATAATAGCAACACTTCAGGATCTCAGAAATGCACCTTGCACCCCCCAACGGGTGCGACCTACAGGCTGGCAGGAAGGGGATTCCAGCAGCCACAGATGTGGTGCAGTCTGTAAAAAAGCACTCATGAGCCTCATAAGCAGGATGTATAAATTGATTCCACTTGTGTGACCTTAAAACAGAGGGTGAAAGTGATGTCAGTGGGAATCTTCTATTGAAATCATGGGACTTTAAAGTGCTTGACCTCCAGAAGATGTACAGTGCCCGAGCTTCCTTTAGGAAAGGCATCATATGGAATACCACTTGTGCATACTTTTGGTTTCTGCAGTATCTGGAATCAACAAAGTCACTTCCACCCATGTCTTATTGGCTAGGCAGCATCTGTGCCTCTGTTTCTTTTTCAGAATAGGACACTGTCTGCTTGTATGAGCTGTCTGTGTTAAGTTGTGGGTGACCATATCAGACAACACAAGCAATTCTTCAAACAGCTCTTGTTTATTCACAGGCCAGAACAGAACTGAACTGAAGGGTTCAGCCAGCCTGCTTATATAGAGCTTCACTACAATGCAACTGTAACAACTTTCTGTAACTATCCAATCACTGAATGTCACTTTCAATCCCTTATTTGCATATGTGGACCTGAGTGAAAACTATCTACAATATTCCCCTGCTGGCCCAGGGTGAGAAATTCAGTACATAACAGTCTGGATATATTGTCGACTTCCTAC
This sequence comes from Podarcis tiliguerta, assembly GCF_965153285.1. Classification (NCBI taxonomy): domain Eukaryota; kingdom Metazoa; phylum Chordata; class Lepidosauria; order Squamata; family Lacertidae; genus Podarcis; species Podarcis tiliguerta. Next base: position 71,874,940 of record NC_139534.1, read on the forward strand.
ACCAGCCTTCCTAAACTGAGTGCCCTTCAGATATTTTGTACTTATACTCCATCGCTTCCAGCTGCCCTACATTGCAGAGCACAGAAATAGTCAGGTTCCTTGTTCGCACTGTGATTTTGTAACAACATCCATCTGAATAAGGCTGCTGTTTGACTGGGGTAGTATCTAACATTAGTCATACTCAGAGGAGACCCACTGAAATCAATGGACATGTTATGCTCTTGAGTATGACTAATGTTGCATTTCACCCATTGTAAGGACCATAAATGAAGAAGGATATTTGATGTCTGTGCCAGGTTTACTGCTCTAGTGTTTATTATTGCAAACGGAACTCCCTTTTCATGTTATTATGTCCAAATGCCTGTCTGCTTTTGAAAGTTCAAGGGAGAAGGTCCTATTTCAAATGAGAGACAGACCTTTCCTCAGCAGTTTTTCCATGAAGGGTGCTGGTGGTGGTGGGAGGAGCCAGGAACCTGTTCCTTTCCCCTTGTTGTTGCATTTTCAGATGCTAAGGGGGGAAATTAGGGCATAGTCACAGCTGTATGTAGGGCGGGATTCATTATACTAGCCCTGTCAGTGGAAACCCTGCACATGACTTCCGCTTGTGCAATAGGAATTCCTCCCTCTCCTCCCCCAGTGTGCCCCCCACCTCCCTAAATAAGCTCTGGCCAGGGACAGTCAAAGAGGGATCATTTTATCTGGCAAGCTGCAATCCCTGCACCGATGGAACTATTGGAAGACCACGTAGTTGAATTCTACCCAGAATAATGAAGGAATGGGAAATAAAAACCTTAGGTAATCTGCAAATGTGTGTGTGGAGGGGGAGAATGAATTTAATGAATTAAGGAATATATTCAAAGAAGGAGTTGTGACAGTGGTGTAGCGTGGGTTGTCAGCACCCGGGGCAAGGCAAGTAATTTGCGCCCCCTAACCCGGGGCAAGGCAAGTAATTTGCGGCCCCCCCACTGCACTGTCCCTCCCCCAGATAGTCCCTTGCTCTCTCTCCGCACCGCACCGCACGCCTGGCACCCTCCCCTCCACAGTGGGCGGCGACCCGGCGGCTCAGATTGGATTCGCACAGCCAGCACTGCAGTGAGAGAGAGTGAGTGAGCCAGGTAGGGGCAGAGAGCTGCGAGTGCGAGCGCGCCCCCCCCCAGATGTTGCGCCCGGTGCGGCCGGCCCCCCCCCTGCACCCTCCACGCTACGCCACTGAGTTGTGAAATCATATCTGGAAACAGCTGGTAAAATGAACCAACAAATCCTGGCACAAATAATGATAAATTGTAATTAGGAAACATCTAGTGCCCCTATATTAGATGAGAGAATCCAGTGTCTCGTGTGACACTGGTCAGTGGGTGAAATTAGTGTGGAAAACCTTTCAATCCTTGTTTAAACTAAAATAGAACTCAAACAAGGTTGTATGATATGGGCTAGGAAGGCAGCACAACGTTATACTCTGTAGATTTCATCGCATATTATGGACTCTGGTGGAGTAATTACAAATGATGAATCAAGTTCATAATTTACATAAGTGGATGCCCATCTGGATTTTAACTCTAGACTTCTCTAATGGGTGGGGGGTGGACACAGGGAAGTGTCGTTATATATGTCCCCTTTATCACCATCCTCTTATGTCCAAAGACAGAGATTATTTTTACAGGGTTGATTATTCATTGGATTAAAATTCCACCTTTCGACATGAACATCCCTCAGTAACACTATCAATGACAAAGCTTGCTGTAAGGCATGTTTCTTACATAATATGACTCACTGAAGTAGCAAATTCCAATGAATCATGCTAAAATACACAGCAGTTAAATTTCCTCTGGTCCTTATAAATTAGCCTCTCCCCCGCTCCTCCATCCAGGAGTATGTCTGTGGACAACCCATGTTTTATGTTGTTCTTTTCTCTTGATTAACTGAAAAGTTTCAAACAGGAACTAGAAATAAATGGCATCCATAAATGGACATGCAACAGAACACCACCACAATTCGTGGAAGTGGAGTGGCCAAACAAAACTTCAGGCATTTTTAAAAAATGAAATTATTCTGATCATGAAGGAGGGGCACTGGCTAGGAAGCTGGGTGGCATGAGAAATTTTCTGATCAATTGTGCAAATGGAGAAGGGGGGGGGGGGAAGACAGATCACGCACTATGCTACCTCATTGCATAATTTTATGTCTGGATGCTCCCTGAGTCAGGAGCATGAAAATAGATAGTCTCTAGCCTTCTGCCTTACTTTTAAAGTCAATATAAGAGGAATGCTTGATCTATCCTACCAATAATCTTCTGCAAATCCTCTGTAGCGGTTTTGAATTTGTTTTCCCCAGGGAACTATGCAAACTGGTGGAAAACATAGGAAAGCATCCTTGAGGATCATTTTCAGGGGTGACTAGGTGAACAGGGTAGGGGTTAAGCAACCTCTTTTCCACCTACCTATCATCTCTTGCAAATGACTCCCCGCTTGCACAATCTTGTTACCATGACATATGCAAGATTGTGGCCATGTATTTGCAGAGATTATGTCTGTGCCCCCTGGTTTTCTGACCCATTAAATGTTTTATAGCATCCATGTCTAGCATTTTAGAAGTGATGAAATCCTGCCTTATGCCTCTACTCACTCTTTAAACATTTCATAACCAAAGATGGTTTTGCTGTTCACTTTGCTTCCAAAAGGCATTTCGTGTATTCTTTGCAGACTGGAGTCAGAGAGAGAGAGCGTCTGTTAATCTGTCACAGCAGATTTCATTCCAAATGTGCTAGGCACACTTTCACCCTGTTCTCTGTCTGTCTGTCTGTCTGTCTGTCTGTCTGTCTATTTCTCTATTTATTGTACAGTGGTACCTCAGGTTACAGATGCTTCAGGTTACAGACTCTGCTAATCCAGAAATAGTACCTCGGGTTAAGAACTTTGCTTCAGGATGAGAACAGAAATCGTGCAGCGGCGGCATAGCGGCAGCGGGAGGCCCCATTAGCTAAAGTGGTGCTTCAGGTTAAGAACAGTTTCAGTATAGAATGGACCTCCAGAACGAATTAAGTTCTTAACCTGAGGTACCACTGTATTTGTCTGTTGCCTTGTGCAGAAGTCTCTAGGCTATCTATAATAAAACAGATTCAAAACATCAGAAAATAATCAACACAAGCTTTCAATACGTAACTATTAATGAATAAAACAAGTCAAACCACAATTAGAAAACAACTTCAACCCTGACACAACTGTATCACAGCAACCTAACCACACCAATACAAGCAATAAGCAATTGCTGCCAGATTTATACAGGGACTACAATAAATAGTATTCAAAAAATTAAAATGTTAAAGGGTGTAAAAATCAACCATTTATGAGAAATGGGGGGAGAGGAAGGCTGCCTGGCACTGAAATGACTAGAGTAGAGACTATGTGAGCCTCTTTCCACAGATGGAGAGGAGGCCACCAAAAACACTCTAACTTGTTGCCACTGTCCGTAATTTGGAAGGACAGGGACTTTGGAGGAGAGCCTTTGTGGAGGGTCTTAGGGCAGGACACAAATGAGAAGAGGGATGCCATTAGGCCCCGGGTCCTTAGCTGTGCAAGGCTCTATAAAATTAGACCTGGAAATGAATTGGGAGACAGTGTAGATGGGCAGGGACCGGTGTAATAAATTTTAAATGTCTACTCTCCATTGGCAATCTAGCCTCCATATTCTGCACTATCTGAAATACCAGTCTGAATTCACAGGCACCCCTAGGTACATTTAGATTAATTCAGATGGGATATTACAAGAGCATAGACCAAGGAAGCCAGGTTATCCACATCCAGATAGGGACATAGCTGGACTGCCAGCCTAAGCTGGTCAAATGCACTCCATATCACCAAGGGCATTTATGCCTCCAGTGACAGTACAAACTACAAACTTCATCCTTTACAGAACAGGTTGGACACCATGCATCTGGACAGTGCAACCACCTACTAATAGTGTCTACGTATTGTCAGGATTGAGCATCATTTAGTAGGCTGTCCTGCAGTCTTTTACCATATCCAGACATTGATTCAGCTCACCTGACTGAAATGAAAAGGAGGAAAAGTCTTGTAGTTAGCATATTGGTGGCACTTTACGTTGACAAATTTCTGGAAATGTCCCATGGATTCCAAAAAGGATTTTCTCAAGTAGTGTGTTGGAGGCTACAATCCTAAGTGCACTTACTTAGAAATGAATCCTGCTGAACTTAGTGAAATTTGGGACTGACACATTTAGATTCAGAGCAGAACATCAATGTAAGCTTTAGGGGGCAGATTCAGCTACCTTGTTTTGCTAGCGGAAGCCACTGCAAGGACTCCCGCTAGCACAATAGGGCTCTCCCCCCATGCTTTCTCCCTAAGCCTACCCCAAATCTGCTCTGGAAGGTCAGGAGAACCCCCAGGACACCATGGGGGGCATAGGGGCCAACTCCTAGGCTGGGCCCCCATAAAGTTGATGGTCATTCCTATTCAAATAGTGTGTGTGCACTGTGTCATGTGATCGATTATGTGGGGTGAGACTGACCTGGAACCCCACAATATTTTATTCAAGTTGGCACCCGGGGGGGGGGAGGGAGAGAAGAGGGGAGATAGTTCCGTCAGGCAAGCAAAAATGCTTGCACTGTTGGAAAATCTTCTTAGCGTTACACTGAAATTCGCCTTAGCCTATGTAACTTTAAGCCTGCTCTGTACTTCATATGTATTGGCAGCTAAGCAACAATGCCATTTTCAAAGTGGGTCTTTTAAAAGCCTATGGCTGAAATCCTAAACACATTTATTTGGGAGTAAGCCACAAGGGACACGCTTTAAGTCAATTCAGTGCCACAAATTTTGAGCCATATAATTGTGGAGTCGGAAGGGACCCTGGGGGTCATCTAGTCCAACCCGCTGCAATGCACTTTAGTGAGAAAGCTCACTTCAAATAGATAGGCCCATGGGCAGCAAGTTCCCCATCCTTATTTAAGCAGGTACTTGTGCTTTTATTGTCCTTTGCAGTTGTGTTAACTTGTAAATCAGTAAATATCCTCCTACTCAAGGCATTTAAAAAGCGAGTAACCCTGCCTTCTATTCAATAGGGGCTTGAGAGCTGCCCATTTGGACAGCTTTGAAAGGGAATTAGAGAAATTCATGGAAGATAGGGCTCTCAGTGACTGCCAGTCGTCCATTACCAGAAGGTATATGCTGTGAAACACAGGAGAGTGCTGTTTTGTGCTCAGGTCTTATTGTGGTCAGGTCCTGTTTGTGGGGTTCCTGCAGGCATCTGATTAGCCATTGTGAGCACAGAATGCTGGACTAGATGGGCCTTTGGCCTGATCCTGCCAAAGGATTCCCCCTTTGTCTCTGTGTTCTGAGCTCCTTTTCTTTTTTTATGGTCTCTTTTTCAGTAGCCACAGAGATTAGCATTAAGGTGGTTCTCCTCCTGTAGTGAATACCAATGGGAAGAAATCATTTTCTTTCTCTGCAATCTCTTTATCCTCATCGATTGTCCTGTTTACACCCTGCTGATTTAACTGTCACACTCGCTCTCCCATAGGCTGCCTTCTACATACTAAAGCAGAGCTGGCTTGTTTCTTTCGATTTGGTTATATTCCTTCCACCTCCTTCCTGCACATCCTTTTTGACACTCTCCTTTAACACTGTAATCTTGATTTTTATTTTTTAGAATATATCCTGCTATCCCGCCTTCCAATGTAAAAATGTAAAGCTCCATGATCCTTGTCCAAGGAACATAGTGCTCCTCCTTAAAGGCTAGAATTATGGACATACAGCTGTAACCATTTGTGGATAAAAGATCCAACGTTTTTACAGAAGATCTATGAGGTTCTCATCTAGCACATAAGATATTTCCATTTGCTTCTATGTGAACAACTTCCAACAATTCCTTGAATGGCTTATCTCGCTAAGGAACTTTATGGGACCTATTTTAAAGCCTCTTGCAACTAGGGATGTTGGAGAATTTGGTGAAAATGGGAGTAGAAATTCCTGCAATTTGCATGTTCACCTGAGATCAGGAATGGCTATCCCATGAGCAAATATGCACACTATTTGCTATCATTGTTTTTTTAGTCTGCAAATGTTACATAATTATGTTATTTCCTTCCATTGAAATGCCCTGGAATTAATTACGTAATTATCTGACTATATATGGTTTCAGCCATAGTGGATTGTGAGATGAGCAACGTAGGTTTTAGTGGTAACCAAACTGTAGCGGAACAGAAACAGCTCTGGTTGTGATGAACCCATGATAGGATGGAAATCACTGTAGTCTTACATCCCAGGGTTTTTTTGGGGGGGGAGGGGGAGGGGAGCAGGACATTTCCCTGCCCTAATTTTTCTGAGTTTTAAAAAAACATAAGAAGAGCCTGCTGTACCGGGCCAATGGCCCATCTAGTCCAGCATCCTGTTCTCACAGTGGACAACTAGATGCCTCTATCCCCTCTTGTGGTTTCAAGCAACAGGTATTCAGAAGCATTACTGCAGTGGTGGCAGAGCATAGCCATTGTGGCTAGTAGCAATCAACAGCCTTCTCCTGCATGAATTTTTATCTAATCCTATTTTAAAACCATCCAAGTTGGTGGCCATCTCTGCCGCCTGTGGGAGCAGGTACACTCTTTGAAGAAGTACTTTCTAAACTAATGGTGCCCAGGGCTGAACCCAGCCTTATCTAAATTATAGATATATGAAATCAATGTATTTCATAGATCTATGGGTCAGGGCATTACGTTTTGGGTAGCTTAAAATGGCAGAAGGCTATTATGGATGTGAGGTAAGTGAGACCACTGCCCCATTGCCGAAAAACACCTGAGGGGCCAGCAGGAAGGGCAGTGGTGCAGCACAGCTGGGCCAGTGAGAAGCCATTCAAAGCACTAGGACTACTGGCCAGTGCCCAGTTTGGCTGACTGCTACCCCCAGAACTACCTTAGAGCACTACTACTATACTTCTTTATGGGACTGTTGTGACTCATTTCCAATGACAGCTTTGAGCCTGGATTGGTTCATAGCATGCAAATTCTCCAGAAGCAGAGTCTGAGAGCAAGAAGAGGGCTACCCTTGTAATTCCATTGTGTGTGTGTGGAGTGGGGAGAAGAACAAGTTAAGAGACTCTGAACGTGGGACCAGCAGTCTGTACAACCACCCAAAATCCATTAGTTCTCCTAGGTGTCTCCACAGAAAAATGCGCAGGACAAAATCTCAGGCCGGAGAATGGCACCAAAATACACCTCTCCTAGAAGAGCAATGCCTTAGGAATCTCCAGATGCTGTTCAGCAACCTGTGCCTGCCCCCATCCAACAACTGGAGCACAGTCTTAAGCAACCCCCTGAGTAGCAAGCAGCTCAGTCCATAATCCAGCAGAACACAATGTGCTTGGATTTAAGCCAATTTCTTTCATCCGACTCTGATGGGATTCCGATGTACTTCCACCCATCTTCTTCATCTACCTAACTGGATTGCAGCTCAGGCTGCAGAACCTAGCAATAAGCTCAAATGACTTTAATTCCCTTCTTCGTTTTCCCTCCTCTTTCTCCGCTCGCTTCATTTCCCCATCTGCTCACTGTTGCTGTTTATAGAGCCCCATTCGGGTAGCGTGTCCCCCCCCCCCCGCCCAGCATTACGAAGGCTGAAAAGTATTCCTTCTCTCACAGGGTGCAATCCTAAAACGCTCTAATCCATGGGAGTTGTGCCATGTATTTCAACGAGATGTGAGTTGCCCCCTTAGGATGAGTAAGACAATGAGGAATTATTCTCTGATGCTATATTGAGGTGAGGGGGGGGGAGGAGGAGGGAGTGGAGGAAGCAGCCAAAACCCAGAAGAAAGGCTGGCTGCTCCTGGGAGAGGCCTGTTACATGCCTTGTGAGACTCTGATGCACAGCGGAGGCGCGTCTTGCTATTTGTTCTGTCGCCGAAACCACATCCCTTCAAAATGCGGGATCCCTGTTCTCGCCTCGCTTCCTTGCCAGCCCCTCTTGGCTCGCGATGTTTTCTATCTTTTCTATATTTCAAAGCTCTGTGGTGAATAATCAACTCAAACCAGCACTGAGGCTCCCTTTCTGTAATTCTAAAACCCCATTAAATTATATTGTTGGGGGAAAACAATAGTTGTGCTAATCATGCTCTGTGCATGTGCATCTTAATTTCCCCAGAGGCTGGAATATGAATTTTTACTAACATGTTAATTTTGTGTGTTAATCAGTAGCTGTAGGCCGAATGAATGGATTGACTATGTAAAACTGTTTGATATTGAAACAACTCCTTTTGACCCCCTCAAATTGGCTTCATTCCCCTAAAGACGGTTAAAGTTAATTAAGCACTCAATAGGTTTATGGTGTTTAAATTAAAATATATTACTCCTCATTGTGTACTCATCAAGTGAGAAAGGCATTCTCCTCCTGGTTGCTTGGCTGGCTAATGGGCTTATCAAAATTCATGATGTTATAAGGAGGATTTGTTGGGGGGCTGACAATAGCATTTGTGAAGCCCGCTGTCAGAGAAGGAAAGCAACATGCCTCCGTTGCCCACTAGAGGGCATAAGGTAGCCACAAATAATATATTTAAAACCCTATTGTGATGGCTTTGAGAGGGGGAGGGTGTTGAGAGAGAGAGACAGCTTTAAGGAGGATTACTGTATTGTGACCAAATATAGGCTTGATTTGTTAGATCAGGAGCTGAGGTTCATCTTTCCCTTTTCTCAAACATAATCTTTTAGGTCTCCAATTGAAAATACCTTTTGCTAAATAATTCAGAGGAACTACTGAGATACTGAAATTAGGGATGCTTTGGCAGAGGGTGTCATGGTGGCTGGGTGTGTGGACTCATTCAAGCACTCTGGTTCACCATCTTTCCAGATTAATTTCAAATTAGGGTGAGCCAGGAGGAGATAAGGGGCAACCTCCTCACATATGGATGGTATTGCATGTTAGAGGGCAGATAGCCTACTGGTAGCTTTGTGGACTGGACCCAGTCCATGTACAAAATCTATCTGTCCCCTGGTGTACCTATCAAGCTTTAATCAAGCATTGTGGTTAAATCTTGATTGACCTTGCAATTTAACAATATGGTTAAATGCAGAGTGAGGGGAAGTTTTTGACACTTTTGTTTGCTTTTGCATATTTGACTTTGGCTGTAATGTTTCGGCATAATTTTTGGGAAGAGGTCCATCTGTCTGAGAATACTGGTCATTCCTATGCTAGAGAACTCACAATAGTAGTTGCCGCTTTAAAATATTGTTTGCTGCCTCCACTGTTTGTCTAATTCGGGGTTGGGGGACCTTAGGCCTGGAGGCAAAATGTGGTCCCACCAGGCCCCTCCATCGGCCCTGGAAACTGTTTCCAGGCCACACCCCACACTGGTCCTGCTTCACTCTTTTCTTGAGTGTTTTTACCCTGTTGGAATGTACCCTTGGACCCTGATAACACTTGCTTGCCTGGATGGGAGATAGAGAGAGGTAGCGTGAGTATGGGTAGAAATTGGCCAACTGTGCAAAAGCTAAATGTCCTTCATGGTGTGGTCATCAGCCTGAAGAAGGCTGCCCAACCCTGTTCCTATTCTGTACTCAACTCTTTCTGTTTATGTACTGAAGTGGACTCCTATGAAGCTTTGTGGCAGAAGCTGTTCGCCAGGTGTGGCATCGCCATTTTGCTAGCTTCCTGACAGGTGGGTTGCTGTTGGTTACCTGGAAGGAGAAAGGGAGGGGCACAGTACATTTAAAGCAGCACCATACCACTTTGAACAGTCGTGGCTTTCTCCAAAGAGTCCTGGTAAGTCTGTTAAGGGTGCTTAGAGTTGTTAGGAGACTCCGATTCTCCTGACGGAGCTACAGTTTTCAGAATAATGTGACAGTATCCAATTCCTCTTCCTAGGGAACTCTGGAAACTGTAGTTCTGTCAGGGGAATAGGGGAGTCTCCTAACAAACTATAACTCCCAGAGTTCTTTGGGGGAAGCCATGACTGTTTGAAGTCTAGTGGCAATAGTGGCATGGTTGCTGCTGCTGTGTGTGCTGGCTGCTTTCCTGGGCCTGGTGGCACTGACAACAGGCTGACACTTACCCCAAAATGGCAGCAGAACAAGTGAGCAGAAGAGGAAGGGCACTTGTCCCACTATGCAAGGAGGAGAATGAGGAAGAGGGTTCTTTCATCATTTCCTTTTGCTCCCCCCAACAGCGCTTGCATGCACAAAATCATCTTGTTACAAAATCTTTTCAGGGTGTGCTGCTAACACACAATGAAAGATGAAAGTGGGGCCCCTTGCTGAGGGTGTGATGCGGACCCAGGACTTGAGGCCCCCAACTCTGTTGCGGTTGGTGCCTCTGATCCCCTTTCCCCACTTTTCACGTAATAAAGTTTTAGTGGTTTTTGTTTTTTTTAAAAAAGAAATTCGTAATTGAATAACGAGAAGGAACTTTCTGACTAGTAGTGTTTCATATGGTGGGCTCACGCACAGAATCTAAAATGGTGCTGGCTCCCCAGAAGATCCTCCCCATGTTACCCTCCACTCCTGCCAGGGCTTTTAGGGCAAGTAGATGGTGAATAGCTATGAACTCCACTGCCCTTAGCTGATGCTGCGGAAGTGAAGAGCAGCAGCAGCAGCTAGAGCAGCCTCTTCCACAGCCTAGCTTCCACACAAGGCACAAGTGCCACAGAAATGTATTTTCAGAAAAACGGGGAGAGAGAAAGTGTGGCAAGTTCAAATCTGAATTTGCAATATGGGTGCAGATGTAGAGATATAGATGAAACCGCAGGCTAGGGAGTGCTTATGTGCTCAGGTTCCTGCTTGCAGGTTTCCCCAGACATCTGTGAGAGCAGGATTCTAGAGTAGATGGGCCCTTGGCCTGATCCAGCAGGCTCTTATGTTTTTAACTTAGTTATAACTTCTGTAAAGAAAAAGTCTGCAGTCTCCAGTGTATATTTACTGTTAAATAACTGACAATGTGCATGGGGAAAATATAGAAAATAACGCTTAAAGCTTCGTTTATTAAAAAGGCGCATTGAAAGCTACAGTAATTCATGTGCTGACTTTCCCCTGTGGGTCCTTTTAAAGGGCTTCTGGCTGGGGGTAGAGAAAGCTTCTTTTCAGATGCCATGACAGTTAAGATCCATGAAAAGAATGGTATAATGAAATAGGTAGAGTGCAAAAGAGAGAGAGAGATAATAGTTATTCTCACAGGGAATACACACTTTAAATTAAAAAGCCACAGTGCTGATGATGTGAGCATTATATTAACACTTGTGTGACACAACTCGTAAGTGCTTCCTTCATCCTGCATGTTGTAATTTACCCTTGAAAATGAGGAATCTTGAGTGTCCCTGCAAAAGTGGCATACTTAAGGGTTCTACTGATTTGCTTAAAAGAATTGTTACTAAAGTTCCCATTGAGCTCAGGTGCAGCAGATGCTTAATGGCAGATGGTCCTAGTCATTCATTGTGTTTTGATGCCATCGTTGTACAGGAACATTGAAAACAAGCTCTTTAATAGTAGGGATTTTCATAGGAATAACTGAGTTCTGCTTGAGACTAGAGCTGTTGCCTCCCTTTGATACCTGAGTTCTTATTGTGCATTCCTTGATAAGGAGTTAACAATGCACGCCAGAGGACAAAATGTGAGCCTGACATGTACAAATTGGAAATGTTAATAACTTATGGAGTTCATGCATTCCAATCGTAAACCTACCTGACTGTTCCTACATTGTGTATTTGCAAAAGGTGCTTTGACTAAGTACAGCAGCTCATGAATTCTATGTTGTATGAGTATCCTGTATGCTTCCATGATGAAGAATGAAACAGCGCTTGAATTATATGCTAGGAAAGGGCTCTAATCCGATTTTGTGATGTCCCTGTTTCAAAGGCTACAGGGGAGTCTTGCTTTGGCTACCATTTGGAAGAGTCAAGTGATGGGACTTTTGGCTTTCAGTAACTAGACCCTTTGCTCCCTATTCCCACCTCCCAATAAATTGAACACTGGAGTGAAGTCATTGATTGGACCATCCTTAAACAGTTGCTTGTATGCACATGTTGCTTATGTGTACATTTATATTTCTCAGTCCTTTCTGCTAGTCAATTTCTATAGTCCTGATAAGATAGCAGCCCCTGGGTCCACTACTGCAAGAGAGTCTGCATCTTATCGTCATTCATATCACTGTGAATAATAACATGACTGCAACAACTGCTCTGGTAGAAGCCAAAGGAACTGAACAGTTCCCCAGCCAATCACAGCCTTTCTCCTGGACAGTTCCTCATGACCTGCACAGTTGTGCATCAATCATGCCACAATAGCATAGAAAGTACATGTCCCACTATATGTCCTCCAACGATTTCAAGGCAAGGCACACGATTCTTGCCCCTCCGTCCATTTTATCCTCACAGCAACCCTGTAAAGTAGTTTAGGCTGAGAAAAGTGACTGGCCCGAGGTCACCCAGAGAGCTTCCTGGCTGAGTAGGGATTTGAACTTGGGACTCAGCCATATAGCTGCGAACATAAAATTTTAAGTGCATTATACAAATGTGACACTAGATGGCAATGGTGAGCTAATGGCAAATTCAATATATATCTATTTTAAAACTTTTTAAAAAACAAAAAAACATTTTCACAGCGTTTTTTATATGAGCACAGATTCCACCCTAGTCCAGCACTCTAAGTACACTAACTCTTTGGCCAGGAAACCATTAGTAAACAGCAGTCATACTTATATAGCTAGCAAAGCTGCAGGAGAAGGAACAGCAGCTTCTTCTCCCCCTCTAATTCACTTGTCCTTTATGCTCTAGTTTGTGAGGAGGTGCGCTGCATTAGGGGCTAACCCATGCCACCCCTTCCCACTTTGAGCACATGTGCACAACAGCCCGTATTTTCAATATTTTGCACAAATGCACTTTCGCTCCCAGTTCGTAACCCAGAGTGAAGGTAGTCAACATGATTAGATGGACCATCAGCCCCAGTCAGCCTGGCCAATAGTCAAGGATGATGGGAATTGTAGTCCACCAACATCTGAAGGGCACCCTATTGGCTACCCTGACCTAGATATACAGTGATTCCCCACCCCCGAGAGTACAAGAATGTAGAACTTACCACCCTTGCTCTATATTAAGGGCAGATTGCACCAGATATATCTTCATTTCAGTACAGCTTGTGCAGGATAATTTCCCAGTGGAGTCTACCCCAACCCTAGTTCTTTTTAAAAAATATAGAGAGAGTAGTTGGTTCTTAAAATCTGGGTTATAGTGATCTTGTTCTTATGAGCTTTTAGCAATTCTGCCGTGTCAAGCAGTAGCTTGGACTGGGCGGAAAGCTGAGCTGAATAATTCCCGAGTTCCATTAATTCTACAGTGCTCTCTTTCTCTAATTTACATAACTAATTAACGGCTTTTTAACAGTTCATTAGGAACACAGAACCCCATGTGACAAATAAAGAGCTAAGTGTAACACAAGGGGTCTTCCTAGTGATTCTGAATAAAAAGAATCAACAGAATATGCCATTAGAGATGAGGAAATTGTCTGAGAGGGCATTTATTTGTTTTTAGCAGGATATTTATATACAAGGATCAAGTGAGAGATTTAGCTTGCGAATGTGGGGGAACATGCATGCATCATCCGGCCCGGGGCATGATTCCTGCTCTTGGGTTGGGGTGCTTGTTTGTGATTCTGCCCAGAGTTTCTAAGGCCATTGATTTCAAAGAGTGGAAGCATGCCTAATTCTGTGTTGAATTGTAGTCATTGGGGAATAATCTAGCAACAGTTACTCATGACTACATTCCATTGAAATTAAGGGAACTTCCTACGCCATTCTTTTTAATGAGACTCAGTTGTCACTAAGCTGTGGTTGTGTTCATTAATTTTAGCCGAATATTTTTCAAAACCTCTTTAAGAAGCCCAAATGAACCACATTTAGATGATCTGATCTCAAACATTACTTAACATGCTTCGCTCCATGAGATTTGTGTGAATCTTTTTTTCTTCTCCACTAAGGGTCTCTGTGTGTTTTCCAAATGCATAGAACATTTGCTGGATTTTTAATTTTATTTTAATGGTGCTAAAAGGGCACCAAAATGGTTCTGAATTCTTATGTGTCCTATGACCTCATTTATTTCAGGGGACGTGAACTCTGACTGCAATTAAAAAGACATTCATCTATATATATATATGACCGAGGACAGAAAAGTTACTTTGGTAAAGTGCGGGCATCACTTTGGAATCTGGATGGAGGGGATCAGAGCAAAGATCTGTCCATTGTGTCTTCAATTCAATGTATGGCCATACTCAAGCACTTTCATGTCTCAGGTTGGCAGTCTACTTTGGCTGGCATTCAGTGGGGACTTGCTTTGGCTACTGCAGCCTTTAAAAGTTGAAAAGTTATTTGCAAAACAGCCACAAGCTCCATCAGCTATCACATACAGCAAGGTTAGTCTGCCTGCATCCCTGGGGCACAATGAGGAAAAGCTTCCAGCAGAGATTTGCTGCAGGGATTTCCCATAACTCCTGGGTATTCAGAGGCAAAGGATGTTGCCAGAGAGAATTGTGTTCAGCAAGCGCTTGCCCAAATATACAGGTCAAAATGATTGCTCTTGATGTCGCGGAAAGTGAAGGGAGCTCAATGGGTGCAGCAGATCTGGAGCATTCATATCGGTTCACATTCTTGTCATTTCACTCGTAAGAAATAAGATAGGGACAAACCAAAAGGCAAGCATTTACCAAGGGGAAGTGCGTGAGGATGAACTCAAGCACATGCATTTGCAAAGTAGAGTTGAACACAAGGTTTTTGTGAGTGCAACAGTGCAAAACAGACTCTCAGCAATACCTGCCTCCTCTCCTCTTGAACAACCCTTAACTGACATAAAAATGGAAAGATGGCGGGAGAGGAAGGGATAAAAGCGAGGCAAGTACACAGCCATGGAGAGATTTGTGATTCAGAGAGCTACAGAAATAAGCCCCCCTGAGTATAATAGGGCTTATTCCCAGGTATAGGAATATGCAGGCTTAGATACTTATGTTCAGGTTTCCTCCAACCCCAAACTGCCCTTTGGTTTGAAGGATGGAGACAAGCATGGAGACATTCAGGATAAATAACAGAAGTAGTTTTAATCCCTTTATAACACTCTTGCCACTCATGTTATAAATCTCAGTGTCCATTGCCAGAAGTTACAGTAACATTTACCCTGATATGAACATTCACAGCAGGGCAAGGCAAACCCTGTCACTGTAGTTCTATTTGGCTTATCTCATTAGTTTCTGCTGCCAAAGCATTCAAGTACCAAAAAAGAAACATCAGCGTCATCCTGATTGACAGGTAAATGGTCAAAAACGCATGGAAGAATTCACATTTGTTTGGTTATCACATATGATTAAAAAGCAGTAATACTGAAATTCATTGAACTATTCAAATTTGTTATAATTCATCAGAATATTGTATCCTAAGCATGTCAGTTTCTTTAATTCAGTAGTTTTCTTCCCCAGAGGAAGGATCATTAATTGAGATGTAGATTATGTTCAGCACAAAAGTTATACCAAGTGTGATGTATTCCTGTACTTATCATCGTACATTTGCCTGTCCACATAGTAAATTATAACAATGTAAAATTGCACAGAAGGCTAACTTATGGTATGTTGGACTAATATGAAAAGGAGGTGTTAAACATTGCTATATCATAAGTCTATATTTAAAAAGAATGTGAACTTGCAAGAGTATTGGTTGAGTTGTGATATATGCTAAAATATGTATGTAAAATATGCTAACCATGTATCACAAGAAGAAAAAAGTTGGAGTTGAATCTTCATTCGGAATACAGTGGTACCTTGGGTTACATACGCTTCAGGTTACATACGCTTCAGGTTACAGACTCCACTAACCCAGAAATAGTACCTCGGGTTAAGAACTTTACTTCAGGATGAGAACAGAAATCGTGCGGTGGCAGCAGGAGGCCCCATTAGCTAAAGTGATGCTTCAGGTTAAGAACGGACCTCCAGAACGAATTAAGTATGCAACCAGAGGTACCATTGTATAAAAGGGAACACATCTCTTCTCTGTATAGTCTATTCTGACTGGCAGCAGTTCTGCCAAGTCTCAGGCAAGAGGTCTTTCCCATCAGCTGTCACCTGGTACTTTTAACTAGAGATGTTATAGATAAGCCTAGGACCTTCTGTGCACAAAGGATGTACTCTACCACTGAGCGATGGCCTCTCCCCAAGTAACCATATTTACGCCCCCCCCCACTTATGCTACAAAATGCCTCTTTTGCAGATGTGTGAATGTATTTATGAACATTTTTAAAGTGCATATGAGTTGTTTTATGCAATCAAAATGTCCAATCAGAATTCCTTTCCTGCCATTCTAAGGCCACAACCCATCTCTCATTTCTTCTGGATGAATCATGTTGACTCGGCCATTACTGTGGTGTTGCAGCTGTGGGTGAGCTCCTGGGTATATAAGATTCACTCCAATCAATAGGGTTCACCTGCGGTTGTGCAAAGGTGCAAGCTGCTTGCTGCTTCCAAAGCTGCCCGCTCTGTTTGCAGCAGTGCTTTCACTATTGCACAGACCCCTTTCATCATCCTGATCATCATTTTTAGAAAATGGTGCACTCTATCTGTAGCACTGCAGGACACTTTCCACAGAGTGAGAAGTAGAGAACCCTGTTGAAATCCTAAGCAAGACGCTATCTACATCCTAACCCATTATGAGGGTTGAGGGAAGACCATATACCGTATAGGGGGAGAAATAAGCTTAGATGTTCATTGAAGGAGTATGTGACATATGCACTCTATTATGGAGGGGTAAATCTTTTAAGTAAGAATCCTTTGTACAGCTATGCACATAACAGGCTATTTCACTTCTATTTATTGCCCTGCTTCTTTCTTCACACACATAGGCAGAGCATATAACATTAATAATTATACTCATTGTCTTTGGTGGAGATTAGACTGGCATAGACTTAGCATTAGATTGACATTAATAGCCTCAAGTATAGATTATAGGAGAGAGCTATCATGTACAGTGTGTTTCTACAGAGGAGAGGAACAAGAGAGAGGCTCTTAGGATCAACAGATCACTAATGCATGGATGGAGAATGATATATTCCATTTTTCTGCTAGATGAGAGGCATCTAGATGTGTTCTGATCAGCTGAAGAGCAAGACAAGAAACAATAGCTTCCTTTTCTGAAGACACAGAAAGTATGTTGTTCTACTCCCAGAGCAGGCATTGTACAATTTTACGAAATAAAGGCCACTTGCTCTTTGGATATAGTTTCTTTTTGCAACTTTCGGGCAGCTCCAATGAACCAGTGGTTCAAGTCTGCCATTCCATGGCCTGGCAGGAAGATCCAAGCGTCAAGATATGACCACGCTGCTGGTACAGACTTGAAGAAGCAAGCAAGCAAAGAAGAGTCAACATCTCTCTTTATATCCTAGTGCGGCACAAGCCTCTGAGACAACAGATAATATAATGGGATTAGAACTAAGGTCTTTAGGATCCAATTTCACAGGACAAAACTGGCTATTGTGCCCCACAACCCTCAACAGACTTAATTTGTCTCTCCTGAGACAAAGAAGTCTAAGCTAGCCTATGTGCCACTTTCCAGAAAAGCGATATTATATTTATTGTAGCCAGGCAAACTATATTGCTTGCATCATGACAGCAAAGGCCCATCCATAGGATCAGGCTGTGAATCATTTATCCACTTTTACAGTCAGTGAATATTATTGGAAGGGTGAAATGTTCTTGTTTGTTATTTTTCCTCTGAGAAGCGGTAGGATTATTCCACACCACTTGGTCTCTTGCTGTCCTAACCACAGATAATGAGTTAGATGTACTGAAAGGGGAAGCAGTACCTCAGCCTAGATGGTCCAATGGCTGAACACTTCAAGCATTTGTCTTTCTAAGATGTCCTTAGTCCATAAGAAGGGCATATCTAATTACAATTCTTGATGTGGAAATCTATTGCTCTTGTTAACATTTCCGATTATGTTTCAGTTCCAAAATCTCTCCATTGTAAGGTTATCACAATGTTTTCAGTACTCCACTTAAATTTCCTTATTCAGAAGAGGCATGGCTGATCCTGAGATATTGTTTGTTTACTAGAACTCATAAATGTCCTTAAAATGGAGATTGGGAGCCTCTGGCCCAGGGGTAAAATATGGCCCTCCAGTCTCTCTATCTGGCCCTGAGGAGTCTCCCCATGCCACACATCCTCTCCCCAATCAATGCTCCTTGCTGGTCCTGCTTCACACCCTCAAGTGGTTTTGCCTGACCGAAATGTGACCTTTATCAACAATGCTTTTTATCTGCTTGGGAGAAGGACAGAGAGGAGTGTATGTAGAAACTATCCAACTATACACACCTAAAACAGGCATTTGTTGCTCTGCCCAGCACTGGCAAGCGCCCCATGGGTCCCTTCGTGTTCATTGGGACTGAGACAGAGGCAAATGTGCAAAGCCTAATTAAAAGAGGCTAAAAAATTTGGGGAAATGGGCTATTTGGGGATGGTGGTATGGTGGGCATGTATGGTATCATATGGAAGTGCAGAAATATGGGACATTTTGTGGAAGAACATGAGAACTGCAGTGCTAGATCCCATGGAACAACATGGGACAGCACAGGACACCATAGAACATAGCCTTTGTTTGTCCCTAGCATCAGCAATGTACAGGCTCTGCACTATGTGAAACACAAAAAGGGGACATTGGTTACTTTCTATGGGCTGCAATGTTTTTGAGTCAAGAGGTATCCCATAAAATAACGGGCAGGTGGCAGCCTTAGAGACTAGCCAGGCTGTTTAAGAGACTGACAATGAGATAAAATATGAGACCCGCATGCTGTGTTAATAATGGACTGTACAAGATACTGCTGAATTCTGAATGGCATCTTCAATGCAATGCTTTCCTCAGACCCTGCGTGGTTATAAATCAGTAGACAGTACTGTAGCTTTTGGGACTTAAACCTTATTCTGATGTCCATGCTGGCATCTCCCACAGACCAAGACAAAGTATAAAGCATTAGCCAGGAAAGGTAATGCTATAAGCATCTCTTTCGTCTCTGCTTCCTAATCCTCGAAGAGCTTTTAAAAAAACACATCAAAAGGGTTGTAGCAGGTCTAATTTTTGTTTGCTCAACATGAAGTTATATAATCCTCCAGCACATTACATTGTTGTCTTATGGCATTATGGCATTAGTGTTAATGATAAGGCATGCTTGTTGCAAGCGTCCACATTTCCACAGTGCGTATTTCAAGAGCAGTGAGGGATTTTTATTCTTATTAAAAAGTGGCGGGGGAGAGAGAGAGAGAGAGACAAATGGGGAAGGAAGAAGGGTAAGAAAGCTAAAGAAGATATACATGTAGCATGAAAACCTCTAGAGAATTAATTGCTTTAAAATATCAAAACAAACTGGAAAGGGACGCTCTAGATGTTTACAGGTTAAACATTCCATAAGTATCTTTTTTTAAAAAAAAAGATTGAAAGTGGTTGCTGTCTTGAGGTAGCTAATTGCTGGAGCATCACAGTCATTTGTGCTGCCTCATTTTCCCTTGGGATCGACACTCACAACAGGATAATTCTTACCCTAATATAAGTGTCACAGTGGGGACTCGGTGCAATTTGCTGATATGATATCAAAAATAGCATTAAGGTAATTACATTTTGCATTCGTAATATTTCACAGGCAACGATACCGTTGAAATGGGCACTTCTTCTTTCTTTCTTTCTTTGTAACCTGGCCGTTTCTTTTCATACTCCCTCCTCCTCTTTTCTCTCTTTTGTTTCATTCTGAACAGCAAATATGAAAAGTGCATATGTAAAAATGTATTTTATTAAAATGTTTATTCAGTGAAATTCTGATCAGTACACAAACTTCTGGTTAATGACTCCACTGATAATGACCTCAAGCCAGGATAATCTTCTCAGGAGCTCTCATGATCAACTGGACCCTGAGCCACGAAGGGAGGAGCTCTTTCTGAGGAGATGAGTAAAATAAGCAGAGACCCTTGCTTCCTGCTGATGTTTTTGCAAGTGGGAAACATGGATCCCAACATTTATTTGAAGCTGATATGTCTGATATGAATTCAAATCCCAGGGAAATTAAACCTAATTAATGAATTGTTGATAATTTAGTACAGGGCTAATTATTCTGAGAATGCAAAAGGTGATGTGCAGCATAATATCTTCAGTTTTCCATTGAATTCTGTAAGGGACTTCTTTTTATACAGAGAGACAAATGTGTGCAATTATTTGACGCTCAAGGGCAACATTGAAAGTGACCTGGAACAGGCAGGAACAGACTTTTTTCCTTCTAATATGATATGAAAGTTTTATCGTATTAGGAACTTTCTGTCATGGATGATTATGATCAGGTCATATTAACTTTCATTTTTACTAACTTACAACGAAATGTGCTAATGTGACTACACTTGACTATTTTACAGGGTAAAACAAAGACCGATATCCTATAAATATGCTACAGCAGAAAGATTTCAATAGTTTTATGTTTCAGATGGAAGGAGACATGTTTTCAATTGGCAAGGAGGAGACACAGTTTGGTCACTGAGAATGGCATCAAAAGCACCCAAGTGGCAATTAAAGCCTACAGGTACTACTTTGGGGGCATTTCTGTGTTGGGAATTTTAAAACTAGAATATGTCTTACGTGTTTAACCCCCTTGAAAACTGATCACTTAATAGGTTGTATGTGGAGAAGATTCATGCTAGGGCTGTTCACCTACTCCCCTCCCTAGGCTGCCTGATCAGACCTGGCACTAATCCGATCCAGTCAAAACCTGGATTTGCTCAGATCAGCCCATTTCAGTTCAGGACCTGGCCTTTGGATATAAATAAAAAAATTTTTAAAAAGGATCTGGTGTTCAGCTAGCTTCAGTGCATAGCCCTAATTCACACAACCAAATGGATGTGCTGAAATGTGGGCTGAACAGAGCTCTGCAAAGACTGGCAAGTGATGAACATACAGTTGTTCTACTAGGGGTTGCATTACATCCCCTACCAACCAACCAGCCTATTGATGGCACCTCTACAATGGTACAGTAAATGTGCACTAAACTGCAAGTCGGTGGCTGCCTGTATGGGGGACACCTATTACTGTTACAGGCATCTGGAGGCTTCTGGAGGCATGTAAATACCATTGTGTGAACTAGACCATAGCCTCCTGATTTTTCTACTGTAAATATAAAATATCCCATCTTTTGTCAAGTTCAGAATAAGCTTTATTATAGCCAAAGCCCACTTTGTGTCATACTGGATGCCTGGAATACATTAGTATATAACTAATGAGTTATTACAGTTTTGTAGCACTTGGATTCTCTTCCTCCTCTGCGTTCAGACAAGAGCCTACTTGGTTGGCTGGTGCAGCTTCAGCTCAAGGACACAGAATTTGTGATGTAGATTTCTGGACAAAGTTTGTTATCAGCTATACAGACGAACAGAATAACCTATGAGCTGAAGGCATAAGTTAAGAAATTTTACCCTGGATTGTTCCATAGAGTTTCAATTGACCCTAGGTCCTTTTAAAGGGTATGTAGCTCCTCTCAACTCAATGATCCCAGTTTTCAAGAAGAACAGAAGCAAAACTAAACTATTAGAATAGATTAGACTCTCCTTGACAGTAGGAAAAGCCCACTTATTTGTGGAGAAAAATATGGGATCTACCTTTAGTTAATGACTTAATTTGATTAAATTATATAGTTCTGAATTTCCAATACAATCCTATAAGGTTTACAGGTCTCCCATCAGTGTGTCCTTGATTAAAAGGCCAAGCCGTCCATTTCTAGCTTATTGCCCTCCATCATTAATATTATGTTATCTTTCTCCTCAGACTGATTTTTAATTTTTATGTTTGTAATTATGAATGATTTACAGGGACATTCATTGCATGAACTGTCCAGAATCATTAAATTCTCCTAGGTTGAATAACCCGATAGTCACCTGGAATTAACCAAATCGGAGACATTATCTAGCTGAATTTTCTGCTGCCGTATGGATCCGGACCTCTCGTTTCTCTCTCATGACTACAGTCTCATTTTTTTTTCTAATGAGAAAAAATTAATTGATAAGAGGTAATTAGCCACATCTAAAGGGTGCACACTAATTACAGAAAGCTATACGTCTTCTATAGTTAATGTCAGTAAATGTTTCTTGAATAGTAGCTGCAATTTTTGAAGAGGTATTCACTGATTTTTAAATGCCATTAGAAGATTACCTTTCTAAACTAATACTTAGGGCATGATCCTTCCCAGCACAGCTGCAGACTTTGTATAGGACTCAAAGAATCAAAGCATTGGAAGGGTTCCCAAAGCTCACCTAGGCCTGCACCCACCCGGGCCAACAAAGGAAATCCACTGCCACAGCATCCCTGATATGGAGGAATCCCAGTTGGGTTTCTTTTGCACCCATTTCCCATGTTCACAATAAGAATGATGGGCTGTTACAGAGAAAGGAAAGTCTATGTGCCCTATCCCCATAGCTAGCCTCCGGCATTCTCCATTCAGGCAAATTATATGAACTTTGGAGCTCAAGTCACTTGACTGAACACAAGGGGGAGGAAAGGGCTAGAAGAGGGATATGGGAGATATTCTCCTGACCAATTTAGCATGCTGCTTTCCCCTGCCCCTGTGGACACATCAAGAGGAAGGTGGGAAGCAGGGCTCTCTTGTGACTCTTGAGGAAGTGTGTTAAGAATACAGTTGGACCAGTAAGTGTTCCATCAACAAGCTTTTGGGCATCTGCCATTTCTACAGCAGAAATCAGGTTAGTTCCTTTGCTGGAGAGATTGAGATGATGCTTTATACACCAGCCCCAGTTCCTGTAACATACGATATTAGCAGCTTCGAAAAACCCATCA
Source organism: Podarcis tiliguerta (assembly GCF_965153285.1). Lineage (NCBI taxonomy): Eukaryota > Metazoa > Chordata > Lepidosauria > Squamata > Lacertidae > Podarcis > Podarcis tiliguerta. The sequence goes on from NC_139534.1 coordinate 71,897,764, forward strand.
AATTCCAACGGAATTCAATTAAGCCAATTAAGAATTGAAGCTAATGGAGGCATGTCGATTTCCATCAGCCTAGGACTGAGTCCCCTGAGTTGCGTTAAGAGCCCTCATCACAGGCAACAAAGTAATGCATATTTTGTTAACTTCATACAAAATTTTCTATATTAACTTCAGTCCCTCCCCATGGAGATTTCACTATTTGGAGGCCTTTTCTGTATGGCACATCTCAGAGGTGCTTACGTTCCACACTAAGTGGTAGTGGTGGGAATAACCAGCAACTAAAGTTATCCTAAATGACTTGTTGTACGATTGGGATCTGAAGTGGGGGAGAAGTAAATTGCACTGGAATGGCTTTATTCAATTCCCATTGGAATCTAGAGGGCCATTTTGGTAATACCTTGGAGTTCAGTCTTCAGGGCCAACAGAAAGAGTTTGCAGAAAGTATGAGGTTGGGGTGTGTGAGAGTGAGTGTGTGTGTGAGAGAGAAAATGCTGAGTTCTCCTCAAGGGTGTGGCATTCCCCCCCCCCAAAAAAAGCTATGCAATGGGCTTGCAGAGAAGAGACTGGCCCCTTGCAGTACTTGATTTACTCACCCTCCCAAGGCCAATAATAATAGCTGCTGGGGGAGAGAGCTGATATTCTTTAAGAATAGCAAGGGAGGGGGGAAGTAGACCCTTCTCAGAGTGTACCATATTCCCAATTCCATTTGGGACTCTTTTTTGTCTAATATCTAGCTTTGTGCAGATCAGGCCTGATGGAGGCCAGTTCTGGCCGTTAAGAGTGGCTTGGATCCAGCAGATTGAAGGCCAGTTCAGGCCTGGTTCTGCCTTGCCCTTGGGAAGTCCCATTCTAGGATTTCCCACTGGTTTTCTCTAGTGCAGATACCACTGGTGGGCATTCCATCCACACTTTTCAGCAGGCAGAAGAGCATCACTCAGGTGGGAAGCTGGCTGAAGAAGTGAGCAGAGAGATACCAAAACTCAATTCACACACACCCAGAACAGCATAAGGAGCAGGTGGGTAAGGTTGCAGCCATAGTAATTTATTCTCCAGGGAAGCTCTCAGACAAGAACTTGATGTTGCAAACAGCTTATTCAGCTATCACAAGCATGTCACTGACGACTCTGTGTGTGTGTGTGTTTCCATGGAAAGCAGAAATCTGGATAAATATGAGGAGGGGGATATAAAATGGCATTTCAGTGCTGACAATGACATGTGGATACTGCAGTTTAGAACTTCAGAATATCTTTCTAGACCAGGTCTTCCCACCTTCCGCCCGTCCTGTGGAACACCCTCCTATCAGATGTCAAAGATATAAACAACTATCTGGCGTTCAGAAGACATCTGAAGGCAGCCCTGTTTAGGGAAGTTTTTGATGTCTGATGTTTTAATGTGTTTTTAATCTTTCGTTGGAAGCCTATCCCAAAAGTAATATTTTAAGGCTGCACACTAAATGGCAGAACTTAGCCCCTTTAGTCATTTCAAAAGCAACATGCATAGGAACAGGATGCCTAAGAACGTGCTGGCTGTTTAAATATTTTATCTGCTGTGCCTGCTTAAAGACTTCTTCCCGCCGCCTCTGCAACTTGGTCTCCTAAACTATTTCTTTAAAAATCTTTTCTTCCTCATACGCTTTCTGTTTCCCACAGTGTTTCTGAACTAATGGCAATATAATTGTCTCTTTCTTGTCTGTGGGGATCTTGCTTGAACTATGTGAACTTGTAGGATGTCAATGAAGACTTCTCTACATTTCCATTCCCACTTTCTTTTTGTGCTCTTGCATAGATGACATCTGGTCTCCAGGCTTCCTTAGGACTCCACCATGGGATGATTTATACTGCCTGTACAGGGGAACAAGAGAGCAACTCCCACTCCCCTTTTGCCTCTGCACCAGTTACCTGAATTGAGGGCCACAGTGCAAAGAGAGAAGCAGCTGCTGTGAGGCTGTTACTTTTCTCTTTCATGCTCAACAGGGACAGAGAGAAAGGCTACAGCTGAATAGGAGCTGGAGAAATCCATTTTCTCTTTTGCAGCAATAGGAAATCTGCACTGAATTACAGCTCAGTAGCAAATCCATTCTAGACTGTCACAAGCCTTTCAAAGACGTAAGTCAGAAGCTTGAATGCAAGTGACTTAAAAGTATATACAAATTATTATAAGCAATAATAGCCTTCTACGATTTTTCCCCTCAAAAAATGCCAGTCTTTTCAAATTTCACATTGCCATTTCAATAATTCTAACAGGGAAAGAGCCATGAACTTTCACAGTTTACCTTTCTGTGAAGTGATCTTTAATTCATATTTGTCATCTCTGAAATGCGTTGGACCACAAGGCCTAAGAATTGCTTAGCAATGAGAATAATTTCCATCACAGCTGAAAGCTTGTGTAAAATGTAGACAACAATAGCTCTGGTGAAACTTACAGCATTTCAGTGTCTCAGCATAATAAAACTTGGGAAGCACAGAGTCCAGTAATTAACTTTATGTATTTATTGAAATACATATCTACACTGCTTAACATTTAAAAATGTCTATACAGTATACAAAAATATGACATATGGATTCATTCATTCATATACCTACTACTGTACTTAGAACTGTAGGATAGTGCTACAGGACAGTGGTTCCTGTACTTTGTCATGTGTGAGAGAAAGGGAATTCATTTATGATAGAAGAGTCTTCTACTCATAGTTCCAAGGTCCTATCCTCTGCACATATTCCAGGATCGAGCCCTAGACCAAAAACAGATCTCTAAGCTGAAGCCCTACTTAAGTTTCACTGGCATCGTCTGTGGTTGTCAAAATGCTCTCTAGATGCTGTATATAGCAATTGATCAAGCACATAATTGCCAGGAGCAAAGGCTTAAGGGATCAGATTGTAACTCCCCCAATCTCTTTAAGAAAGCAACTGTGTTCTATTAAGAATTGCTGTTTTCCTTACCTTCATTTCCTTCTCTTATTGTAAAAGGCCATTCTAATTTTGGCTCTCCCTAACAGCTTCCTTGCAGAATGACATATGCACATGGTAGTTGACTTGGTTTATCCACAGCAAGCACACCTACAGGCAGCTTCCTACTAGGCCTGCATTCCCCCCCCCCCCAATTTATGAACTTTTTAGCTGTGCCAGTGTAAAACCAGAGTGAATAGCAAAATATGGGTTAATCTGTTGCACTGTTGTGATTTGGCCTCTCTGCTCTTTTTTTTTTTTAAGGTCTATTATGAATATTTTGGTTTAAATGTGTGGTTAATGTAGCATTCTGATTTGAGTAGCTAATATATCTTGCAAAAGGGAGCATGTAAAATACAATGCAACCGAGAAGTATATTGCAAATTCTTTCCCGGGAAACAAACACCCAAAATAGCACAATGTCAAATACTGTTTGCATATGCTTGCCTAACATGTCCGATGCATTTGTGTTTATTCGGCCACATTGATATGTGACTTATCTTGCAAAATGTAAAAATACTGTTTTTAAAAATATCCATTTAATCTGCATGCAGCCATTCAGAATTAGCGTCTGAGGGTCATCCTCAGTTGTTGCACTAGATTCTGTATCCACTTGACTTCTGTAGCCAGAAAGAATCTGGTAATTCTAATTTAGTTACGTTTACCTGTCCTACAATCTAATCTTTCTGATGGGATGCTAATTTCCCCTCCTCTCCACTTCCATTTCAGTGGCTAAAGACCAACAGATTCCATTTATCTACAAGGAAAAGCAATACAATATACTTTTCTTAACCATACTGCTTTGGGGGAATCTAGCAGCTTCAGGGATAGTTTTGAACAGGAAAATAGAGTGGAAAGGAACCTCACTTCCAACATTGCACTTCTGATCCAGATTAGAGGCCCACATAACTTGTTTTTTTCCTGCAAGAGAGATGTGATGAATCCTAAATATACAATTTAAAACACTGTGTTAACATAACACCTAGTTTGACCCTTAGGAGGGCAAGCTTCTGCAGTTTGTCTACAAAGTCACTTCATGCTATTTGGAATCAAACCATTCATCCTTCCTGTGCAAGATTTGGTGACTCTCTGGGCTGTAACAATCCGTTCCACTCATACAGCCAGATCGCAAAGGGCGTTAAAGGTAACCTCTAACACGGGTGCATAATTATGACCATTGTCCGCATGGATGAGAGGCACCTCTATCCCATCGTTGACATTCTTTGCAAAGGGGGTGGATAGGGCTGATCGAAAGCTCTGGATAGCAGAAATCATTTTTAAGAAAACTAATGATACGACAAAGAATATCACCTCGCTGGTTGTATAATGCAGGGAACCTTTTAAATTCTTCTTAGCAGTATTCCCCCATGTGGTGGGGCATAAGCTGTGCCAGCCTCCTGATTGGTGTTGCTACATCTAACCTGGATGCTATAGGCTGGGCAGAGTGGTGGTGAGGTGAGAAGTGGGCAGTACCCTGGTGGAAGGCTCCTACAAGGAGCTCCTTACAGGGAACCAGGCAGAGGGCCTTCTCGGTAGTGGCGCCTGCCCTGTGGAACGCCCTCCTGGCAGATGTCAAAGCAATAAACAACTATTTTACTTTTAAAAGACAACTGAAGGCAGCCCTCTTTAGGGAAGTTTTTAATGTCTGATGCTGTACTGTTTTTAATATTCAGTTGGAAGCCGCCCAGAGTGGCTGGGGAAACCCAGCCAGATGGGCGGGGTATAAATAATAAATTATTATTATTATTACTACAAGTGCAACACCACCCCCCACACCAGGCAGGGGGTGCAATTTGAATAAAGTATTGAGGGACAGGTAAGCCCCACCCCACATAATCAATCACATGGTGTGGTGCACATACACCATTTGAATGGCAAATGGGGAGGGGGGCAGCCTCCTCAAATATGTTATTGGAGGGATGAAGCCCCTTTGGCCTCTAGGAGTTGGCTGCTACATCACCAGGTAAGCTGCAGCAATACTGGTGTGAGTGAAGGGGAATTCTGTCCCACCACATTGGCTGCTACTGTCTTTTCACCAACCCTCTTGGAGTCATATGCCAGTGGCAGGTGTGGCCAAAGTGGTTGAGACCACCATCTCCAGGCATCCACATCAAAATATGTGTCCAGTTAATGGGGTCTACGTGAGCATTGTGATCATATGTATCCAGATGCATCTGCATGCACAAGCCTACTACCATGGACAGGGGTGAATGCACTTGAGGTCAAACGTAGGTGTGTGTAAAATTAGTTTTTCTTATAGTCAATGATCACTATTAACCAGGAAGAAGGTGTGGTTTCTGCTCCTCTCCTCAATTTTATGAGAAACTTACCACTGACTTCAGTGGGAATTAAGCTCAGTTTCTGTGTTGCAAAATGTAAAGCATTAAGGCAACCTTTATGTAAAAGTCATTAGATCAGAGTGTGCTGCATTTTCCCTTTCCTGTGGGATATATGCATACCACCTCGATTGGAAATGGATGACACATTTAATCTGATTGAATAGTTAAGAGGGACTTTTAAAACAATGAACATTAGCCACTTAGTCCGTTTGGTAAATCCTAATAATTAAAACTGCATGTGGAGTAATGATTACGGCTATTCCAGATATCGAAGAGGAAAGAGATGCGCCCGTGATGTGTCATGGCACTACCTTAATGAAAACATTTAGTTAATGGAGGATCTATGTCACAACAGTGAGCACACTGAACCTGCAAGTGGGGGCAGGGGGGGGGGGAGACAAACACATTTCCCAGCAGAATCTCACATCACAATTCATTAGGAAAACTCTGGAACAACTGATGAGATAGGCACAAAATGGATTTCCATATTGCTGGACTGAATCATGGCTCCCAGCAATTAATGCTTTTTGTCATATTAAGCAGATAAATAATGCTATCTGACATTACAGTATTTCACATTACAGTAAAATTTTGTAGCTTTTGCTCGTAATCGGACTTGATATATGTTACCTAGAAAAAAATATGTTATCTCTGGAACAGTCAAACCCCATTAGAACCCTAATGCTTGAAAAATCACAATGTTAACAGCTATGTCCCCTAGCAAAGGTTTGCTTTCCTTAAATAGTGTTAAATTTAAACCCAGGAGCCCTAGTCTCTTTTAGAGTTACTCTTGCTCGGTGCATTGAGCTTGAAAGGAGAATTTAGTACACTGCACATATTCACTGTTACTGAAGTTGCAGAAAGCATGCAGTAGTAACAGCTGCCTGCCTGTTTATTGCTTTGTGGGTCACCAGTGCTAGTTTCCAGTTGAAACAGATTGTGCCTAAATATGGATTACCAAAATATTTCAGGGTTAGTCCAATTAGGAAATGTGATTTACCCCTTAAAAAAAAAATCACCTTAAACTATAACCAAGGCTCCAATGTGTTACTGAAGTGATTAAAATCCAAAATTAATTGGATTTTTCCCCCACTGCCTTTTTCGGATCTTCTGGTGGCAGTTCCTTACACCAATCTTCAGGGGCATGCACATTGGGGGGGGGGGGCTGAACACATGGGGATCTAGTAGGCCAGGGCAATGGAAAACTCCAGCAGGCCTAACACCTATTGTGCAGAGAATGGTCTAGAGCCAGTGTGGTGTAGTGGTTAAGAGTGGTGGACTTGTAATCTGGTGAACCGGGGTTGCTTCTCCACTCCTCCACATGCAGCTGCTGGGTGACCTTGGGCCAGTCACACTTCTCTGAAGTCTTTCAGCCCCACTCACCTCACAGAGTGTTTGTTGTGGGGGAGGAAGGGAAAGGAGATTGTTAGCCGCTTTGAGACTCCTTAGGGTAGTGATAAAGCGGGATATCAAATCCAAATTCTTCTTCTAGTAAATAAATCCATGAGGCTATTTTATTGCTAAAATTAAGTAAGCATCACCTTACTTAAGGCTCAAACAAGAATCTGTCAGTGAGCCCACTCTAAAAACCCTCTTTCTACTCCATACAGCTGCTTTGAGCATCTCCAAACATATATGGGACCTACATCAGGGAGCTACAGCCAAATTAAGGATCCCCAGCAAGATTCCACAAATTGTGGTTGGGTTTGGTAACCATTCATTGGTTTGCCTAGCTAGTAATCTTCAGCTTTCTCACTTCCACAGAGTGTATCCCCTTATTGTACCCATTGCCCAGGAAAAAAATGTGAGTTTCTTGCAGCTGGGGGGGGGAGCAGTGGTGTTTGCAGCGATTCCACTTCTCACCTTCATGTCACTAACAATGCATTTCACAAAATGCAGCTTTGTGCCATTTTTGAAAGAGGCACTCTTAGTCTAGTCTGCAGATGGGGGGGGGGGGAGAAATGGGAAAAAGTATTACTCTTACACAGCAGTAGTAAACAGCTCTCAGGGGTGAGCAAGGGATAAACCCTGTCCCTTGATATATAAATTACATTGCATGTTAACATTCTTATGCTGTATGTTTCCCTCCCCACTTGATATCACGGGAAGGAAAATTTCATCAGGACATGAGCAAACTAGCATTTTAAGATTTTGTATGAAACCCTTCTTCATTCCCACTTTAAGACCTTTATTATCCAAAAGATGTAATATTTTTTATCGTTCGTATCTTCAAGTCAATACAGGCAAAAATGCAATTGTATCATATGCAACAGCTCATATGCATTCTGAAATACAGTTCCTCTCTAAGCCCCTAAATTAAAAGCTTTTATTAGCTGATAGCATAAAACCTCCTTCAAGTGGCAATGCATATGTATATACACACATACAACAAACTCAGACTCTTGTGCTGTATAGCCTCTCTGGAAATTCAATACAAAGTCCAAAGGCTCATGAATGCTCACAAAAGGCCCAGTTTGGAAATGCAGTGTGTCTTCATTTCCACTGTGAAATGACTGCTATCCACCCATAATATTCGGCAAAACCCACTTCATAAATATGAAGCGGATCACTCTACCAAACACAGGGAAAGTGTAGAAAGCAGCAGCTCTGCCGTTTGAACAGAAACATCACACCGTGTGGCAATGCTGTCTTTCAAATGCCAATGAGGTTTATTGGTTCTAATTTAGGACGATGTCTTTAAGCCAAGGCAGGAGCTTCCAACCATTCATATAGTTCCCTCCACCCAGGGCTTCTCCATCTGCAAGGGAACGTGAAAGCCACCACTGCCATGGAAGTGGATGGGAAGCCCAAACTCTGTACACATGGAAATCCCAAGGGAGGAAAGTGCTGTTGCATTTAGGTCCTGCTTCAAGGCTTCCCATAGGCATCTGGTTAGCCTCTGCAAGAACAGGATGCTGGAACAGATGGCCTGATTCAGTACAGTTCTTCTTCTGTCCTTATGAAAAAGTCTCCTCTATCAAAGGAAGCCAGCATGTCAGGAAGACTATCCTACCTATTGTGCAATCCTGCATACGTCTACTCAGAAGTCCCACTGAGTTTAACAGGAGTTACTCCCAGCTAGACGTGTACAGAATTGCAGCCTGACATTTTTTAATGTGTTATGAGGGAGCACTGAACCATTAGCAACCTGCCACACACACACTTGCAGTGTGAATCAACAACATACAAGGGTATCCTATGAGGCTACTCATCTTCCATACTACATTTTACAAGCTAAGTCTCACCAATGTCAGCGAGAATTCCAAGTCTGAGTATTTATGGCTGAGGTGAAAGTGTATCAAAAGCTATAACTGAAAAGTGCATCCTCAAAATTATACTGAAATGTATAATAAAAATGTGCAATTAAAAAAGTGGTAAACCTATTGTATATTCAACAATGCTAAAAACAGCCTTATTAAAAATATAATCTGCTAAAATAGCCGCTATTACTTTGGTTATATACAGGAAAACATGACCCAAGTCTCTAGTGTATTTGCTTCTCAAAAAACATCATAGCTCATCATGGTTTTTTGTGAGGTCTTCTCCATAATTTGTTGCTTGGCTTCCAACAAACATATTCCAGTTGTCCAGAATCTCTTCTTTGGTTAACATGTGGTCCTGGAGGGGGTGGAAATGAAAATCTTCAGTATAATCTTAACTGAGCTTCTGTTAAAGGGCTTGAGTGCTGTGTCTAAAAACAACAGAACTTTATTCTGCTCTGTGATTCACTAAGAAAAGACCCTCATGGCATGAGGCAATATACTCATAAGCTGTATTTACTCAAAGAGTGGGCAACATAAGCACTCTTTGTGTTTAACCAAATGTCAGTAGAGCTCTGAGGTTTACCAAAGTATAAAAGTATCTAGTCACACACACACACACACACACACACACACACACACCCATCCCCACCAAAATTATATAAATGAAGACTATGTGTCCTCAGAATGCTGACAGACTGTTGGCCAAAAAAACGAATATGGAATAGTGTCCTGGAGGGGGACTGACTGGAACACTAAACAAGAGCACTCTTTTGAAATTTCTAGTGGAGGCTGGTCTATTACCCTGGACTATCTTATGTCAATTTTAGGCTGCCCTTGGGTTTTTTAAACATATTAGTTTTGTATTTGTAGGATTTAACTTTATAAATTTATAAAGTTTATAAAGATTTTACTTTATCAAGCCTCATTGCTAGAATCTATTTCTCTTATATGCTGGATAGGCATGACTGTGGGAGAAGGCAGGGAATATAAACATATCAATCAAATAACACACCCAGACCCAGCCTACACCACTATCTTTCATATTTCTAGTTGCAGGTTGAGGAGTGTCTCTGAAACAATCAAGCCCAGTTCCCTTCTGTATTATGGAGTTTGATGTGAATATCTGGGCTCCTCCAGCATAAAATGTTTCCCCATTCATTACAACGGGAGGATTAGAACATGGAAAAAGAGCCCTGCTGGATCAGATCAAAGGCCCATGTAGTTCACCAACATTTTTCTCCTGCCGCTCACCAATAACTGGTAATCCAAAGGCATATATGGAGGAATTCTAACAGCATATAGGTATAATGACTTGTAGGCATTGAAAGTTTTGTGGAATTTATCGGCACACTTCCACTGTTATGAAAAGTTAATACAGCACACAGAATTCTATGCAAATATGACCACACATTGATCTCGGAATTAGAACACTTAATGTAAACTCTTATCATTTGGGTCTAACATTTGGATCTCTCCCACTTCCATCATAGTTTACTTTTTCTGTGTTTCCTGAATGATCAGTGGGTGGCATTAACATTATCAATATTTATATCAATTTTTTGTGATCTCCTTACAGAGTCCTTCAGGTTTGACTCTTGGTAGGCTGACATTATATAAAAAGGCAGCAAGTAAACCAATAATCTACCATTCATGAACTCTGTGAAAGAACTAAGTACCTTGTCGACATCTGATTCATATACTAGGTGTCTGGCTTCAGCCTGTGCATGGTCATAGTCTTGTGGGAGAATCCAGTGTCGTATCTCCTCTTTATCCATCTTCCCATCCTTGTTGAGATCCCGAAAATCTGCAAACTGCTCCCGTTCAGTTATTACCCAGTCAGGTTCTGGACCACCATCTTCATGCGCAAACATATCAGCTGAGAGGAAACAGTGTCATGCTTATTATTTATTGTTATTTGTTACACTTTCTTCCATTCTTAACCTCTCCTGGTTATAAATCCTGGGGAGGGGAGGCTTCACTCTAAATACTTTCACAACGATGACCTGCTCTCTATGCCTATTTTGTGTTTGATTGGTGGGCGGCCCATCTCCTCTTTATCTTCATTCAGCATTTTGCTTGCTGTGCCAGCTGCTGTCAGGGTAATAATGCCAATCACCACCATAAGGAGGCAACCCCCACAAGCTTAAATATCTCACACAACATATATACATTCTTTCCCTTTCCTAGAAGCTAGATCTGCTACCCTGATCTGCAATTTCCTCTCCACAACAAAGCAGTAGGCCGCATGAAGAGCAGGAAATAATGTAAGATGATGCAAGGCCAACAAGTACAACTTAGTAGGTAATTTTGAGTGCATCTTTGGAGATACAAGTCATTATATATGGTGTATTAGAAAGAGGTGTCATTTTCCAGCTATCGACTGTGTAAATTACCCTGGTGAAGACAGATGGAACACTGCTATGAGTTATCTATTGAATTATGACTTATCAGTCTAGTACCTTCACTGTTATCACTGTGCCCATACCATTCAATAACTGTTCTGCTACCTCAAGGGAGGGGAAGCTTTTCCAGATCACCAGGCCTCCCTCTCCTCCATCTAGACAAGCAAGAGGCATTAGCAAAGTTCAAGGACATATTCTAGCCAGGGAACAACATTCAGGGTGAAAAGCAAGGCTAAGTGAGGGGTGTGGCCTGAAGAAAGTTCCAGGGGCCATATAAGGAGGCCTAAAAGGCCACATTAGGTACCAGGCCTGGGTTTGCTCACTTCTGCATTAACTTATCAAGACCTGCCAGAAAAGATGGAGAGCAATGCTCCAGCCAAACACCTAAAGAAAAGCTGCATTCCCATCATACCATCTACTTTGGGCACAATTAACTTGGCCTTGAATATCACCGCTCACCTATAAAGAATGAGAACTGCCTCCAGATAAGCAGGCACAAACATCTTCTACATGTACAGAGTTTGTTTGTTTGTTTGTTTGTTTCATGCTGCTGATATACCACAAATGATTTACATCAGGATTTTTGTCGGTGGGCAGTCTAGTAAAAAGTGATGTGGGCTTTTAACTTTTGTCAACGTATTTGTAATGCTCAATTAAGCCATACGATGGTGGTAATGAAAACCGACGTGGAGGCTGATGGTATCTGTCAGACTTTGAGATCTACATGGGGATTATCCCCCTGGCCATTGGCAAGCTTATACAGCCTTAGTGCTGTTGAAAGTTAATACAAAAAAAAACAAACGAACCAATATCTAGGCCCAGTCCGGCTGCTGGCCAAAGTGGCAAGAGTCTTTGCACAAAGGAGGAGTATCCTCTCCTCTCCTCCACACATGTATAAGAATGACAGTGGTTCTGTGGACAAGGAAGGTGGAATCTCATAATTTCTCATGAGGAAGGAGAAATCATGTGAAGTGGTCAACCATTAGTGAGGGCTTCCATTTGTGGAGAGTGCACATCACACACAGTGTAGAAAAAGGCATATAGTGGTACCTCAGGTTAAGAACTTAATTCGTTTCGGAGGTCTGTTCTTAACCTGAAACTGTTCTTAACCTGAGACACCACTTTAGCTAATAGGGCCTCCTGCTGCCGCGACCGCGCGACTTCTGTTCTCATCCTGAAGCAAAGTTCTTAACCCGAGGTACTATTTCTGGGTTAGCAGAGTCTGTAACCTGAAGCATCTATAACCTGAAGCGTCTGTAACCTGAGGTACCACTGTATTCCTGTTCGTCCACTGAATTACTGTTGTCATCCACACAGGTATTGGAAACTAGCCATATGCTATCCATAACTTTTATGGAAGTCTGACTATACTTCTCAAGTGGAAAAAAATAAGATCCTACCTGCTACTTACTCTCTTTACCTCTTCCATGTGCTGTCTGTCTGTCTGTCTGTCTGTCTATCTATCTATCTATCTATCTATCTATCTATCTATCTATCTAAGATTTTATAACCTGCTCTTCACTGAATATTTCAATCCCAGAACAGGGAACAATAAAATAATAAAAATATACAGGAAAAAAATTATAGAAATGGGCCAGTTTCAACTAAGCAATTGCACTAGTGTGAGCTAGCACAACAAGTCCTGCTGTTGCAACAGGCTTTCCATCCCTCCTCTCTTCCTGTGTGGGCCACACCCTATGGGCTCTGGGGGAGGTTGGAACCCCGAGAAAGATTGCTCCGTTTAGCAAGCAGAAGTGTTTGTGCAGACAAATGATCATAATGTTCCTCCCAATGTACAAAAATTAAGAGAATTCATCAAAACCAGTCCAATGAATAGACTAAGCAGACTAAAGGCTCCATCATAAAACAAGCTAAACTACAATTGGAATTTCCAGTTTAGTCAAATACCTGGGCAAAGCAAATAAGGACATATAGATTACTAAAACAATGAAATGGGCTCAGCAACATTTTGCATTCTGTCTCACACCAGGGATTGTCCACTCACTCCTCGTTTCTCATGCTCACGAGCAACTGACCCAGGTTCTTGCCTTCAGTGGTTCAAATCGTTACAAGCACCCTCAGCAAAAGCCCCCCACCCTCTTTTTCTACAAAGACAAAAAACTGCATCTCTATTTTGGTTTTTACTATTAGAGTTGTATTTGTTATGCTATCTATGTGGCATTTTGATAAGGTTCCATGTTGCGTTATCACCTTTTGTTATTCATCCTGATGGAGAAACGTATATTTTTTTAAATAAAATGTAAAGGAGAACTTTGGCCCTAATGCCTTTCACTCAGTAGGTTTCTTCTAAGGCTGGAGAAGTCACAACTCTTTCAAGATCCCCTCTTACGATGCAATCACAATCTTTTATGCTAGGTTCAGAAGTATGGGAAGAAAAAGGACCCAGAGCAACATTGCATCTTGTCTCTGCCAGCAAGTGTCTGTGTGAATAACATCAGAATCAAACGAGCAATAGTGGGAAAGGGAATAAAAGGCAGAAGGAAACTTGGGGAAACAAAAATCATCTACATGAAACTGGATGGCTTTTAGAGAGACTTGGGGGGTGGGAGGGAAGCCTTGGTGCCCCAAGAATTACTTCTCTCATATTAACTCCTTAGTACTGAACAACATTAAGCACTCTGCGGCAAATGCCAATGGTGCTTTGAAAATGCAAGAACATGAGGGGAATCAACAGGGGCCTGCTTCATTGTTATGCATCCAGAACATCCCTTTTTGTAATATATGGGGTTGACACAACCAGCACTCCAAAGGCGCCCACTTCCACTGAGAGAACCACAGAGGGTGCCATGTACTTTGGTAATCTGAGGTCCAAACTAGACATGACAAATGTCGCATGCCTCTTTCTCCCCTTGACTTGGGGAGAAAACTGTCCAAACTAGGCATAATAAAACTTTTAAAATAAAATAATAAATATTGGAAATCCCCTTGCTGCAGCTTACCAATGTATTCATCTTGATCCACAAATCCATCCTCATTTTTGTCTATGTCCTCCAGGGTTTCCTGTCACAATAAGGGAAAAAAGCTGTCATTGCAGAGGTGTGTATTTGTTGCCCAAACCGATTATAAAACCATTTCATTCTGAGCTGTCACTTTACATCAAGGGTAAAGTCTTTAACACACACACACACACACACACACACACACACACACGGAAATATCAATAATGATATAATATTGACAAAGAGAAAATATTATCCCTAAGCTTAAAAAAATCCCCCAAAAGTAAACCCCCAAACTCATAAAAGTGTATTCATTTAAAAATCCGCCAAACTACTAAAATAGAACATGTCCTGCATATATATACAGAGAGAGAGAGATAGCTTCACAATAAACCTTGATAAGCGATAGGGACTGCTATAAATGAATTAATATCTTATGAAATTAAAGAAAAGCTTATTCTAAGCTTAATAATAAAATAATTTTTTAATCTATTGTTTGTTTATTTATTTTGTTTACCACCCTATGCCCATAGATCTCAGGGTGGTTCACAACATAAAATTAAAAAACACAGGTCTAGAATAAAATAATTCTATTCTGTCATCTAAATCAGGAATGATGTACCCAGTCCCAGCAACTAAGAAAGGGCTGTAGCTTAGTAACCGAGAACATGCTTTACATGCATTAGGTGTTGGGTTAACTCCATGGAATATCCATGCAGGGCTGGGAAAGACTCTTGTCTTGATACCCTTGAGAGCTGCTTCCAGTCAGTGCAGACCAGGGATGGGGAACCTCTGGTCCTCCAGAAGTTGCTCCTATTATCCCTGCCCATTAGCCATATTATGGGGGAGTCCAAGAACATCTGGAGGGCCACAGGTTCCCCATACCTGGTCCAGAAACTACTGAACCATACAAGGCAGCTTTTTGTGTTCCTAGCAAGTCCCTGAATAAGGGACATCTGAGGAAGAGCGAGGTGGTGATGGGGCACAGGTGGCTCTGTAAAACTCATCTCATAGGCCACTACAATGGACCTGCGTTGTCTTGCTGAAGCAGTTGTGTGCCTGTAAAATCCAGGAGGCTGAAAGGGTTTACCAAAGGCAGGTGCAACAGAAATGTGCAGGTCTGGTTGCACTGACTTACACAGGATGCTGCATTAGCTACAAAATCAGTTTGAAAAACCTTCCCCACACTGTAGTGTCAGCCAATGTAGTATGATAAAATCAGGTTGCTTGTCTGATGGAAGTACTCAGCAGCACACTTAAAGATGACAACATTCTGGGCAAAACTGGTTCAGGCCTAACCTATCACTTTGCTTCCAAGCTTTCTAGCTATTCATGTGATATTGATCAACATATTAGGGAGGTCACCAAGCAGGTCACGTTTAAATAACCAAAGCAGGATTATTTAAACAGCTTTCCTTCCTGTTGAAATAGCTGGCGACTATTGTCTGGGAAACCTTGCCCTGAAAGATGAGGAAGCCAGCTTTCAAACCTCTTTAATAAACGGAAACCAAAAGAAAGGAGATTGGCTTTTCTGCTGCTTACTAGAACAACAATGTCTTTCATATGCTCAAATTCCTCTGGGTGAAGGAAAGCTGTGAACTCCTCGCGAGTGACTTCAGAATCACCATCCAGGTCAGCTCTTTTGAATCTTCTTTCATCCCTGGGCATCATTTTTTTGAAATTGTGCTGCTCTGTTGCATCTTCAAACTCGGCTGGGTTTTCTAGAAAACCAGAATAATAAGACAAGATGGAGACAAACAGGACTGGTGAGTATGTAACAAAGGCCTGAGTGATGCCTACAGATGATATGTAACTTGAATCTGACCTGAACCCTTCTAGAAGTAAGAAATTAGACCAAAGGTCTATCTCATGCAGCACTGTGCTTCCAAGAAGATGCCTCTGTGAAGCCCCAAAGCAGGTCTTCAGTAAAATACACGGCTCCTGCTGTCGCTTCCTAGCAACTAGTATCCAGAGCCATCCTCCCTTTGAATCTGGAGGTACTATATAGTGATCGTGGCTAAGGTAAAGGGATCCCTGACCATTAGGTCCAGTTGTGACCGACTCTGGGGTTGCGGCGCTCATCTCGCTTTATTGGCCGAGGGAGCCAGCGTACAGCTTCCGGGTCATATGGCCAGAATGACTAAGCCGCTTCTGGCAAACCAGAGCAGCGCACGGAAACTCCGTTTACCTTCCCGCCGGAGCGGTACCTATTTATCTACTTTGACGTGCTTTCAAACTGCTAGGTTGGCAGGAGCAGGGACCGAGCAACGGGAGTGCACCCCGCCGCGGGGAGCTCACCCCTTTGTGGGGATTTGAACTGCTGACCTTCTGATCGGCAAGTCCTAGGCTCTGTGATTTAACCCACAGTGCCACCCGCGTCCCGTGATTGTGGCTAGTAGCCACCAATAGCCTTAATCTCCACAAATTTGTCTAAACCCTTTCAAAGCTAATAAAAACATAGGGCGAGAACACATGCTATGTCATAATGACTCCAGAAATAATATCAAAACAAGTAAAGTAGTCTCTCTTTTTTCTAAGCAAAGTGAATTTGTGCCCCTGACATGCACAGCTAGTACTCAGATTACAGGTGAGGAACATCTGGCCCCACAGGCCTGGTTAAGCGCATCAGAAACCACCACCCCCCCGGCTCTGCCAAATAGAAGTCCTGCCAGAACTGGTTCCACTCAGGAGTCCCTAACTGCAGGTGAATCCTGCCACAAGCAGGGCTTACTTTCAGCGCTATATATATAAGCTTTGCTTTAGGCATGGAAAGCAGTACAAGATTCCTCTTTCACATCTGCAGCTGGAAGTGAAGAATCAGGAACAAACTATGAATTTGCTTCTGATTCTTCCATTGAACTGTGATTTCCTGTCATCCTAGGACTGGTGGGCAAACATGTTGGCTATCACTCTGGGATTCCCAAGTATGCCGGTTCAATTTTGTCTCTCAAATTTACTCACCGAGGTAATAGCCATATGTGGCTTGTTTGTATTCTTCCCAAGAAATTTTGTTGTCTTTGTTGAGGTCATAATCCTTCCAGACTTTTGCCACGTTTTCGAAGATGTAGCGTTTCTGCACTCGCTTAATCCAGTTTTTCAGTTCCTCTGTGGTGACGAAGCCATCTTTGTTATCATCAATTCGATTAACAATTTTCCTGCAGTAATGGAAAAAGTAAAATGTATGATAAGAAACTGAAAGATTTCTGCAGGGTTCTCTTGAACAACTATGTTTGCGAGAGACAGGGCTTCTAAATGGTACCTATGATGACCCATTTCTGAGTAAATGACATAGTGTGGTACTCAACTAAGTTGAGTACTTAGGAGTAAAGGTAAAGGTACCCCTGCCCGTACGGGCCACTCTTGCCAGACTCTAGGGTTGTGCGCTCATCTCACTCTAAAGGCCGGGAGCCAGCGCTGTCCGCAGACACTTCCGGGTCACGTGGCCAGCGTGACAAGCTGCATCTGGCGAGCCAGCGCAGCACACGGAAACGCCGTTTACCTTCCCGCTAGTAAGCGGTCCCTATTTATCTACTTGCACCCGGGGGTGCTTTCAAACTGCTAGGTTGGCAGGCACTGGGACCGAGCAACGGGAGTGCACCCCGCCGCGGGGATTCGAACCGCCGACCTGACGATCGGCAAGTCCTAGGCGCTGAGGTTTTACCCGCAGTGCCACCCGCATCCCCACTTAGGAGTAGACACATTGAAATTAATGGACCTAGTTGTTGTTGTTTAGTCATGTCCGACTCTTCGTGACCCCATGGACCAGAGCATGCCAGGCACTCCTGTCTTCCACTGCCTCCGGCAAATGGACCTAGTTATGTTCATCAATTTCAGTGGGTTTATTCTAAGTAACACTCAGAGTAACACTGGTTGCCAGCCACAGATTAGAAGTTTTGAATTTAAAGACAGATCAGTAGGAGTCAGAAGAAGTTTCTCCACAGGTTTTTATCTTCCAAGAACACTCCCAGGGCCTTTCAAGGTGGGCATTTGGAATATTTGTTCTCTATTATCTCAGAAAGTGTGTTTGAGAAGAGAAGGAGTTTCATGTAGCCAACAACTTATTCTCAGTCACAGTTGGATTGTCCTTGTCATTCTCTGTCAAAAACTCTTCTAATGGAATATTGTTGATCAAGCATGTGGAACTGCGTTTCCACACTTGCTGGAAAATGTGACATTTTCCCACTGTCAGTAGGAGAAAGAAAACCACAGAAACATTTATCATTAGAGAAGAATGTTCTGCTTAGAAATGCAATATGCATGCCAGCTCCCCTTCTCTGCTTACTGTAGCAAAATGACACTACTGTATTACAAACTGCAGTCAGTGCAGTGTTTAAATCTTCTCCAGCCTACCGTTGCTCAGTGGTAGGCTACAAGTAGGGCTAAAATCCATCTGAAGACCTGGGAAACCATTGACAGTCAGCATAGATAATATTGAACTAGAACTAGATGGACCAAGGGTCTAAACTTAGACCCTAAATAAGACAACTTCCTATGTGTTGCTATGATCTTCCCCTTCATCTGAAGATCACAGAGTCACTCACAACATAAAAATACCAATAAATAATTGGTAGAAGACAGTTTGGAGAGTTTGGAAAAATTAACAAATAATCCACATCTGGCTGGAGAAACAAACTATAAAGATTCTTTTGAGGCAGACTAGCACTGTTTTATTGTTTATGCAAGCAAAGATAAAATGCATCTCCCAGCAGCATACAAAACTTTCTGGCTGCTATGAACATTGTAAACTTGACTTTTGATACTTTCTGATGCTTACTTATAGATTGTTTGCTAGTTTTTTTTGGGGGGGGGGTTACCTTAGACTCTCCTTGTCTCCTCTAGGAGATGAGGGCAGGATTGTTCTGTCCTATTAAAATTATGTTAATAAAAACTCTAAAACAAACTAACTTCCATGCACAAAATTAGATGCCAGGGAGGGGCATTCTAGCTTAGTTTTCTCCCTGATATCTAGATGTTTATTTCCAGGGATTTCTTTTTTTAATGGAAGAGCATTCAGTTATTTAAGTTCCCACTTGCAGTCTGAGGTAGTACAGTGGTACCTCGGGTCAAGAACTTAATTCGTTCCAGAGGTCTGTTCTTAACCTGAAACTGTTCTTAACCCGAGGTACCACTTTAGCTAATGGGGCCTCCCGCCACCGCCACACGATTTCTGTTCTCATCCTGAAGCAAAATTCTTAACCTGAGGTACTATTTCTGAGTTAGCGGAGTCTGTAACCTGAAGCATCTGTAACCTGAAGCGTATGTAACCCGAGGTACCACTGTACAGTTAACATGGGACCACCATTTGAACTAGGCCGCAAATATCAGATCAGATGTAGCAAGCAACAGCAAAAAGCTGGAGACACTGGTTTCAAATAAATGATAGTGGAATGAAAGATTGCTGGACTGTTTTAAAGAAATCTTAATTTCCAACTTGCAGTGCTTATGGATAGTCATGTTGTGAGAAACAAGCTACCAAAGCCGATACGATGATAAGTGCTTGCAACAATTTCCCACAAACTTTTTCAGAGGGACTGCAAGTTGAAGCTCTAATGACCAATCTATGCACTATAATGTTTACCATATGGGGCCAATAAAATTGCCTAAATACAAGATGGCACGAATAATGCAGGAGAAATTATACAGCATAATAAACTCTTCCTTCCATTGGCCTACTCTGTGTTCCGAGTTTGCAAACTGGTGCCGAACAAATTAAGAACTTTTTTTCCCCTTTTAAGAAAGGCATTGGTAGGGAACTGGCTCTGCAACCCCAGCCTGACAGGTGGGTAGCACCACCAACCTCTCAATCACAATGGCATCAGTTGACCAGATTTTGCCCTGGATGTTTGTACTGGGAACACCCTAATGGCTTTCCTGCCCCTGTTTTAAGGGATTTAGCAGTGAAGAATGAATAGTGTTTTATTGTGCCTATGCTTTTCACACCAATTTTTACCACTTTACTGCAGATATCATTCCCTTTATTTCCCCAAATGCAGCATTAGGTCAGGAGGGAAATCTATTCCTCTTTCTACCCCTAAACCAAAGTTGGGAAGGGGAAACAGAAGAAGCCCCCACCCTACCCCCCAACAACTCAGAGGTGGACAGAAGCAGAGCCTCACTTTGTACCTGTCTGCCAACTGTATTCTAAGCTTGGAGCGCTCACTCACCACTGAGGGAAACCTACACTCTTCTACCTTCCATCCCAGCTCTGAGCTAGTGTGGTGTAATGGTTAGAGTGGTGGACTAGGCCTGGGAAGACCCAGGTTCAAATCTCCACTCTGCTGCGAAACACGTTATATGATCTTGGGCCAGTCAGTCCAGATTAACCTTATCTCAAAGGATTGTTTTGCAGATAAAAATGATGCAGGCTTGAGCTCCTTGGAGGAAAAAGCAGGTGTATAACAATACAATATTATATTGCATTATATAATATTATATTGTATTATATATTGCAGAGGGGATTGTTCTAATTGATATGGGTGTGACACACACCCAAACTAATCCTGGATTGGCAAAGTAGAGCAATTAAATGAACCTTAAAAACAGGCAAATGTTTTCTGTAGAGATCTAAGCACTCTTAGATTCTGTTCACCCAAGTCCAATGGTGCCCAACTCATCTATAAACTCCAACTCATCAGTCTTCCTTTAAAACTTTTTGGCATTAGTATGACAACTTTCAAGCCAGTTACTAAACTTCAAGAAGGACCGAAAAGCTTCCCTACTGATTTCTAAAAGATAGTTTTGGGGGTTTTTTAATGAAATTTTGCCCATTCATTATCAGTACATTACAACTGAGTTGGGAATAGGGCACACCTGCTTGGATTAGGATTTCTTTTACCCTTGTCACCAGACCTTGTTTGTATCTGATTCTTTATAGTAATAACCCCCCCCCCACACACACACTGTCTGTAACTTTACACTCCATGCAGAGGATGAGGTGGGTTCTGGTCCACGAAAGTCTAATAACATTCTTAGTCTATTAAGATGCAATAACATTATTGGTCTCTTAAGATGACAAAGGACCCTTTGGTTTGCTTGCTTGTTTTTCTGCAACAAGTGCCATCGTTCCTGGTCACCATTTTCCCCATAGCGGCTATGGCCAAGTGATCTCTCACTCAAAAGAGCCGCCACCGGCTTTTAATCGACTGCACAAAGCGGGGAACGATCAGAATCCGAAAGCGCCTTTCTTTTCCCGCACAAGTGCACTTTCCCAGAATGAAACCATCTCTCTCCCCCCTCTCTTCCGCGCTCCCTCCATTCCAAGCAGCTTCAGGGGGGCGGGCTCCCCTCTGCCACGTTATCAGCAAATCCTGGGAGCTCTCCCGTCTCTGCCCAACCTAGCACTCTCTGTCGAACTCACAATACACTCCCTGGGGCTAAAAGTGACAACCTGACATAGTGAAAACTTTTTTTTTCCCGTAGAGCGTGGTTTTGCTTTTGGTTTTAAACTCGAGAGGCGCGCCTTTTTAATTTTATTTTTCCACTTTGGGAAGATGAAGATGGGTGGGAGAGGAATAAAGCGAAGGAACTTTCACCGGGTCAAGTAACTTATGGGGGGGGGGACTAGGAGGAGGTCGGTCTTACCCCAGCCTTTCTTTGCTCTCCTCTGGGGTGAGCTGGTCAAAAGTTTTGGCTTCTTCTTTGCCCAGGAAGGCCTCGTGGTCGTACTGGAAGCTCTGGTTGTCTTCGTGCTGCCGATCGCTGAGCTCGGGCTCCGGGTGAACTCCCCTCTCCTTCCTGAAAGTGGGGACGCCCAGGGACCCCCGGGTGCAAAGCGTCAGCAGCAGCCCCGCCGCGAGGTAGCGGAGAGGGGCTTCAGAGCCCATTGTGTGCACCGGGCAAAGGGCGATCTGGCGTGCAGGAGGTGGGGGGGGGAGCGCGGCAACGTCGGGGCACTGCAAAGAACTGAAGAAGCAGAAACTTCAACTTTCTAGCAGGCGGTGGAGGGTCAAGTCGACTCTTTGCGGGCTCCTCTCTCTGCAAAAGCCTGCCACGTGCTTAAGCGGAGTTCCCAGCCCAGCAGCACCAGCAAACGTGCCCCCTCTCCTTCTCTCTCCCTCTCCACATGCACTTAAAAAAGATTCAACGGGGGATCGCACTCCTGCCCCTGATCCAACCCCCACCCCCCAATTGCACAAGGCCGGCTGGAAAAGTGTTGCTTTTAGGAACGCACAGGGGTGACCTAATTTGGGCCGGCCGATGGAATCCCCCCCTTCCCAGCCAGTCAGGAGTGCGGTCGCAACCGATTGATCTCCCGTGCCCTTCCAAGATATTACGTCTCTTGCCATTGGACGGGAGCGTCTCTGTGGGCGGCGCCGAGAAGAGGCCGCTGGGCCGCCACGTTTGCAAGGCGGGTCGGGTTTCTCCGGCGGGAGCCAGCAGCGAAAGAGAGCGGGAGGGAACGGGCTGCAACGTGGAAAAGGTCCCAGGGGACGTTCCCGACTCCGACGTGGTGTGGCTTTGCGCGAAATGGATATCCTAGACCTATGTATGTTTGCATGGGAGGCAGTGAGTTCAAGAGGACTTGTTGCCCAGTAAACATGTACAGGATAGGTAGTTCAGCAATATTTGGAGAGCCAGAGGCCCCCCATACCGGCTCTAGAGAACCACTGACAGTGCTGGGTTAGAAAGACAATTTGCCTGGCTTGGTATAAAGCCATGCTAAGCCCCTGACCTCCCACTGCCTAATCCGCGTTGCTACAATCCTCTTCCCACTTGCTATGGAGTAAGCCCCACGGAGCTGAATGGGACTTTCTTCTGAGTCGACTTGTATGGCGTTTTACTGTTAATTAACAAAATTAGGCAAAAAGATTGCTGTCGTTCAGTATCCATCCCCAACACATAAGCACTGGTTTGCCAATTGCAAACCGAATGCAAATTGCAAGAAAGCTGCCTTGTTCAAAAAATTGCCTGAGTTTACATGCACAGGAAGACTGGCTAGACTGAATTAAGCAACGACAGAAGGGTTTTCACAGACGCTTATGCAGCAATGAAGTCACTGTATTGTCTTGTAGATAGTACCCTTTTGTTCTTTAAAACACAGTAAATCACTGGTTTGCACAGGCAAATTCTGGGCTCTGAAGAAAGGAAATATACAGTGTGTATTAGTATATGGAAGGGTTATTTTCATAGGAGGTTAGAGTTGGGAGTTACCTTAGAAGTCATCTACTCCAGGCCCCCCTCCCCAAGTTGGTGTCTTGCAGCTATAGAATTCATGGCAGATGGGTATTTGCTTAAATACTTCCAAGCCAAGCAGAGCCAGCCACTTCCTCAGGGAGTGTTTCACTGCTGGGCAGCTCTCCCCATTCTTCCTAAGGTTTAGGAGTTAGGAAGCTTCTCCTAATATACTTCATTGTGGAGTATTCACTTTGTTCACACTGAAAACTAAAAAAAAAGGTCTGCAGCAGTTAAGGATGGTTGAAATGTGCTTCTCTGTTGCATGTGAACCAGATGCAGAAAGTTCATGCAGGCCAACCCTCTTTCAATGCAAAAATTACTGTATCCTGGTAGATGGGACTTCCAACAGCCACAGCTTAAATTGGGTGGGGGGAACCTTTGGCCCTTCAGGTGTTACTGAACTGCAGCTGCCATCATCCCTGGCATTGGCCATGCTTGTCAGGGCTGATGGGAGCTGGAGTTCAGCAGCATCAGGAAGGCCAAATATTCATCACACCCAGCTTAAAACTTCTGAAACAGCCTGTTCCACTGTCAAGTAGTTTGTACCATCTGGAATGTTTTCCTTATGTTTGGTCTCAGTCACTGGATATTCAAGTCCTACCCTCTGGAGCGACAGAAAGCAAGTTTGCTCCATCTATGTGGCAGTGGTTCACATATTTGAAGACGGTTCTCACATTGCCTCTTCATTGTCCTCTCCAGCATTCCCAGGTGGAATTTTAATTCCACTTCCATCTAATTGTAGAAGAGCAATGTTTCGGCAGGGCAACCTAGCGCTGAAGCAACCATAGTAATTGGTGCTTAGTCAAATACTTTAATGAATATGCTTACGCACAATGTTGGCTGCGAGATATTCATAGCAGTTAAATTGTAAATATTGTTCACCCATGTTCAGTGAAAAAAATTCTTTTCCTAATCTACAGTTCTGCTAAATGACTCATCTGAGTTGCATGCACACGCAAGTGTTGCGTAAAACATTTCAAAAAATTGGTCTGCAACATAGGCTGCAATTTTGGTGGTGATAGGCTGAAGCAGCCGTCAGAAAATGGAGACATATATAAACTTTTAATGGGAAACTGGTGTATTTAAGAGTTTATGGGGCGGAAAACAGTGCCGATAAGAAAGTATTGCTTACTTTTTGCAACTTTTCTCCTTCTGTTTCTAACTATATTTATTTCCCATCCTTTTAATATCCCCACTTATTTGCTTCTTCTTTACTGATGGGTTTAGTCAGAACAAGGCATTTTATGGTTGACACTGAACAGTGTTTTGTGCTTTCTGTACCCAGAGCTGTTTTCTTAGAGGATGAAGATCAGGAAATTATAACCCAAGAGTTCAAAAATCTGCTTGCAAAAATGTGCAGGTGGAGCAGATTCATAAGATCGCAGAAGCAGATGCATGCAACCATCAGAAACCTAAAACAGAATTACTCTGCCTGATGGTGGGGCTTGCTTTACCAAGTAACATATTTGCATAACTGCAGAATAGATCTTCTGATCACATAGGTCGCAATCAATGATGGAAGAAGCAGCCTGCTTTCTATTACAATATCTCTAACTGATCTACTTCCATGGTATCAGGAACCACATTCTTCTCGGTTTCCTTCTCCCATTTCCCTAATTAAGACCACTGGTTAGAAAGGAAGTGATGTAGGCAGTGCTGGCTGGTCCATTAGAGCAAATGGAGCACTGCCCCAGCCATCTCATTTTCCCTCAGCCAGTGGTGAAGCTACCTGCTCCATCACTGGGGGCGGCGTACATCC
Organism: Podarcis tiliguerta; assembly: GCF_965153285.1. Classification (NCBI taxonomy): domain Eukaryota; kingdom Metazoa; phylum Chordata; class Lepidosauria; order Squamata; family Lacertidae; genus Podarcis; species Podarcis tiliguerta. The sequence continues at coordinate 71,922,603 of NC_139534.1, forward strand.
GGGGCATGGCTGGCGCGTGTCCCAGGGGGCGTGGCGTGCATCCGGGCGTTGCGTGGCAAGCAGCGGGCGTCCCGGGGTGGGCGGCGAGCGGCCTGGAGATGCGCGCTGAGCGCCCTGGGGGACAGGGGTGGCTGTGATGCCCCCCCCCAGATGGCACCTGGGGCGGACTGCCCCCCCCACCTTCGTCCACCAGTGGTCCCTGCCTACCTCCTTTCTTGCAACTGGCCCAGGGAGCAACACAGCCTGTCCCCTTCCTCCTCCTCATTCTCAGTGTTGCCCTGTAGAACGCAGCATGGGAGGAGGATGGGAGCAAAAGTAGAATTAGCTGGCTCTGTCCTTGGCTCTGGCTCCACCTACAGTTGGGCTCCCAGCCTTCCTCCCCACCAGTCTCAATGGGCACCAGTCTCCATTGAGAAAGGCGTGAGCCATGTTGTGTGTTCTCTTTAACAAAAGCTGAGCATTCACAATTCTGTTCAATTTTGAGACTGGAAGGAACATCTCAACCCTTCCAGCCAGACAGCAGGAATTGACAATGAGAGGTCACTATTGATGCACTTTCACATGCTGCCAGGAGTTGCCTGCCTTTCCTTAGTCCACAGATTCTACCATAACAGTTAAGAGTGGCAGTCCAAAAGGAACAGCTCAGAAGCAACTTTGGGCCCAGAGCCAGCAGTAGCATCTCTGCCATCGCTGCCTCACCAACTCCATCTCTCAAGATCACAGCCAGAGGCAGGTTGCTGCTGCTGCTTCCCTGTGAGAATCCAAGATGACTCCCAAAAATACTGCATGTTAATAGCAGAAAGATGCATTGAGGGTATAGCAAGATGTATTAAAATTGGCTTGCAAAGCTTGGTACATTTGGACCTGGAAATGTCACAGGAACCTAAGAGCCAGGGCGCTATAGTGGTTAGCTTTACTGGAACTTCCTCCCAACTGAGATAGTGTAATTCTTCACATAGGCTATATTTAGGTGACAGGTGAAAGTCTATTTATTTGTCCAAGCTACTGAAAGCTACTGTTATTGATTCTGGTTGTAGTTGAGACATAATGTTGCAGTTGTGTTTTATTATATACACAACATATAGTTACATACTGTTTATAATGTATGTTGTGTTGTAAGCCACCCTTTGCTCTGATCTGGAGGAATGGAGAGTATAAAAACTCATAAAAAAATAAATAAACCATTAAGAGTGCATGACAATGGTGCAGTCACTATATAACTTACCTCCCAGGGTTCTTGTGAGATTAAAATGAGAAGTGGGGGAAGAAAGAATGAACAGTGCCTTCAGCTCCTTAGAGTAAAGATGGGATATAAATGAATTGAATAATTAGTGAATTTTCATGAAAATCTGTATTTGGTTCTCAGATTGAATCCTTGGAGAAATTATGGGATAGAAATAATGACAACAGTGATGATGATAATTAATAGACCTTCTATCCCACCCTTTGCCCAGATGCCAAAACAGCAAAACAAAACATAAAACAGTGGCTTTCAACTGGTGTGCCATGGCACCCTGGGGTGCCTTGAATGATAGCGGGCCTCTGTCCCTCTCTCCCCCCCCCATCTCCTCTGATGCCCTCGTGAATCTCTGCCTCCCAAAGGCTTGCACAGCTGGCTATTAGCTCCCCAGGCAAATGGTGCCTCTGGGGCTGGCCAGGGGATGCTTCCCAGACTCCTGTGGGATAGTGTGAGAGCCAGTGTGGTGTAGTGGTTAAGAGCGGTAGTCTTGTAATCTGGGGAACCGGGATCGTGTCTCCGCTCCTCCACATGCAGCTGCTGGGTGACCTTGGGTTAGTCACACTTCTTTGAAGTCTCTCAGCCCCACTCACCTCACAGAGTGTTTGTTGTGGGGGTGGAAGGGAAAGGAGAATGTTAGCCGCTTTGAGACTCCTGAAGGGGAGTGAAAGGCAGGATATCAAATCCAAACTCTTCTTCTCTTCTAGTGTGTGGAGGCACCTCTCTTTGGGGCAGGGGGGCCAGCTCAGAGACCAGGGGTGGCAGCTGCGGCTGCCCAGAGGAGAGGGGAAAGGAGAGGAGGCTGAGGGAACACTCCACAAGGGAGGGTCTTTGGGAAAGGATGAGAGACTGCCAGCTCTGCAGGTAAGGGGTGGCATGACTGGGCTCCTGAGCCCCACAGGGGTTCTGCAGAAAGAATGCAGTTAGTCAAGGGAGTCATGGACTCAAAAAGGTTGAAAACCTCTGACCTAAAACATTAAGCACCTCTAAAAACAGCTACATACCATCACAGCTAATAATTTCAAGATTGCCAGGACCAGTATCTTTTAACCAATAAACGCCTGGATGAATCAGAATGTTTCTAAATTCTACTCAGATGTTCATGTTCTGAGGGACATACACACATCTCACCACCAAGAAGGCCCTATCACATATCAGTACCAATGAGGAAGCATCCAGTGGCAGCAACACCAACATGGCCTCCCCTGCTGATCACAAAGTCAAAATGGTTGATAATGGGAGAAGCCCTCTTTTAAGCACTTTGGTCTCAAGCTGTTTAGAGCTTTGTATCCCAGGATGTGCAAAGGTCCGTCATGTCCCTTTGCTGACATCTTTTTGCCACCTCATAGAGACTTGCCTGTCCTCCGCAGGCCTTTGATGGAGTAAGCAGAATCTGTTGTTTTGTTAATGTGCTGCCAAAGCCTCCTATGACTGTTTTGGGAATGAGGGCTGTGTTGTGAATGTTGCATGGAAATGTTATTGTTTTCAATGAATTTTTCTCCACACTCCATGGTTTTAAATGTAAGTTTTAAATGTAAGTCACTTTGAGTTCTTTTAAGTGTAATAAATAATAATAGTATTAACACCAGTGGGTTCGGTAGCTCACCAGTGCAGCATTTTATAGCAAAATACAGGCCTGGACCAGAATACAAGTTGGGAGCTCAAGTTTCAGAACCAAGACTGAAGCTTCTGGAAGGATAAGGACCTGATGGCATATATGGGTGTGTAGTTCATTTAGTTTCCACATTGCATTGATTGAAATGGAACTGAAGGCAAGTCTTTGTACTTGGTGCTATGTGAGGTTGCCTAGTCTCGACTTTTTGTGTCATTTTCATTGACAAGACGAACAGGGAGGAGCTTGCCAGCCCATCACTAACCTCCCAAAAGTTTAATTGCATGCAACATTTAGCAAAAGAGACATACTTTACCAGAGATCTTTAAAATTACCTCCAGTTGAAGCGTGTCAAAAAGCTGCTAAGTTTGATAAATAAAGATGGATGTAAATGAGTTTTGCTACTTTGCCTCCTTCTTGCCGTTTCTGCCTGGGTGGTTGCTTCCCTCTGCTAGTTTATTTTATGCCATAATGTTCAAGGAAACATTGCATTTATCACAGACAGCAGACACCTGCAGAGAGAAATGGTTCTGTCATTAATAATAATTGTAAAACCAATCATATGACAAAATCTTTTCCTTGGTCTCAGCCTTTCCCTCATGAAAGCAGACATTAAACCCTCTCCAGGCCCCTCCAACCTACTCAAATGCTCAGACCAAGGGTGAAATTCACAGCACCCAACAAGGAAGGGGGCCTTTCAAGACGGGGAGTCAGAAAAAACGGGAGGGAATTGTCTTTGGGACCCATCGAGACCTTGGCTGCACTCAGCTATTTGTGCTTGCAAACTAGAAAACTGAAGAAAGAAGCATAAACCTCTGGTTTTGCTTTAAATTTGATCTGCTGATGACCTGGGCTCCAATCGTAACTCCGCCATTGATTGGGCAAGTCATTTTCTGTCAGCCTCCGTTCCCCGTTTCGAAACTAGAAATAATAATGGCCTATCTCACAGAGTTCTTGCAGGGGCTTTTTTTTGTCTCCCAATTGTTATTCTAACTAAGGCTCAATTGTCTGCTTCAGTATAATAATTCCTGCACAGATTCTCGGCCTAGCAACCCTGGATTGGTAGTTTGGGACTGGAAGCCAAGAATACACTAAAGTGTAAATTCCGCACTTGAATTCATTGACTCCCTTATTTTGGGTTTCTACATTTTATTTGAGTGGACATTGCAAACAAATAATAAACAAGGGGGCGGGGAAGCCCTCTAAAAACACAGCCATAATGTCTATTTTAATGGAGAGACAGTGCTTCTCCTAAGAGACAAACACAATTGAAGTAGGCAGCTCAACTGAATTGTGTCTAATGCCACATTCAGAATCTTTGTCCTTCAACTTTCTAAAATTCTAGCTTGACTGTTAGAGATGCAAAACTTTAATTAGATAAAAAAAAGGGCATGCTCATGAGATGAGGCAAATCATCAAAAGGGCTTCCGACAGCAGCATATGAAAAGCCAGAGATTTGTTTCGAGAATGTTCATACAATGCCTTGTACATTTAACTCTTGTTAGCACACATTCAAGTTTGCTAAGTTTTGTATAAGATTGGCGTTTAATTCAGTTAAGCAGATGGTGACGGAAGTCACTGTATTAAATGCCTCCATTTCTCTATCTGCGTACGCACACACAACCTGATAGCTGAATCTGTAAATTATCAGTCAGCAATTTCTAGTTATTGTTGTGTTGTATCAGCCAACCAGACTTGATTAAATCCCACGTAGAGTTAACCAAGACTACAAAAGCTAAACTTAAAACATATTAGCAAACAACAGAGCTGTGAAGTGAGACGAAGATTATGATGATATACTGAGTAATTGGATACCTATAGTACACTTTTGTAAATGTCAGTGAACTAGACCGTCTAATGCCTTACCACTGAGGTAGTGTTAGTGGTCACATTAAGCACAGGTTTTCTGAAAATGTAAGTGCCAAATTACTTTTTAGTTTGCAAAATGGAATTGTATATGAAATAAACATTACACTGAGGCCGATTTGTGACAGAAAACTCTTTATGTCAAACACAGTTAGCTTAGCAGTGTTGATGGGCCTTCTTTAAGGTCCTAAGATTTCATGCGCCAACCATAAATAATTATTTAACAACTAATAGGGCAAGGCCAGGAATATAATAGCTTTTATGTTGAAATTAACATCAAGTGATCTGTAGACATCTGCTCGGCAAGCCAAATGTAGTCTTCATGTTGCATGTTTTGCCTCACTGCCTCAAAATAACAAGCAGCCTTTCTATTTGGAGGGGCAGTTTTCCTTGTTAAAACTAAAGTGGGGGTCGGGGGAGGAAGCCTACTGAAAGAAAATTGCTTACACTTTAGGGATTGAGAGTGTGGTGAGCATTAAACAGCCCTGCAAATTTAAATAATGTGAAATGTAAAAGGTTCAGCTTTGCAGATGCTGTTCTTTCCTGATGTATGTACAGAGCTATTTCAAGTACAATAAGGAGATTTTGCTTGTCATTTTTCTCGCGCAGGTGAGGATGTTCAACAATGCAGTCGAAGGGTAGGACAGTGTAAATCTACCTCAGTGAATTTAGGTCTCCCCTCCCTCAAGAAGGTCAAAGATGTTGGTAAGTAAGAGAAAAGCCTTGAATCCGAAATATGAAATGGTTATCTTTTTGCAGAAGACCCATTCCCCCTTTCCTTAAATGGGAAAGTCCTTAATATTTGTGAGCAGTAAGACATGTTTCATTTTATTTAAAAGTGGCTACCTTTGCGGGGGTGGGGGAGCAGTTTTGATTGGGAAGTGGCACTGGGGAAAGGATTGTTTCACCTTTTCCCTTTGTGCAATTTCTCTGATCTAACTTATCACTGAAGGTGTCCACAGCAATAATAATAATTAATAAATAAAATCAGGCACAGAAGCTGATAGCAGCCTGAGGAGGAGGGATTTAGATCAGAGAAGCAGTTCTGTGGAGAATAGTTAAACATCCCCCCTCTCATTGTTGTTGCTTTATTAAAATGGAGCACTGCCCCAGCCACCTCAGTCTGCCTTCAGCCAGCCCCCACCTGCCTCCTTTCTCACTTGCAACTGGTCCAGGGAGCGGCGCAGCCTGTCCTCTTCCTCCTCTTCCTCCTCCTCAGTCTCAGTGTTGCACCCTGCCTTCCATTTTAATTCTCCTTCCAATTTCATTTCATGTAGCCCTGCATTTTGGAGTTGAAGTTTTGAAAGGTATATTATGAGAAGCATCCATCACCCACCACTTAGGAACTTTCTGCCAGGTAAAAACAACAATATACCTGCTTTGTTTCACAGCACTCATCCACACCTCCGTTTGCCCTGCCTCAGGGAAACCCACAGTTTACCGCTGAAATTGGACCAAACAGCAATCAGGTTTTCTAGGGAGGGGGCATTTGCTCTGATTCAGCAGTAAACAGCACATTTTCTTGGGGAAAGCTGTGGGGCACATGCAAAACCACTCAAACCCATGCCTAGAAAGCACAGGACAAGGCAGCAGTGGCAGGGCAGCACTTCCCATTTCAACTTGAGCGATGAAACAGGACACACCGCCCCTGCTGGTGCACAAACTGATCTAAACTCCACCCTACTTTGCTGTGCCATCAAGAATATGCGATATATGCACATATTCCATCAGCTTAGGTTGCCATTCTTCTTTAGTTGGAACTTAACATATAGAATAAGAGAACAAGAAGAAGATACATTTAAAGAAGATTGGGAAGTGTTTATTGACTATATGGGTGAAAATTATGTATATTTGAAAACGTTGGCAGCATTAAGATAAATTCCACAGTGTAATTAAATTTTGATGGATGTAGTAATGGAATACTGAATGGTTTAGTTCATGTAAAATATCCAGGGATTTATGTTATGTAAAATGAAACATGGAAAGAGAAGAAGGGAAGTCATTGATATGTTAAGGTTGTTTAAAAGAATATTCAAAAATGTAAAATAGAAAAACTTAATAATTAGAGAGAGAATATGTTATATATATATATATATATATATATATGCCAATTTTCCCCATTTCTAGTTTTCAAAACTGGGCAGGGGTTTAAGACTCAATGTCAGCATGCAGTTCATGCTTGTCATAATTGTATTACAGTCATACCTCGAGTTGCGTTTGCTTCAGGTTACGAACCTGGCAAACCCGGAAGTGTTTACTTCCAGGTTTGCCGCTTCGCACATGCACAGAAGCGTTCTATCGTGTCACGCGCCCGCGCAGAAGTGACGCTCTACTTACGGACTTTTCGGGGTGCGAGCGGCACCCCAGATCAGATCGTGTCCGTAAGTAGAGGTACCACTGTATCTTATTTTCACTCTGAGGAAAATAGAAAATAAAAAATACAACCATGCAGCTGGAGAAACCAAAACTACCAGCTAGTAGCCTACCTACTACCCCAAGACAAGTGCACCCATTCCCAGCTCCCAGCCTAGAGATCAGTGCAAAGATTCCAGACTGCATATGCACATTTTTTGTTGGCGTCCATCTGTCTCAAGAGACAATGGAGTAAGCCTCCGGGGGTGAAGTCAAAGTGCTGCATTGGCAGTACCAAAGTGATCTCCTTGGGATGCAAGCCTGGACAGTGTGTTTGGAGGTCCTGGGCTGCCCATACAATAATAATAATATTATTAATTTATTATTTATACCCCGCCCATCTGGCTGAGTTTCCCCAGCCACTCTGGGCGGCTCTCAATCAAGTGTTAAAAACAATACAGTGTTAAATATTAAAAACGTCCCTGAACAGGGCTGCCTTCAGATGTCTTCTGAATGTCAGGTAGTTGTTTATCTCTTTGACATCTGATGGGAGGGCATTCCACAGGGCGGGCGCCACTACTGAGAAGGCCCTCTGTCTGATTCCCTGTAACCTCACTTCCCTGTAACCTCATTTCCCTGTAACCTCACTTCTCGCAATGAGGGAACCGCCAGAAGGCCCTCGGCACTGGACCTCAGTGTCTGGGCTGAACGATGGGGGTGGAGACGCTCCTTCAGGTATACAGGACCGAGGCTGTTTAGGGCTTTAAAGGTCAGCACCAACACTTTGAATTGTGCTCAGAAATGTACTGGGAGCCAATGCAGATCTCTCAGCCAATGCAGATCTCTCAGCCAATGCAGATCTCTCAGAGCCTCTTGGCCTCGCTGATGTGGTCCAAAGGAAAGCAGAGGAATACATTTGGCACTAGCTTGGCTGCAGGAGTTGCTGGAAGGAGGTGTAGAAGGCACGGTCCAACCATCCTAGGGACTCCACTCCAGATTTGTTTACTCCTTAGCCTTTTCTTCTCCTGAAGATGTCCCACAAGACAGCGGGTAGTATGTTGCAAAGTATGTGCACATAGGTACTTTGTTAAATGTGTGAAACTAAAACAGGGCCCTACGACAGATAATACTGGTGATCATAAATTCATGGCAGAAGTCAGAGCGAGCAAATCGCGGGAAGGGAAAATATGTATAAGCAACATGACAGAGAAGAGATTGAAAGAGAGAGACATGTACTGTTTCAATGTCCAAAAAATGAGGAAGTGCAAGAAAAAAACATTAGATCATAAGAGATTTATCATCAAAAGCAGCAAGACAAAATCATACTTGACGCTGGAGAGCCCTGACAGGCATCAGAAAAAGTGCTACTGGAAAATCCACCAATGGGCCAGGATTGGAGTTTAAAAAAAACGACAAGAGACAAAGTGGGATGGGATGGGATGGATCGAGGCTGGAGGAGTAATAATAGTATGGGGACATTTCCAGACAAAGTGAACCATGATCTGTTTTTGCTGAAAGCGCACCTTGCAGTGTTTAACCCAAAGTTCTTAGCACTGCTGCAAAGGCACAAGCCAGACCTGTGAGAAGAGGGCAAAGAGCAACCCATGAAGATCCTTCAGAACCATACGCCATGCTAAGTACCAATAGGAAGGTACGCTCATTGGAGAGATGGATTGAGAAGCAAGGACTGTGTGCATTGGGAATCTTTAAAAAGTAGCAGCAGTGATGAAGGCCGTAGGGAGACAGCTGGAAAGTATGAAGGAATGGAGAATTTGAAGAAGGAGGGAGAATGAACAGCAGTCATAGGTATCAAAGGACTGTGTGGGAGGAGGAGTTGGAAGCAGCAGAGGTCTGCTATCCAAGATGGTTATATACCGCATCCAGGAACTGCATCTCTGAATACCAGTCACTGAGGAACAGCAGTGGCTGTGGGTTAAACCACAGAGCCTAGGGCTTGCCAATCAGAAGGTCGACAGTTTGAATCCCGACGACAGGGTGAGCTCCCTTTGTTCAGTCCCTGCTCCTGCCAACCTAGCAGTTCGAAAGCACGTCAAACTGCAAGTAGATAAATAGGTACCGCTCTGACAGGAAGGTAAACGGCGTTTCCGTGCGCTGCTCTGGTTCACCAGAAGCGGCTTAGTCATTCTGGCCACATGACCCGGAAGCTGTACGCCGGCTCCCTCGGCCAATAAAGCGAGATGAGCGCCGCAACCCCAGAGTCATCCGCGCCTGGACCTAACGGTCAGGGGTCCCTTTACCTTTACCTTTAGCATGGCTGCATCTTCATAAGTAAGAATATATCTATGTGATTTATTGGGCTCATAATCCTCTAGCACAGTGGTGGCCAAACTTGGCCCCTCAGCTGTTTTGGGACTACAATTCCCATCATCCCTGGCCACTAGTCCTGTTAGCTAGGGTTAAGGGAGTTGTAGTCCAAAAAGAACTGGAGGGCCAAGTTTGGCCACTACTGCTCTAGCATGTAGGCTACCAACCACACTGCATATTGAAAGCAAATTGCAGCATATATTTTTAAAAAATGAAATATTCTCATTTTTCTGTTTTTCTCCAGAAAAAGGGGAAGACGCCATAATAAGCAGAAGCACTGGATCGCTCTGCCTCATTTCATATTTGAGCTTGCCAATCCTTTCGGGTCTCTTTGACTGACATTCTCCTAAATCCATATAAAAGTAACTAAAGAGATGCCAGACACCTAAATATCAGGCTAAAGCAATAAGGCACAGTTGGGTCTTCTTTGAAAATATGAAGCGCAATTCTGTGTAGAGCTACGCAGCTGTAATATGGCTTACTTCCAGATAAGTGCGCATAGGGTTGTAGCCTAAACCACGCTTATTTAAATATATGCTATACTCTGACCTTTAAGAGATTTTTGCCTTAATTTTAGCATTTTGGACCTGTGTCCTCTTTTTAAAAAGAATTTTTTACCTGGAGGCTAAAATTACTATACATAAATATAAACTGCAAAGGCTAGTTATTCTCAACTATTGACAACTGCTGCAGCTCCACCTGCTGGAGGAAATGTAAAAGAACAACTTCTACTGTTCGTTTTGGATGTTTTAGGGAGCAAAACATACTATCAAGCAATCACTTTTTACGAAGTTATTCCATCAAGATTTTTCAGTCTCTCCCTTCTGCTTGAACATGGCAAGTCAATACCTTCCCTTGAGTATATTTAATATAAAAAATTAATTATTTGGAGGTGGAAACATATCTGATATATATACACACTGCTATAACATCTTCAAGTGTGTAATTAATAAGCTATATTTGCAATTGTGTCAATTCACTTGAATGCACTGTACAAATCTGAACAAATTAAAACAATTTTTGTGTCTGGAGAGATCACTTCTAACTGTGTGTTCCTCAAGGGCCCAACTCTGCACTTCATGCAAATGTGTGGAACCAAACACCACCCCCTGTAGAAAACCCCCAAACAGTTTCCTCAACTGCATTATAACTCTAGTTACCCTAGTTACATCCAGCTTGTGTCCTCAGAAAGCAGTTTAAAATCCCATTTACATCAAAGGGAGCATCCATCCTTTTCAATGGGTTCAGATGAGTGCTACAGATCTGTACCCACATTAGCTACACACCTGGAATCCATATGTACATCTGTACTCCTATTAGCAGAACATATAAATGCCTCTTTCTGTGTACAGATCTCCCTTGTTGCATCAGGTTAATCTGCAATAAGAAAATATATATTTCAAAAATGTCTGTGTGCATGATCTTTCACTGCATGGTTAGTTAGGAAGCTGAGGCATTAGTTTAAAAGCCAGCTGAGCCCAGAACATGCTGGTGACCTCAATGCCTAATACATAAAAGAGCAAGAATATTTATTAACTTTGTAGGGTTTTCTGATGACAATAGCAATGAATAAAGATTATAAAGTAATTTCAGCATATGCAGTTCAAGCTACATGCTATTCAAGAAAACTTGTATTGATCTGAAACCAATAACAGGAACGTTGATTGCAACTTCATTCCATACATGTGTGTGATCAGGAGTTTGCTGCCAGACACTTTAAATCAGGCCTGATTAGAGCGTAATGCATACCCTTACACTAGATTTGGGGCCGGACAGACTACAGAGCAGCCACAGACTTTAGCATGATTATTGTCTCTGCCTTTGTGTCTTCTGGGAACAAGACAGAGCTGATGTTTGTGAGGGCCATTAAGTAACGCAGGAGGAAAATCGTTGGGCAGCTCTGTATCATCTTGCATTAAATACAAGCACTTGCAATGTTAACAGGTTTGTACATCATAAAAGAACATTATGTATAAGGGTTAATTGGAACACCTCTTGGTTGGGTCAAAGATTGCAGCACTGCAGGGCATTGGCCAAGGTGATCCTTGTGGTCCTTTCCAACTCTATAATTCTGTGATTCTGCAATGGTAACATACACACCAGCTGTCAGCTGCATAGGGTGCAGTTTCTTGAAATGTGTGGATCCTTTCCATGTGTGGATCCTTATACAGCAAAAATATCGCCATCTGTGCACAAGGGGGAGGTATTTTTGAGGAAACACCAAGGTTTGCAGAATTATAAACATGGTTAGGAAAAAAGCCAGGGGGAGATTAGCCTAAGTAGGGCAGAGTAATGGCACACAGCCAGCCCCACACAATGACAGGGGACAGAGGACAGCCACCTGCAGCAAAAAAATTGTTGGGTGGGCAGGTGGTGGTGGCCGCACACGGTGGCAGGAATTGGAGGATGGGCCCCCACGGCAAAAAAGTTGTGGGTGCCCAGGGTCCCCTAGAGTTGGCACCCTTTTTGGCAGGTATGATGTCCTTGTGGAGTGCTGAACAAAATCCTGAAAATTTATTCCCTTTCAGATTTAAAATGTAATAGGCATGATGGGTCTCCCATCGACAATGTTTTCCAAAAAAACAAATCCAAAAGCGAATAAACTAATTTTGAATTAACTAAACACCAATTACAGTTGTACCTCAGGTTAAGAACTTAATTCATTCTGGAGGTCAGTTCTTAACCTGAAACTGTTCTTAACCTGAGGTACCACTTTAGCTAATGGGGCCTCCCGCTGCTGCCGCTCAATTTCTGTTCTCATCCTGAAGCAAAGTTCTTAACCTGAAACTGTTCTTAACCTGAGGTACCACTTTAGCTAATGGGGCCTCCCGCTGCTGCTGCTCGATTTCTGTTCTCATCCTGAAGCAAAGTTCTTAACCTGAGGTACTATTTCTGGGTTAGCGGAGACCTGGGGCGTCTGTAACCTGAAGCGTCTGTAACCCGAGGTACCACTGTACAGCTTTATGAAAGAAACTATAAAAATAAACAGGGAGGGGAGCCCCACCCCCACCCTGGGGCACATTCATAGCCTAGCTTAACAAAAAAGAAAGAAAAAGGGAAACAGAATAATCCAGGATTTCTAATATACCATACAATCAATAATCCAAGAAGCACAGGGTTTAGCAACATATGGTATAGAAACAAAATTATGTGTATGTAATTTGATACATAATAGAAAATTAATTTATCCTGAAGATTATAGCATCAAGAGGTCCCAGGAAGCCTCTGCTTTAACCCTTATTTTTGTGCAAAATGTTTGACTGGTTCCCCAACATCTCCACCAGGGAACTGCTTACTGTGAATTGGTATGTTTAGTGCATGAACACCTCTTAAAGAGAATAAATGAGCCCTGACAGTGGTGTCTGGAGCAAGTTCCACTTGCCAGCACTCCAACTGCTCTTCTTTGCTCAAAACAACAGCAACAAAAAGGCATCAACAACATTGTAATCGTCCTCCTTTAAGAGCCTCTCATCAAGCCTTGCCTCAAGATTTCTTACACTATTTACATTATTCATGAAGGCCTCCATTTAATCAGAATGCTTCAAACTTTTTAAAGTTTCTATATTTGAATATCTGTCTCTTGGCGTATGCGCTCATTCAACAATAGAACTTTTGCTTGCTTGCTTTTCCGTGATATAAATCACCCTTTATTCACACGCAGACATGCTATTCTTTCTCCCTTTTTAGCATTTAGAATATGTATGATGACTCCAAACAAATGCAAGCTGCAGAAGTCATTGGGTTGTGTGTGTGTGTGTGTTTTAAAGCAATAAAGCAGCAATGTAAAAGCTCCCCCGCACTCCCTCATTCAAAACACGGGCTTCATATAAAAGAGCCTTGAACAGAAGCTAAAATAGTAAGTTAAGAATCGTTTGCTCTCTGGGAGTACTTTTTCATCCCAGAGTTTGTCTTCCAGTGCTTTTATGATCTAAAATGTACTTTGCTAAATGATAAAGAACTGAGATGGGAAGATGTGTGTGTGTGTCTGTTCCAGAGGCCAAATGGCTATAGAAAAAAGTCCCTTTACACCATTAATGCGTGAGCAGCATCACATAGCTCAATATCAAAAAGCATGGGAGTAGTCTTCCTAGGGAGAGGGAGGGGTAGCTTCTGGGGAAGATTCTAGTCCTCAACAGAAAAGGGGAAGGAGGCAACACTTTCCTCATTGTTATTTTCAGCAGGTTGACTCTTAATCGCTGGGTATTTCTGAGCTTGGAGGGGAATTCTCCAAATAAGTCCAATATTCTTCTGTGAATTCTCCACCTGAAAAGAGTGAGTCCAATCTAAATGACCCCATCCCCTCCAAGTGTCCTGATTTCCCAGGGACAGTCCCAGAATTATGAAAGCCATCCTGGCCTCACTTGATCCTGGAATGTCCCTATTTGCCCTGCTAGTGTTGCTGCCACTGAGCTCAGGGAGGAGGACGAGCCGGCACTTGTCCTGCGTGACAGCGGCAAGGAAGCATCCCGTTGTGTCTCCAAGGCTTTCTGAGGGCCACTGCTGCCACCCTTCTCTCTTGGGCAGCTCATAGTGGCTGCTGGAGAGCAGGCAAGGAAGAGGGGAAGCTGCCAGCACTGAGGCCCAGCCTCGTGTGGTGCACCAGCTCTGAGGGGCAGGCAGAGTGCGGGAAGAAAGGGGAAGCTGAGCAGAGCACAAGGAGTCCTGATTTTTAAAAAATCTTTCCCCTTTATAAAATTTATTTATTAGTGCGTGTTTATCTTTTTGTAAATCTACCAAAGAATAAAAGCCGGTATTGATTTCTGTGATCGTGGGGTGTCCCACTTAAAACGGGACAGTTGGGGGGTATGAGCTTAGTACAGTGGTACCTCGGGTTAAGAACTTAATTTGTTCTGGAGGTCCGTTCTTAACCTGAAACTGTTCTTAACCTGAAGCACCACTTTAGCTAATGGGGGCTCCTGCTGCTGCCGCTGCGCGATTTTTGTTCTCATCCTGAAGCAAAGTTCTTAACCCAAGGTACTATTTCTTGGTTAGCAGTCTGTAACCTGAAGTGTATGTAACCTGAAGCGCATGTAACCCAAAGTACCACTGTATGGCATAAACCCTGAAAAAAGGGTGTTCCACAGGCGGGGAGGGGGGCTTGTTGGTTAAGCTGTCAAAAAGGATGATGTGACTGAAACACTATTTTAAAGGCTTGTTTTCCTTCTGCCAGACTTAGGCCGACTCAGCCAGTGGTAGCCACACTGCTGAATAGAGTTTGGCTCTAGTGTAACTTTGTACTTGCTTAACATACACCTTGTTTTACACCAGCTTCTTGTGTATAGGGTTGGTCCCTTAAATATTAGATATATGCTAATAATCTTCAGCATTATTCTCCTGAACTAAAAACAAGGAAGCTCCTCATCAACCTTCTATCCAGAAATGTTCATATGTATTTCTGTTTTCTTTTTAAATACTGAACACAAACAGTAAAAAAAAAAAAGAGGGGAGGGAAAAAAGAAAACTCTGCCTGGAGGAAATGTCCTTGGCGTTGGGGATATGACTTGGTAATTTATTCAAATAAAGGCATGTAGTCATTTTGAATTAGCACATTGTAGAACCTCCTGATAAAATAAAGTCAGTTTAAATTTTAAACAACCTTTAATATTTGTAGAAGTAAATATCCTTTAATTTATCAGCAATTTAGAAGTAATGGGAATTGTCAGAAATTTTAATTCCTCACAATTTAGTTCACTCACAGTGCTTGTCAAACAGTCAAGTGATAGGACGTAAAAGTACTGCTAATTGTTTCAGCACAAGACAGTCCTTCAAAGGTATGGAAGGGAATGTGCAGACACTAATGAAATTTTATTATCAGAACATAGAATTAGAATTGTGGGAAGAGACAATGGTGTCAGGGACTTGCCGTTAGAATGTTAAGTTCTTGAAGTCTCCAAAACCGCTTCTGGAAGACATTAAATAACTGGGACTACAGACTTCAGAATAATCTCGCATGACAATTGACTTGTCACAGTTTATCAAAAGAACAAACCAGAACAAGGCTTGCTATATTTTTCAGGCTATTAACCTGAATGTTGTACAATGTGGTCAGCAACCCATGAGTTGCTCATGTGATAGGCATGTATTTTTGTACATTATGCACATGGAAAAGCTCAGGAGTGCTACACAGTCTGCCAATCTGTAAACACACACTCCTGTATCACATTACCAAACCTCAGCTGTCTATTCAAATTGGATTCATTTGTGAAAAGCAGGCATAATTCATTCTCTCTCTCTCTCTCTCTCCCTCTCTCTCTCTCTCTCTCTCCCTCTCTTGATGGAGTCTTTGAAACTCTTACCTGGATCCTAAGTAGCCATCTGCAAATGGAAAGACTCCTGTTGTTCATGGAGATGACCAAGACCCACGAAAGAATCTCAGCAGAAGTGGGAAAACCATTTTAGTTTATTCCTCCTTACCCCCGCATCCCCCTATGCTACCCGTTGTACTGCTCCAAGGGGCCACCCCAACCCTCCAGAGCAGATTTAGAAGGGGCAAAAGGGACTGCAGAGGAAAAAGGGGATCAGTGAAAATCACCTCTCCCTTCTGCTGGTGGGAGCATGAGCTGAGTGAAACTTCCAGAAGCCTACTTAAGATCCCAGTCATTTCTTTCTTTCCATCCTTCAATTTTTGCTTTGAAAATAATGACACAGGCCTTGTTCATATTCTCTGCAGTGAAATTGGAAAGGTTTATTGCCATACACCCATTCCATACATTCAGTCACAGAAGACAAGGTATTATTTTATCGATCGATCTATCTAAACAGCCTTCCACACATGTCGCAAGGCAATGTGCAAAATGTAGAGGAGTCTTTTTTAAAGCTACATTCATTCATGAGCAACTTATGGAGGATGTGTGCCAGTGGTTGAGCAGGATCAGAGGAATAAAGTAGGTGGGGCCAGGTGGAAAAAAGGACAGAGCAACTCATGTGACTTACCTTTGTACAGTAGGCTACATCCCAGCTACTAAAAATTCAAAGGACTCACACACACACACACATCTCTGTATCCTCTGTCCAGGCAAGCAATAGGTGTTATCGTAGTTCAAGAACACATATTAGCTCGGGTAAAGGGTGTGGCACAGGGAGGGGTGGCCTCAGAGTCCTGGGGCTAGCTAAACAAAATGAGGTTTGATACCATTGGTTTCTGGGCTTGAGGTTTGTAATCCCTGCTATAAGACTAGGTTAAAGGGAAACTGTTGCCATACATTTACAAGTTCTGAAAGTCATGTGGGTTCTCCAAGTGATATTGGAAGAGATACATTTTTTATTCTCTTCGGCATGAATTATTTCCCCCCTCCTCTCCCCTCTTTTAAAAATGTGTTTGGATCTTAGGAATGGAAGGAGCTTCCAATTAAGGAAGAAGCGTTATATCCACAGGATGGGTCCTTCCATGAACCGAAGTTTCTTCCATTCACAAAACAAAAGGTTAGGCTCCAATCCAAGGTTTTAAAGTGGTTTTACTTTATTTACTGTATCATTTTGGATTGTTGGGAGTGGGGCTTGTTAATTTGTAGTTTCAAAGCACAAAGTTCCACGCTTGAATTCCATCTTAGATGGCCTCTCTTTCCTGACTCCTAAAGACTGCAACTATGAATTATCTTCCTCCAACTGATCTTAATTTCAGAGATATGCTCTCTACTCTGAGCATGAGCACTCCTGGGAAGAAATAATCAAAGCCCTCTCAACTCCTGGAGTGGAATTAAGCACATCTCTATACCATTGAAATTCAAGGCCTTCTCAAACAGTTCTGTGACAACTATACTTACCTGAATCAATCAGCACATGATGCTCATGACCAGATGCAGATGAAGACCAGAACAAAGAAGGCTTTGTTTTCTGCATTCAGTTGTATGTAGGTAACTATATTGAAATTGCATTGTGCAAAACTATATTAAAATTGTGCCTGATAAATGGTTAGCTTCTTTGTGTTCCACAAAGGCTGAGCACTTTGGCAATCCCTGAGTCTGCAAGATATTCTGTGGAGGTGATCTCTGTCAGATGAGATTCCAGCTGGGGGTTCTAGGCAAAAGTTCGGATTCTGGCCAGGCAAGCAAAGCGCGTCAACATTCAGTTTCCAGTAAGTCACAAAAAGACAAGTTCAAGCTCTGGTAGTACCATGGATAGCTCCAAGAGGCGCTCGAGCTGGAGAGTCATACAAGCAGCCTAAACATTGCTTAAGACACTGACAACCCAGACTGAGACCTAAACTGGGATGCAACCCAGTCTGATTGGTTAACCATGCTTCTCCTTGGATCAACTTCTTCCACTTAAAGAGGCCTTGCCTGCTACAGAAGCCATTGGTTCCAAGGGTGCAGGGGGAAATGTGGCTTCATTGAGGGTTTTGTGTGGGAGTCTTCAGATGAGGACCTCAGAAGCATGACCTTTTGATACTGTTGAACAAAATATCCTTCCAGAACAGCTCAGGGAAGTGGGAGTTAGAGGTATTGTACTTTGGTGCTTTGGCTCCTACATCCAGAATCATTAATTTTAAGTAACAAAACATAGAGAAGGGGTGAACCTTTCCCCTCCCAACATGATATTTCTTTTGTGAAATGGTCAATTTGTCCATAAGCGTGATGTCCCATACACGGTGAAATCCAGGCTTCAAAAATATTTGCATTTTAATTTTTAATTTTTTTTTGCAATCCTAATCTACCTGCAGTTAATAAATGGAGGATAAGGTCTTTATTGGTTATGTTCTTAACCTGAGGAGTAAAATAAGATTGTTGTTGTTTAGTCGTGTCCAACTCTTCGTGACCCCATGGACCAGAGCATGACAGGCACTCCTGTCTTCCACTGCTTAAAATAAGATAGTAGAGCTAATTTGGGGTTTGGTTGTAGCGATTTCCCCATCATTTGATTAATTGCTTGGAAAAAAACTTTTTCCCAAAAGGGAATAAAAAATCATTTTTGAAGAATATTTTTAAAAAACTTGTACATCATAATTATTGGGGCACAGAAAGTCTTGAGGGAACATGAGAGCAATAAAGAACCCTTATTTCTTCATTTTAAACTTCATTTTTTCTCCAGGAGATCTATATCATGGCTTAGGTACTCTCCGTGTAATGTATATTGAATTGATATCTGTCAATAATTATGAAACTATCTATTCCCCTGAAAGAGTTGCTAATACAAGCTCTGTATTCTGGCAATGGGGGATAAAACCCTGAAATTGTCATAAACCTCTTCCCTTCACCTCTAATACAGCCTCTTGGTTTTTAATTACTCCTGCAAACTGAGAGCAATCAGAGGATCCTCTGGTGACATTTTAAAGTTTTCTGTCTGCTCCACTTACGAGAAACAAATGGGTCTACTCAGCTCCATCTAGATTGAGTTTTTCATGAAGTCATTACTTCTGTCACAGGGACTATTTTCAAATTGAAAAATCTGAAACAATAAATGATGGTGAAGCAGTTAATAACTGTTAAGAAATCACATTTGGAAAATTGCATTTAAGCAATAACCTTTCTCCCTGTAATTAAATGACAGAAAGGTCCTGGTTTTAATTAAGTCAGCAATTTATAGTTATGAAGCTATACTTCACTATGCAGATTAGAAGATGATAGGTCACAGAACACCCTGAGTGCATTTTTAGCGGAGCTGATCTGGTAATTACTCCACTGTTCAGTGGTGACCACACTGAACCATATCTCTAGATTAAACAATTTTCTTTTCCCTGCTCCATGATGTATAACTAGGATGAGTAAATGTACCACTAGGACGGCACCGAGCATCTTTAAATTAAAATGGATTTTAAATGAGGGGGCATGAGCGAAAGAAGTAATGTTTGAAGAACAGCGGTAGAAATGAATGGGCCACTAGTCAAGGCTTGCGAGCCGAGAATATATCATTGTTTTACAGGGCTTTCGATCTTGTGCCTGAATGTTTAGTGTAGATTTATGAGGAAGTAAAATGCTAATGTTAGTGTATTTATAAACATATGATGGGGATTTCATTTATAATTTATTCCCAGGCTCTGCATTATGCAGCCTGTGAAAGAAAATGAAATGCTGTGTTGGACACCAAAAAGCTTCATTAATACAGCCTTCACATTTTATTTAACTAACCCCCCAGCTTGGATTACACATTGATTATTACATTGTGATGCATTTGTGTGTGTGTTGTTATTGTGTCTAGCTGTTCAGCCCTTTGGCTACATCCTTCAGCTGAACCTTAGCAGCATACAATTGTATTATTTATAGTCTCTTGGGATCTAGGTTCAGGAACAGTACTCAATAATCAAAGGGATACATAGACATGTTCTGCAGATTAATCTGATTTATTTTTATTTTGCCTAAGTTACCTTTGTAGAAGGAAACCCAAATTTACTCTTCAAATTCCTCTTTAAAATCAAAATGCAGTTTGGCAATTACATGGTAAAGTTTTTCAACGAGGAAGTGAGGGGAAATGACCTTTGAAAAGCTCTCACAACACATAATCATAAGTGGTGTGTAATGGGGTGTGCATCAGATTTGGGCAAATCCCAAAATGAAGTGGACCACTTTGGGCAGGTTTAGGGCTTATCTGAGCTGACATGGAATCTCTGTGATGCATCTCAACATGAAGCAGGAACCTCCAAAGTTTATCAACTTTTTTTTAATTTGCCAAGTTTTATCCATTCAGAAGGGACTACTATGCCTGTAAATTTTATCCAGTTTGGTAAAAATAATAATGATCTCCATAATAGTTGAGAATCAGACTCCAAATTGAATCTCATGGGTGGTGCACACCTGTAGTGCATAGCACAGTGACTATGGATGTGACTTGGGAGCAAGGAAATCTCTGGTTCAAATTTAACCTCATCTATGAAGTCACTAGGTGATGTCAACCACAAGCCTCAGCCCATTCATCTGCATTATGGAAACAAAAATATACACTGTAATTACAAATCACTAATATTTATTGCTTTGCCATTATCAATCATACAATAATCCAAAAAATGGCACTCAACTCAAAATATGATCAAAATCAACTAATAACATAATGCATATCCGATTTCTTTTACCATAGTAGGAAAAGCCCTATTTATTCCAAAAAAATACCCCCGCATCCTACTCCTTTACAATTTAGCTCAACACTTTAACAATAGGGTTGACAGTCCCCTGCATTCTTCATCCCCCTTCATTATTCTAAATCATGCTGGCAATCAATCATATGAGATTTGGCCCATTCCTTTTTAACAGACAAAACCATAACTAGAAAGCTAGCTAAGTCAAATCTGATCCTAGGTCTGGTTTGTCAGCCAAAGGACCAATACATCCTTTTCTGCTCAATCTCTTTTGACTCCCAACCACTTTGCTATAAATTTCTGTCTTGGGCAATTATATAGACTGAACTACATCACTATATGCTCCAAGGTTTCTGCTGTTGGTTGTCTACACTGGCATCAGCATGCCTCTGAGAGATTCTCTTGAAAGTGTCCTAACATAACAGCAGAAGGTAAACTATTCAATCTTGTCAGGATGATGCCTCCTTAGCACTTAGGAAACAAGTTTTGTTCTGGATGGTGGAAGGAAAATCCTGACATCGATTCTTGGGGAGAAGAAAAAAGTTCATTGGGTTAATCTCTGCCAACAATTCATGAAAATCTAAACTCAACGTATGCTGATTCACCAAGTTCAAAGCTTTATTTGCTCCCTGTATTAATAAACAATCAAATGAAAATCCTGTCTTGGCTATCAGTTTAGTAGTTGTTTTGACCCAGTCACTGTCCAGAATCAGTGCTAACTTTGAAGGGTTCTGACAATTTTCCTGGGGAGGCGGGGATCCAATTCATGAAACAATCCAAACTAAAGGAAGTCAGCATCATTTACCAAGAGTAAATTATGTTGGTATAAGTTACCCTGTTTTAAACTCCATTCAAAAGTGAGGCTACTGTCAGCTGAATTAGCTCAAACCTTGCGGGGGGCAGGGGGAGCCTTTAAAAGTTTGAATATTTTTGCCAGTGTGACTTCTGCTGGGTTGCTAAGTCAAATGGCCAAGCTGAATGGAGTTTGGAAAAGGAACAAGTCTTCCTTTGTCATGTCCCACCCCTGCCATATCCCCATAATGCCCCCTTTGGGCTATGGTATATGTCATATAACAAATGGGTATCTAACATTTTAGAATACGGCTGTAGGTATAGGGGCTGAATATGATCCTCCAGGCCTCTCTGTCTAACCTTTGGGATTATCCCCAGGCTACAACCTATGGTCCCCAGAAGAGAATGTGGCCCTTGGGTTGGTTTCCCACCCAGTCGTTAAGAAGAAGAAGAAGAGTTTGGATTTGATATCCCGCCTTTCACTCCCTTTAAGGAGTCTCAAAGCGGCTAACATTCTCCTTTCCCTTCCTCCCCCACAACAAACACTCTGTGAGGTGAGTGAGGCTGAGAGACTTCAAAGAAGTGTGACTGGCCCAAGGTCACCCAGCAGCTGCAGGTGGAGGAGTGGAGACGCGAACCCGGTTCACCAGATTACGAGTCTACCACTCTTAACCACTACACCACACTGGCTGTAGAAGGTTAGAAGGATATTTATGTTAGAAATGCTCCTGTGAAATCATCTCGCAAGCAATCTCTTCGTGTACGGGACTGGCCTGTTCAAAAATCCCGGTACGGTAAAACTCTTTTCAGGCCCAAAACCTGCACAGGGTTCGCTGTATAAAACTGCTCTCAAAGTAGGACCTTAAGAGACAAGATAAGAGATACATGATATAAAGCTCTAGGAATTTCCCATGCGAATGCAAATATATATGATGGATGCGCTGGAGTAACTGTTTCAGGATTCCAAGTGCATGGAAACCAAAGGAGTCCTGCCAAAGGGAAATGAGTTAGTGTCTGGAATGTCATCCAGGGACAATAGGCGTCAACCTAGTATGATTTGATAGAAATCATCTCCAGAACAATGACTCATGATTGGACTGCATGGCTATTCAGGGTGTGGCACATCTGCTAATACAGCATTTATCAACTGCATCTGAAGATGATGATGATAATTTTTTAATTTATATCCCGCCCATCTGGCTGGGATTCCCCAGCCCCCTGGGTGGCTTACAACATATATAAAAACACAACAAAACAAGCAACAAACCAGCCAATAAATCAATAGAGAACAACAACCACCAGTTTACAGATACCCAAATTAAAATAATCACCAACCCCACCTAAACATTTAACCAACCCCAACCCAACAAAAACAAAACAGAGGAATCAAAATTAGGTAAAGGTAAAGGGACCCCTGACCATTAGGTCCAGTCGCGGACGAATCTGGGGTTGCGGTGCTCATCTCACTTTATTGGCTGGGGGAGCCGGCGTACAGCTTCCGGGTCATGTGGCCAGCATGACTAAGCCACTTCTGGCAAAACCAGAGCAGCACACGGAAACGCCGTTTACCTTCCCGCCAGAGCGGTACCTATTTATCTACTTGCACTGTGTGCTTTTGAACTGCTAGGTTGGCAGGAGCAGGGACCGAACAACAGGAGTTCACCCCGTTGCGGGGATTCGAAACGCCAACCTTCTGATCAGCAAACCCAAGAGGCTCAGTGGTTTAGACCACAGCACCACCCGCGTCACATTAGAACCATTTTTTTAAAATTTAAAAAAAATTAGCCGGTTACCCCAACCCAAGAGTTGTTCTTCATCCCTATTCACTATTAACCTTCCACATTTCAGATCCTGGCTCCAAGGTTTAATTTGTAGACTGAATGAAATATTCGGATGATAAGAATAGGGTTTAAGACCGAAATCATCTTTGCTACCGTGGTTGATTATTTTCATCTGTTGGGGGGGGGAAGGGTGATCCTGCTCATTCTCCTTGATCTCTCCATGGTGTGTGATCTATTCAACAGGAGTGGGGAAGCCGTAGCCCTCCAGATGTTTTTGGACTACCACAATCCCTGACCTTGTTGATTGCAGCTGCTGGAAACTGGACTCTTAACAACATCTGGGGAAACACACATTTCCCACTCTCGTTATACAGCAGAAAACCTTTCTAGACTTCTAGAGATGATTGGGCTTTGGAGGGTCACTGCTCTGCAGGGACTCCACCCTCATCTTGTAAGTCAGCATCATCAGATGATTGCTGCTGTGTCCCATGAGCTTGATTTGTGGGATGCTACAAAGCCCCATCTTGACCCAGCACTTTTAAATATCTATATGTAACCACTGAGATTTGGGATGGTGACATTCAGCTATATTTTTCCTTTTCAGCAACTCTCTTATAGTTCAACTCCTAAACACCAATAGTAAATGCTTTACTTACAATCCAGGAAAGAGGAGAAGGTAATGGGCCTTTACCATCTCTGAAGGAGCCCTCTTCCACCTGGTCCCTTGACCTCTCTCCTGGAGACAGTTAGGGGTGTGACCAGGATCAAGGTGTGGGTGGGTGGGGGGTAAGACTGTAGGAGGTTGTGCTCACCTTGATTCTGCTCACAGCTGTTCAAGCAGCTTTGCTCATATAGGCCAATTCAAATAATATTTAGGTCATGTAGCAATTTCACCACAGATGGAAGAAGAGGGGTCTCTTAAGTCCTGTTATTCTGATGAATCTTCATGGAAGTGGACTGGGTGCCACCAATGATGCTTCTTTTAGATTTGCACACAGACAGACAAATGAGCAAATTCTAGAACACAGTTTACACACAATCCTAGATTGTTATCTCAGATCCGCCTCCCTGGCATCAACATAAGTAGGTTTTGCCTCCAATGGAGCAAGTTTATGTATAGCATAGAAAGCCTTTGGAGAACAGAGATACAGAGTGTGTGTAACTGGATGTTTTTAATTGCTACTGTTTTATTCTGGTTATGAATTTTTATATCTGGCTGTGCTCTCTGAGTTTCACTGGCTGTTTTATTGATCATGATGGATGTTTTATTATTTTTATTGATGACTGTAGTTTTAGATTATTTTGTGTCTCTTGGCAGAAATGCCGTCTATAAATGGAATTTAATGCACTGGCCTGTGTCCAAGTGTCAGAGATGAGCCACAGGCAGATGATCTTATCATGTACTTACTTAGTGCCATTAGTGTGCATGGTGCTTTGCTGAAGCGAAGAGAACTGGATCCCGGCCCTGAGAAGCTTACAATTTAAAACAGACACATCACATCTCCTTGAACACCATTCTTCTATCAGAAATTTTGCCTTTCTA
Source organism: Podarcis tiliguerta (assembly GCF_965153285.1). Classification (NCBI taxonomy): domain Eukaryota; kingdom Metazoa; phylum Chordata; class Lepidosauria; order Squamata; family Lacertidae; genus Podarcis; species Podarcis tiliguerta. The sequence goes on from NC_139534.1 coordinate 71,947,116, forward strand.
TAATTTCTTTCCCCTTTGTTGCATCTGACCAGCAGCTACAAAATACTGTGGGAGAGGGTTCTGTGAATAGGACTAGTGGTCTTGCTAATGTCGTGGTCAGTCTCTGCAATCATGACTAGAAACAATTGTTTCTAGACACTCTCCCCTAAGTAAAGCCTGCTTGGCTCCTTGATTTACTGAGGATCTGAAGATTCTGAAACAGTTGCGCCAATGACCCGAGTGAAGGTCAAAGAAAACTTGTGATGTATCTGACTGCATATAGAACTGCTGTTAGATACGACTGCATGGTAGCGATTGCGGCGAAGGGGTTCTATTTCTGTGTCTTCATTGCATTTCCTTTGTCATCTGGAAAAGCTGTTTCCTTCTGGCCTGTTTGGGGAGATAATGGAAACCTCAGTAACACGCCAAGATCAGTCTGCTGCACACTTGGCAGGTGAGTTGGTTGTATCCATTCTGACTTCAGCTCCACAATGAAAAAGATAACATTGAATGTACCTAGGCAAGGGTACCATCTTGTCGTCTTATGGATACTTTGCAGTATGTGCAACCAGAGGATGTAGATAGGATTCTTGATGGAGTGAAATTAAGTAATTATGTTCTTGATTCTTGCCTTTCCTAGCTGGTTAAAGCTGCCAGAGTGGAAATGACATCTTGGTAGGGAGAGCTTGTGATGCCTCCTTGAGGGAAGTGGTCATTGTTGCCCCTTTGAAGGACATTGTATGATTTTGCTTGAAAAAGCTTTCAATGCATCCTGGAGGACTAACTATTGGGCATTTTCCAATTTACCATTTTCGAGCAAGATGATGGAGTTCATAGTGGCATCTTATCTCCAGGTCTTCCTGGAAGTTACAGATTATTTACATCATTATCACTCACATTCCTGGCCCATAATTGAAGCTACCTTGTGTAGACAAAATACACTGGGAGATGGACAGAGGGAGTGCCACTCTATTAATTCTCTGAACTTTCAGTATCATAGTCCTGTGGTATCAGAACCTGTGGCCCTCCAGATACTGGATGCTAGCTCCCATCAGCCCCAACCAATTTGGCCAATGCTCAGTGATTATGGAACCTGTAGAGCAGCAAAATCTGGAAGGTTGAAAGTCCCTGCCATAGACCATCATAGCCTTTTGGACAGTCTTTCAGGGATGGGGCTGGAAAACATGGTGATCCAATGGCTTCTGACAGAGAACCTGGCCCAAGTGATGGTGCTGCAGAACTAATGCTCCACCTTCTGGCCACTGAAGCAATTTGATGAATAGGATCCAATTCTGTTCTCTGCGTCTGCTTCTCTGGGATTGAGGTTCTTTGTCAGATTTGCAACCGCTGTGGAAAAAAAATGGGGGATTTATGTTATTCCTTAGATTAAAAATAGCTTACCCTGAATGACAGTCAACAAAATACAGTACTCTCAGAGGACGACTGAGTGTCTAACGTTCTTTCAGGGAGCAATAGCAGGACATCTGCTTTGCCTCTTCTGTACCTATTTTGCATTGCAAGATATTCATCTACAGCTTTCTGCTATTCCTAGCACATTCTAGCACATATGGTAAATAGAGCTCCAGTGCACTGGAACCTCCTACTTAAGCTGATATGTTAGGAAGTTGCTGACCCATTGCAGCCCATTCATGAATTTTCAGCTGTGACAGAATGCATGCCCACAGTGGTCATTGATTAGACTGCCACTCCTAATATAGTCTCATTCCTACAGTTATGAAGCAGAAAAACAGTGACAAATCTCAATGGTATGGGGAATGCAGCAGGTAGTGTAGTGTGGCATTTACTGGGAGTGTAGAATATTGGAAGCAATTGTTTTATTCAGAAAAGAAAGTTCAGATCCTTAAGGACACAATTCAGATTTCATATCACATCTGCAGTTTGCACACTTACACAAGAATGAATGTGTGAGATCCAAGTTGTTGGATTTAGCAAGGATCAGAACTTTTTACTATTAATAAAGGTCTGGTCCTTATTGAGATCTCACACATTCATTCCTGTGTAAGTGTGCAAACTGCAGATGGGATATGAAATCTGAATAATCTCCTCAAGGATCTGAACCACCCGAGACCTGCAGGTATAGGCTGGTATATAAACTTAATAAATAATAATGATCATTTGTGTCTGCAATAAGTTGAAACTTGTATGTTATTTATATTTATCTCCTAGCCCAGTGTATGGAACAGAAAATGTTTTTGCCTTGTGATTGCTTAATCCTGGGGTTGTTTGGGGATTTATTAATTAACACTGAAATAGTGGGAGCCCCTGATCTGGACCAGACCTTGTTGCATGGGGTTAGGGGGTCTGAACCTCCCCCCTGTGCTTTTTTGAGGACTGGACTGGTTAATCTGAGCTGCAACAAAACACTGAGAGTTTTGCATAGTATTTTGAGAGAACAGTTGCTCACAACCACTTCAGCCATGATGCCAGAGTCAATGCAAGTCTGAAGGAGGTGTTTAGAGCACCATTTTGTCCACGTATATGGAATCAGTTTCAGGTGTTGCCACCTGAGGATGTGAACAGGGCACTCACAGGAGTGAGGCCAACCATGTAGTGTCTCACCCCCTGCCCAGCCTTCCTTTTGAAACAAGTAGAGAGGAATTGACTGGGTGGATCCAGGGGGTGGTTGATGCCTTACTAAGGAAAGGTATGATGTCAACTGCATGAAAAGAAGTGGTGGTATTACCCCTCCAGAACATGCCCGTCTTTGACCCAGAAATGTTGGACAACTAGCAACCAGGTACTAAATATACCTTTAGGGGGCACAGTGATTACAGCCAGCCAACTGCAGCTGTAACTGAAGGAAGCAACATATCTAGATCCAGTCTGGTTTCAGGCCCAGTTTTGGCATCAAAAGTTGGGTCACTCACCAAGAGATACATCATAGGAGGCCACAACATTCACTTGTAGCACTGACTATAGTAAAAGGAAAAGGGACCCCTGACCGTTAAGTCCAGTCGCTGATGACTCTGGGGTTGCAGCGCTTATCTCACTTTACTGGTCTAGGGAGCTGGCGTACAACTTCTGGGTCATGTGGCCAGCATGACTAAGCCGCTTCTGGCGAACCAGAGCAGCGCACGGAAATGGCGTTTACCTTCCCCCTGGAGTGATACCAATTTATCTACTTGCACTTTGACATGCTTTCAAACTGCTAGGTTGGCAGGAGCAGGGACCGAGCAATGGGAGCTCAACCCGTTGCAGGGGTTTGAACTGCCGACCTTCTGATTGGCAAGCCCTGGGCTCTGTGGTTTAGAACACAGCGCCACCCGCATCCCTACTGACTATAGTAGGGAGGGGCAATAAATGCTTCATGTGTTTCTTGCACTTTCAGCCTAGAGCAGCCAATATTGCACCTTCCAGATGTTGATAGACTCCAATTTCCATCAGTCCCAGCCAGCATGGTCAGTGTTCAGGAATGTTGGGAGCTGGAGTCCCTCAACATCTGGAGGGCATCGCATTGGCTACCCCTCCCTTGACCGGTCATTAGATTAGAGTGAATAGATGGGCTTCAGGCATGGATGTATTGTTAATGCCATGCTCCTTTACAAATCTATTAGAGCTATTATGGACACAGTTTGAGAGGAGCCCGACAGTCCATTTGGTAAAAACTACAATAACATTCTCATTTTAGAAGTCAGAAGTAATGGTGTGGGTGAAAACCTTTGTGACTCACATTTTGTCTTTTATGTTGCTGTTTCATGGAGCATTTTAAAGGAGTGTTTTGCTTGCATTCTTTGCCAAATGTGATAGGGACAAGGAATATGCTTGTACCCAGGTGCCTGGAGTCTGTCACAAAATCTTTTTAATGCATCAAGTACATTTTAGGTCACTCTTGCATGCCTGAATGCATTTTTAATTCTTTTTTTCAAAACACCAATAATTTAACGTATAATGCATAGAGTTCATGGGAAAAAACACATCTGGATTTGAGCTGTTGATCTGAAATATTCACAGTCCAATATGGTGAAAGCAGATGTTGGACTGACAATCAGAGTAGATGTGAATGATCACATCAGAAGTCCCATATGTAGCTTAGCTGGGAGCAACAAAGCATATCAGACTCTCTTCATTCATGTTCTGGATTTATAAATATTGTGTATCCACCAAACATTATTTACTAGCATTTGACTGTAGTGGGAGATTATTAAGAAATAGGGAAATAACTGCCAGATCTTCAATTTTACAGCAGAAGGGAGCAGGGATATGTTTTTCCTTGTTTTCCAAACATGAAAACTGCTGCTGCAATATTTTTCTGTGATTCTAATACAACATATGTGATTTTGTACCAATGCAAACTATGGAATGCTGTTAGTTTCTAAGTCTTCCCAATACCTCCTGGCACTGCTTTTCTCATATCCAAACTTTTAAATTTGGTGTGAGCAATTTTAGGGGTAGCCAACTAGCCATATCTGTCAAATGAGCGGTTTTGGATAATGGAGGTAAGTATTTATACTCACTAAATAATATTCCCTAGGGTTATTCCATCCCTTAAAAAGCACTTGAAAAGTCTCAGAATTGTACTGTGTCTGGACAGTTAATTTCTGCACGTAGAGTACTTTTATTTGCTCTGATAAAAGCACTAGTTTCACTGGCTACTCTGTCCAGTAATACTGCCATTAAAAGAAGCAGGAGAGAGGAATCCAGTAGGCCGGGGCTGGAGATTAAGTCCAAATCAGCTCAAATCCATCAGTGTCAGTGTGATCAGAGAGTGGTGTGCTTAGCGCAGCTTTGCACAGGGTCAGTACAATTCATTGTTCTACCTGAGGCAGATCAGTCTTCTTCTTCTCTCTGTCTGCCCCCTGTGCGCTGACCTCCTCCTTCTACAGTCCCCAGGCTACTGCTTCTGTTTTAAAAGTACTTGCTGTAGTAGCAAGATTAGCACTACAAGGATGTCCTGGGCCATTTCGCCCCTATACTGCCTCACTCTGAGGAAGGACCCTACTTTGTGACACTGAGTAAGGTCCTTGCTTTGTCAATGTGAGACACTGTGGGCAGGGTGGCCATGGAGAGTATTTGCACTATTGCTGATTTGCTGCAGCAGCAATTTCTGTTTAAAGCATAGCAGTTGGCTGTAGTTAAACTTTAAAAAGACAATCGCCACCATTGCTGCAATGGGATGGCAGCACATGTGAGACTGCTGCACATGCAGCATTTATTGCTATTCCACATAGCGAAGTAAAATGGTGCTGGATGGGAACAGATTTTGCTACAACTGCAAATACCCTGTGTAACCTGAAATCAGCAGACACCTTCTGTTTCAACTTTTAAATGCCTTCTAAAAATTGTTGCACGGCCAATTAAGAATATGTCTTTCCGCAATAGTTAGCTGATTTCTTATTTTAATTCTTTAATATGGTTTTTTGGTATTATTTTACGTATAATGGTTGTAAACAAGTGTGTGTGTGTTTATAAATAACTAAATAAAATAATTTAGCCAAAGTCTTTAAGACTAAAAGTATCCATCTGCACTGCAGCAGTTAGTTTACAGCTTCAGCGACCAAGATTTAGGCACTTGAATAGTCCTGTTTAAGCTTAAATTAGTGCATACATTGCAGCATCTTCCTGAATGAGACTCAAAATAAGTGGGAATATATGTTACTCAGCCATATACAGTATTATCTTGCTAGGCATAACCTGACAAAAGAATGTTAGTGGCAAATAAAAATTAGCAGCGTTATTGTAGTATTTCCCTTTAGTGGAATAGGGAGGAGAAGGGATCCAATGAAACAAAAATGTCATTTTCAATATTTATCGGGCTTTCCTAATTCTTGACAAATAGAAGGTGGCAGAACTTCACTTCTGAGATTTGGAAAGATGCTGATGTTTCCTGCAGAGCCCTTGTAGCAAGACAGTGAGCGTCGAAGGTACTTAAGAGCCACCTCTTCATCTCATGATGTATTTTGTTGAGGAAAGAAGAAAGAAAATATTAAGAACATTCCAACAGGAAAGATGTATCACTTGGAGTGGGATTTTAAAAAGGAGAGTGGATAAGGGTTATGGGGGGCAGGGGAATGCCATGAGGAAGTGAATGACAGTGTGCAGGGGGGATTTTCCAGCCCTGGAAGGAGTATTTTTGTGAAATACAATGTAGGACTTGGATGGACATCATTTGCTATCAGACAGTCTTGCAGATAGTGACGGTGCGTTTCTGGCAACTGTATGTTCCAATGGAAAATACCAGTTTCTCAAATTATGCACTGACACTGTTAAGGGTCACTGAGTATTTCTGAGTGTTGGATGTTGTGTGGGTTGTCACAGGCAAACATCTTTCCTTCTGCAATTTGCCCTTTTGTTACTGCTGCCCATGGAACGCCGAGCACTGTTTTACTGTGGAACAGAATGTGCATCTGTGCTGTCAAAAGCCAAAGTGTTCAGGGTGAGGGAACAAAATGATCAACAAAAGTGATGTAATATCTTCCTAATCTGAGTTGACCTGTAGTTGCCAGGGTCAAACCTAAACACCAACGGGATAACAGTGCAATCCTAAACATATCAACTTAGAAGTAAGCCCAATTGAGTCCAGTGGCTTACCCTCCTGTTTGTATATGTAGGATTGCAACATGATAGATATGTGCAGGATTGCAGGTATTATGAGAATTTTAGTATACAATGCATCTGATATGCTGTGTTTTGATACTATTGTTCACTTTTACCCTGCTTGCACAAAGGAAACACAGGCAGCTTCATAATGCCTAGTCACACTATTGGCCCACCTATCTCCGTATTCTCTACACTTATTGGCTATCCAAGGTTTCAGACCGGGATCATTCCCAGCCCTCTTTGGAGATGGCAGAGATTAAACCTAGAATCTTTTGCATGTACTCTGCCACTGACCTATGGCCTTTTCCCTGCTGCATTGTGCCCAGATACATTACAACAATGCTCTTGGACTGTTCTCATTTATGTCCATGGTGTATGGCCCTCTCACTTTTTGTGAGATGTTCTAAGAATCCTTTGGGGTTGAAGATTAAAAATGTTCTAAGCAAACATGTATGGTTCTCTTCATCAAGATTTAGTATTCCAATGCCGGGGAGACGTATGTAGACAATAGATTTTGAGTTTCATAGAATCAAAGAATTGTAGAGTTGGAAGGGATGCCGAAACCCATCCAGTCCAACCCCCTGCAAAGCAGGAATCTCAACTAAAGCATCCATGCTAGAGAGCCAACCAACCTCTGCTTAAGCACCTCCAAGGTAGGCAAGTCCACCACCTTCCAAGGGGGCCAGTTCAACTGTTGAACAGCTCTTACCATCAGAAAGTTCTTCCCGATGTTTAGTTGCAATCACCTTTCTTGTAACTTGAATCCATTGGTTAGGGTCCTACCTTCCGGAGCTTAATTGCATACCTAATAACCTAGCATGGTTTGGTTCCTAAAGTAATATTTATTTATTTTATTATTACAAATCTGCTTTTTTTAAAAAAGCTCATGTGTTTAAGTCTGGTCAAGGTCATAGTTAATGCATTCTCTGGCCGTGCATGTAGCTTTTACACAACTGCTTGGTGGTATTGAATAAAACATTCATCTTGTACTTACTGTGGAAAAGAACATCTCTATGCAGCCCAAGCCTAGGTTTGCCGGATTAAAATTTCAAAAACAAGAGAGATTTTGTGGGCTTTGCTCTGTGGAGCTCAGGAAATTAATACGGAAAAAGAGATGATCCAAGCAAAGCAAGAAATATAACCTAAAATAAAAAGGGCAGCTTTTAATTCTACCTTGAATGCCCTACATGTTATTTCTTGATGCCTTTTTTCCTATGTGTTTTTTAACAATATAAAATTTAGCAGCAATCTTCTGTGAAACAAATTTTATTGGAAAATAGTTCATTGCAGCATATCTTTTCAGTACACATTCCCTATTTGCCTTTATTTCCTTTTTAAAAGGCAGATTCCACCCCCTCGATGCAAATATTCACCAGATTATTAAAATGCAGTTGCTTTACTATCTATTTGGAATATGGGTTTATTTTGCATGGAAAGCTGAGGAAAAAGTGAAAATTTTGTTGAGTACACATCTGTGGGAAATCTAATTGATGTGAACAACATTTTACATAGTTTGACGTCTGCAAACCTCTGCTATTCCTTGAATATTCAAATGAATGACTAGCTAACAAAAATCATAGACATTTTGTAGTGTTTCAATTTCAGGTTTTAAAAACAGTTTTGTGTGGCGTTTTAAATGAAAGTGAATGAGGAGCTATTGCATCTACTAAGTGACATTTTTTATTTGAATCATACAAAATAAATTTACAAAGATCAAATGCTGCTGAATATTGCACAAGAATCTTTATCCCCTATATCAAGCATAACATTGTTTTTCTTCCATAAAAGATAACATGTTAGTACTGTTGCATGCTATTTACTTGATAAGTGCTGAGTTCTGCAGTCAAGATTATTGGAAAATATTTGACATAAGTAACATATAAACTTATTTTGCTTTTCTTACACTCTTTATTGTGACTCTTTACACCTCCTTGTCAAGCTAAGAATCTTGCGATTTTGAAAGATTATTCGCCAATAAGCATATCTACATATAATGCTCACTAGATTTTGTTTTATCTGTATTGTGCTTAATAAATAGCAAGAGCTTACACACTATATCTAACAGCATGACAACTCACACAGTATTAAATCTTAGCCTTTTATTCTCCCTGATTCTTACTTACATGGCAATAAAAGTCTTGTACAGTTTAGTGAATTTGCAAAGTTTTTCCAACAGATGGCAGTGCACTTCTCTCATAGATAAGCAAACAATTTTAAAGCATTTTCTTAAAAATAAATCTCCACATTTTTAATTGGCTATTTTTTTCCCAATTTACTTTTAGGCACAAATCACATGCAGTTTAGCTTTTAGGTAAACTTGCTTCACAGCAGATAAAAACACGATTACAAATCATATTTTCATAATTTGGGTCAACAAACATTTGTAGTACTAAAAAAAGGCTAGATAACTGGCATTTAGAGACAGACTTCTGTATTGATTCAGGTTGAGAAGCAGTTTTTTTGCACAAGGAAACAATTTTTACAGTCAAAGCTGCTATTTATTTGCCTAGGTCTAAGTAAAGTGCCTTTAAATATATTTGGCTTAATCTAATTTAGCAATTTAGTACTGCTAAACACCAGGAACAGGGGATCAATGAGAATCAGGAATAATTTCTGAAGAGAATTAATTTATGTTTCACTCTGTGATCTCCATTCCTCTCTTTCAATCACATCACGAGGCAGAGTTTACAAGATAATGTCAAAAGCAGTAGTGTGCTATGGGGCAACTCAGTTCCTGAGGTATGCAAATTACTGGATCCCCAATGCAAACATTTGCAAAATAGACCTGCTTATTTGAAAACCAAGTATGATGTATACCTCATGAGATAATTGTGAGTCAAGATGCTGAAGTGTCAGCATGGTCCTCATGCCCCCATGTTTCTTTAAATTACCAATCACATTTTTTATTTTCATCAAAGCATGAAACACAAATTATATTGTGGGGCAGGATATAGTTCAAATAATTTTCTCCTCTCTTTCCCCGAATCAGCCTATACTAAATGCTCCCAATACCAAGCATAAAGACCTGTACACAATTTAAGAAAATTAGCAAGGAACTGAAGTAGGATGGAGAAAGTAAAGATAACAGAGAGGGAACAGAGAGAAGCTTTTGGATTTTGAGTGTGAAAAAATACTTCTTTGTATGTGAGGTGGGACCCCTGATTTGTATGATACATTTTAGAGATGTAGGCCAGGGAAGGGGCTGCAGTGGATAGGATAAAAGATAGGGGGAAAGAGGGAGGATCTTGTGTGACTTAAAGAGCATTGTGCACAACAACACCATTGGATATAAGCCAATGAAAATGCTTGAGACGTAATACTCCAAATCCTCTCTGTCCCCTTCTTTTCCCTTTACCCCCTGTACCTTAAGGTGTTGAATTCTTCTTGGCCCTCAAGGACATCAAAGCTTGTGTATCATTGGTGGGTTGGTGTTTTACACTCATTCCAGAGCCTACATTCTGTGGTAATGATTTTAGATAGGATGCTGGTCTTGCTTCTGGGTATACCCACCTCACTGGTTGGGCTTGAGCAAATCACTCTGTCTCTAGTAGTCAGTAAGTGGCTACCTAACAATCTATGTGAGGCCAGAAATGAACATCAGTGAGACACTGAAACACAAGGACAAATATAATGTTATTGGTTCAATCAAAGGTAGCAGATATGTGCCTGCCACTGTGGAGAGAATTCTGGTCTGTTTCTGAGTCACTCTATGTTCTTTCCACTTTGATCTGCACTGTACTCTGAGCCACTATGAGTAACATGAAGGTCTACAGATCCCTATAAATTATAATGGGGAATCTAGAAATGACTATAGCCTTTTCCCCCCACTGTTGACCAAAGTGGATGAAATTTTCAGGCACCGAAGCCCCTCCACAGTGGATTAAACTTGTCAGACAAATAAGTGCTGGAGCTTTTTGTGGCATAAGTAAAAGGAATTTACTTTCCTCCATAATCAACATTAATTTCATATTGATGAGGAGAGCAGCAGGGATTTATCTCTTGCCTTAAAACAAGAGGTAGCCAAGTAATCTGTATTCTTGCTTTACAACTTGAGGCTATTTAGAATTCTGCCCTGCAGAGTTGGTGTTATTAAAGCAAAACAATGTAGGGTGTCTCTTTCCCTAAAACTTAAATGATGTTTTTTTTTTTTTAAAAAAGTCATTCTATGCTTTAACAAAGTGATCCTGAGTTCTTCTGTGCTCTGCAGGCAATATTTTGTACAGTCTCACATTCTGCAAAGCCCAGAGTAATATAGTGATATAGGAAAAGTGAAAAATATGCTACAGAAACAACAGAGCAACAGTGTGACACTATGACACAAAGTTTTGTGGGGGCCCTGATCCAGCTATATGGGGGGAGGTGTTATTGACATCATGCTTTGACTTGGAAAGAGAAAGATCCATCTCATTTTTTATTTTTTATTTTTGTTCCGTGCATGGAGGCAATAGCTCTGACACTTCAAAAGATCAAGGACTACTCTGAGGATCATTACATAAGGGAACATTGCCAGCCTACCTTCCTCCTTTCTCACCACAGCTGTGCTTTGCTGCATGGAGGCAAAGTGAAAGTGGGTCAGTACAGCCAGGTCTGCAATTTTTAGTTAGCAATTGATCAGACAGGCAGGGAATCCACGGTGGCAGGCACATATCTGCTACCTTTGACTGAACCAATAGCAGTAATATCCAGTTTAAGTGGAAACAAAAACCACTCCACATCTATACACACATGCACTCGTTTTCATTAGTTAGAAGAGTGCTTTTGAATCCAGGATATGTGAACAGGTGGGCAGCCATTGCCCATCGTTATCAGGATGGAACAATAGCCCAACCTTTGGACAAAGGTGAATACATCGTTGTTTGAAAATACTTTAAGATTATACACCAGCTAAATTCAAGTATTTACTGAAAATGTGGAAGAATAAAAGGTGATTTCCTCCACTGATGGTGATTTTGTGCCAGGGTAGGAAATAATATACTCAAGGTTATTAGTGGTTCCTTAGGAGACAGGTTAATGATGAATCCTGATGTGTTTTTATTAACCTTCCTAAAAGGTAAAGTTTATAGAGAAAAAGAAGTCTTATTTCCTTCCAACTGTGGTTGCCAGTAGATATGTGCAGTAGATATTGGGAAATCCCTCAAATTCTGAGGCTGAGAGTATGGTATCTTAAAGTGTGGGATCTAGTTGAATTGATAAACCCACAAGAACTATCGTAAGCGTGCATGATACGGCATGCACAGTGCTAATAATATTCAGAGAAATTGGAAATGTTTTAAACTGTATTGGAATGGCAGGCAGAATAGAATAATGGTTATAAATAAATTTGGCCATTTCTGTTGTGTAGAAACAGGAGAATTTTGTTTTTGTTTTTCTTCTCCTTTGCTGTTGCTTCGTATATCTATCATCTATCTATCTATCAATCTAGCTATCTATCTCAATAAAAGAGAAGTGGTGCTTTGAATTCTGATTTTATTTTTTTAAATCACCATTATATTTCAAACCCTGATGAGGGGTAAATAGGGCGCAACCATTTCCTTTTGGGTACCTTATTATGCATATACATGCAATTAAAAAGCAAAAATAAAAAAATACACAAATGTATATTCCTCTGTTGCATTTTATAAGGAGTATTCATCTTGTTATTTATGATCCCAGATTTAGTAATTTAACTATTCTGTTGTCCATCAGTGTAATAATAGTACTACTAGTAATATAGATGGGTGTTCTGTACAGAAATAACAATTTCTCTGAAGCCTTCTAACCATTTAAGTGAGTTGTCGTCGTATAATTGTAATAGCAATGGACCTTCCACACACATCTTTCATTCTAAATTAGCCCTTTATATTACCACACTGAATTTCATTTTGGGAAGCCTTTTATGATAATAGATCGGATACTGATCAGAGGCCGCACGTGGCATTCATTAACTGTTAAAAGCTCCAAAGCTTGCGGTTTGCCCGCGTATCAATTTTTCCTATACATATGAAGAATGAGATCCTGAATAATGAACATGTTATTTACCTTGGGCAGCCTATGACACTGTTACTTAGTGCTGAAAAGCCATTTTCTACCGTTCACTATTCTCATAGCCAGTGGTGCTTGACCTGATTACCATTCCTCACCGTAAGAGAAGATGTGGACAGTGTTTTGCATCGTTAGAAATTAGCTAGGCAGAACTATTAGTATTGCTACTTGCCAAGGTACTGTATAGGCTTAAGAAGGCAGACAATTTTCACTGGGCTGCCATTTGAGGAGGGCAGGGGACAGACTCTCTTCCCTACCATATGGCCTCCCCACTCCAGTTTAACATGGAATATACCCAAGGCTGCACTGAATTTTTATGCACAAAAACACTGTATGTGAAATTTTCAGAGAGATTAATATTACACTTTTGCTTCATGTAGGGTTCACCACTTGTTCACAGTTGCTTCTTTTCCAGTTCTTTAACTTAAAAAATCAAACCCTGCAATCCTAGCTCTGAAGGCTCACATAGTAATAATTACATTTAGTTAATCAGATCTGTGCAACAATGCCATGAATCCAAATCAGAGCAATGGTAGGAAGCATTGCCATCATTCTCTGCATAACCAATCAGGTTTGGTTTGTGGTGATGTCATGAAGCCATAACATAGTGATGGCACTGCTTCCTGCCCTCATTTGATATGGGCAAACATTTTCTTCCACATCAACCGTCTCCCTCTCCCAAATCGCCATGGAATTTTTTTTTCCACAGGAGGGTCAAATACATTTTGTGAAACTCAACCACAGTTTCAACTTATCCCTATGATATATCCATAGGGATATACTGTATTCTATATACCCTGAACCTGGGGCCTTCTGCATGCACAGCAGAAGATTTACCATGAAGCAAAGGTCATGAGGTATGGGCATGGCAAAGGGCAGTTCTGTCATAATCTTATTAAGGGCACAGTCCAATAGCTGCCTATGATATTCATCCAATCATAATCCAAACAGCACCCACATTTCAACGGACCAACCAGCTGCTTTGCAAAAGAACAATGTTTCCCCTTCAACCGCACACTGAAGTTTTAAGCACAATTCTCCTGGAACAGAAACGTTTGCATTTAGATGCTTGGCAATAAATGAACCAGCCCAGGGTTTTCATTCTGTTTGGTGGTGTATGGCACAAAACTAGAGTGATAAATGACTGTCCTCAAAAGGCACATGGGTTAGGAAATTACGTACCTAATCTGCATTAGGCCGTGTTTCTCTGACAGAAATTGCTGTGCTGAAAAAATAATTGAAGCTGCTGATCAGAAATCTAGAAAATGAGGGACACAATCGAGTTTAAGTGCTGGACTTGCAGGCTGTGTACACATTTTTTAATCTGTGTACACACAACGTTACCCATGATGCAGAGCTTTCCTATAGTTTCTTGAGAAACGTTGTTGGTTTCCCTTAAACTGGCTACAGTCCAAAAGGAAAACTTAAGCCACATTCATTTGGCAGTTAAGCAGAGTTGTGTACATTTGAGACAGCCATTGTGCATGCTCAGAAAGCAGCACATGTGCAGCAGACAGCTTCATAAATAGGAGTTTGGGTTGGGGGTTGCAGGAGCAAGGAAAGTAAGGAGGTATAGACATCCCTGCATTAGGTAACAACATCCTTGCCCATCCCTGCTCTTGTGTGTGCAAGTGTGACTTGAAGCACAGCACGGGGGAAAGACCTCACTGCATTTTAACAGTGGGACTTAAAACAGATTAACTTGGGCCAAGTCACAATCAGCTCTCCTTACTTCCTTTTTACTTTAAAGCCCTGCATGGAGCTTTGATTCTGATCATAGCAATGGCACTGGACCAGAGGGGGGGGGATGCTTAGCCATTAGCCCCTGTCAAAACCAGGAAAAAAAAAATCTTCCCTCATCCCTGATGCTATGAGTTCTATAGCAGAGATTTAATACAGATATCACATAGCTACCATAGGTTTTTGGGTGGACTTTTAATATATCTTTTTAAATGGTTTTAATTCTTTTAGTGTTTAATTACTATTTTTTCTATGTGAACTGCTAGCTGCCTTGAGCCCTAGTCTGGGGAAAAGGAGTGATATAAATGAATACAATAATAATCCCATCATAGACATTGTGGGGCTAATAGCAGTTTGGAGGAGGGTAGCACAAGAAAATGGTGCAAGAAATGGATCAAACATCAAAATGCAGTGCCTCACCATTTTTTAAGAGTTATGGTCAGGGGACGCGGGTGGCGCTGTGGGTAAAAGCTCAGTGCCTAGGACTTGCCGATCATATGGTCGGCGGTTCGAATCCCCGCGGCGGGGTGAGCTCCCGTCTTCGGTCCCAGCTCCTGCCCACCTAGCAGTTTGAAAGCACCCCTAAGTGCAAGTAGATAAATAGGTGCCGCTTTATAGCGGGAAGGTAAACGGCATTTCCGTGTGCTGCGCTGGTGCTGGCTCTCCAGAGCAGCTTCGTCACGCTGGCCACGTGACCCAGAAGTGTCTACGGACAGCGCTGGCTCCCGGCCTCTTAAGTGAGATGAGCGCACAACCCTAGAGTCGGACACGACTGGCCCGTACGGGCAGGGGTACCTTTACCTTTACCTTTATGGTCAGGAAATCCCCCACCCCTCCAAAAAAATTCTGTAATTTTGGGCCCCAGTCTGTATAATGTCTAAAGTATTTAACCAGCCAATGAATTTGCTATAAAACTCCAACAGTACAACCCTAACCAAGTCTACTCAGAATAAGTCCCACTGCATCCAATGAACTTCTAAAATGCATAAACAATGTTGGTATTATTCATTGTTAGTGTGCATCATCAACTTTTTTTGAGGGAGGAACAATCTGGCATTCATTATTATTTAATGGCAAGCCTGTCTCAGTGTCTGTTCAACTTCCATAATATGTAGATGCCTCACAAGATTTCAGAATGGTGGTGTTCTCTGCTAAAGGGTTAAATAATCTAGTTATTATCTCTCCCACCCATCTTCAAACTAAGCAGCATCTGAAAGTCTGGAGCTCTTTAAAGCAATTTATGATCACATAACTTTTTTTTTTCATTTGTCTCGATTCATGTGAAAGTAATTTTGAATCCATAATAGTAAGTATTCTGCGAAATGATCATTAACACTTTGCAATCGATTTAGTAAACATGCTGTTCCCAAAATAAATAGAAACAAGGAAGGAGGACAGTTAGTACAGCTTACGCATGAGAATATGCGCACATTAGTATGCGAGGCAAAGTGCCAGCAGTAAAATACAGAGGCATTGTAATGATATTTTTAGCACCATCTTGCAATTTCATATCTCCACACCAAAACTCATAGCGTTGGCTAATAATTTTAATATAAACCTGTTATTGATACTACTTTGCACTTCAATAGAACCTTCTGTTCCATTTTGAAATTTTCAAAATGAACTATCAAACCTTGTTAAGGAACCTTCATAGCAACTCGGAGAAAATGGTGTGTATAATTATAACCAACATGGTAGTGAAAAGTCCTCTTTATTCCCATTCCATTTATGCTTAGGGGGTATGACATTCGCCCCAAAGTAAAAAAAAAAGAAAAAAAGAAACTGAGTGGAAAAGAGAGCGAAACCTCTGGCTCAATCATCGTCATCGTCATACACATAATACACGTAATGCTTAAAACCACCAAGAAAATAGAAGTCATGCAAGATTTTACAAAGGGTTAAGAAAACCTCAGGTCTCCTAGCCGCTCTGTCTGGCTCTTGGGATTTTCCCTGGGCTACACACGCTTCTGAGTGACACCCCTCAATACCAACACTCTGCACCCTTTTTAAATGTTTTTGGGCAGCTGGAATGTATCCTTGAATTCTGATCCTGTTTCTTGCTTGCCTGGATGGAGAATTAGGAGAGATGTGTTAGTGTGCGTGGGGGGGGGGTCTTACTGCACCCAAGTTAAATTTACATTTGTGGCTCTGCTCACTTTTGCCTCTGGTCCCGCCTACAGCTGGCATGTGACACACATATACCCAAAGGTTGTCCAGAAGTGAATGCCATCCTCAGGCTGTAGAGGGTTCCCCGTGCCTGACTTACAAACAATACAGGCTAAATCATGCAACTGTTCTGATTATGGCGCATAAGGTAAAGGGACCCCTGACCATTAGGTCCAGTCGTGACTGACTCTGGGGTTGCGGTGCTCATCTCGCTTTATTGGCTGCGGGAGCCAGCGTACAGCTTCCGGGTCATGTGGCCAGAATGACTAAGCTCTGGCGAACCAGAGCAGTGCACAGAAATGCCGTTTACCTTCCCACCGGAGTGGTACCTATTTATCTACTTGCACTTTGATGTGCTTTTGAACTGCTAGGTTGGCAAGAGCAGGGACCAAGCAACGGAAGCTCACCCCGTCGCGGGGATTTGAACCGCCAACCTTCTGATCAGCAAGTCCTAGGCTCAGTGGTTTAACCCACAGCGCCACCCGCATCCCTTATGGCGC
The DNA here is from genome assembly GCF_965153285.1 of Podarcis tiliguerta. Lineage (NCBI taxonomy): Eukaryota > Metazoa > Chordata > Lepidosauria > Squamata > Lacertidae > Podarcis > Podarcis tiliguerta. Next base: position 71,964,080 of record NC_139534.1, read on the forward strand.
CCTTCCACACCAGCCCCTCCCGAGATGAAGCAGTGCAGCTTCCAATGACAAGATCCCCTCTCATCCACATCTGATGAGCTTTGCACGCCATGAAAAGCCTAAGCAGGTGACTTAAGAGCATTGACACATTGGTTTGGGAGAAGGTAATCCTGGAGGTGCTTGGGCCCCAAGCGATTTTGAGCTTTAACCAGAGACATTAGCATTTCGAATTGGGATCACAAGCATACAGGAAACCAGTGGTGCTCTCTGGAAGTCCCTGGAAATTTTTCATAGGGAAACAGTTAGGGCCAGAGGTGCCATCTTGCAAGGGTGATTGGGGGGCCAACATCGCACACATGATGTCCTGATGTCACACGCATGAGCATTGCACCTCCCTACCTAAGTCAGTCAGAAACTTCCCGGGCTTTGAGAAGGCAGTGCCGGGGAACATTTAGGGGACTAGCCTAGTCCCCCTAGTCCACTGACCACACACCACTGATTCACAGCTGTGTTCTGCACAAATGGTAGCTTCTGAACCATCTTCAAGGGCTGCCCCATGTATAATGCATTTCAGTAATCCAAACAGGAAGCTACCAGAGCATGGATGACCAGGGGAGAGGAGAAGTCACAACTAGTTAGCCATCTGTAGGAAACAAACAGTACTGCATGCCGCTAAGGGAGTGGTAGCCCTGGACATTTTAGTGCCTGACATGAAGCCCAAATGGTATCCCCCACAGGCACTCTCCTGTGCCAGCACTTAGAAGTCTTGCTGCACTATTCAGAAACACATCTCTTGCTGCACTGCTCAGAAACACTTGTTCCCCCACTCCCATTATGGTTGCTTCATCCTGCTGTATGGCAGGGCCAGCCTACACTAAGGCTACTGGAGCTTCTGGTGACGGCGATGGATCCAGGAGAACCTTGAAGCTGCAAAAAAATTTACAGGGGAGTGCAACCCTGTTCAAATGGCTGAATACAATCTCTCTGAATCACAGAACCATCTATCCAGGGCACCTCTATTTTGTTGGGATTGAATCTGTTTACTGGCTCTCATCTACTGATCCTAGGCATCAATCCGGCATTTCTGCAGCTTCGCATGATTCAGCTGACACAGAGAAATAGACCTGATTGTCCTTGCATGCTTACTTGGGAGTTAAGAGCCATCAAACACAATGGGGCTTACTCTTGAATAAGCATGCATAGGACTGTGTTACAAGAGGTAATACAGTGGTACACACCCCATCATTTATCCATCAGTTTGTTGTGTGAGAAGTTAAGCATCTTGTCTACAGTCCAGCACACAGAGTGAGGTGTGCCTGACATTTTGCAAGATTGTGGCTCTTGTTAAATAATAGATCCAAGGCCAGCACACAGCAATCTCAGATATATTGATACAACAGAGAAGTGCAAGATTCAGAGAACATCCTACATCGACTAGTTAATCAATTGCTTTAGTTGATTATTTGCCGGGCTTGTTTATGCTGCATTAACTGAGGAAAAAGCCAAAACCTAGCCAGTCAAATGTAAGCAATTAAGCAAATAATTAAGGCTGCAATCCCTAAACCAGCCTTCCTCAACCTGGTGCCCTCCATATATTTTGGACTACAACTCCCATTCCCATGTGGAATTTGCTGCCAAGGAGTGTGGTGGAGTCTTCTTCTTTGTCTTTAAGCAGAGGCTTGACAACCATATGTCAGGAGTGCTCTGATGGTGTTTCCTGCTTGGCAGGGGGTTGGACTCGATGGCCCTTGTGGTCTCTTCCAACTCTATGATTCTATGATTCCCATCATTCCCAGCAAGCCTGGCCATGCAGGCTGGGGCTGGTGCAAGTTATAGTCCAAAACATCAGGAAGGCTCATGATTGGGGGACGTTGCCCTGAACATTTTTACTAGGGTGAATGCAGTCAGTTGTCATGATTATGTTCTCTCATGTTCAGCCAGCTTTGCAGCATGTCTTTCGCCACTCATCCAGCCTGTCTCATCACCCTTAGGTCTCTGGTGTAGCAAGGTCGCATGGAGCACTGTCCTATATCCTTAATGTTCAAATGAGTCCTGGAGTCGCCAACCAAATCCTAAAGGAACAAGTCTGGGAAACTTACCAGCATGACCAGAAGAGTTGTACAGCTGCAAGCAAATCCCTGGGTCTACGGAAGCTGCACAGCCTACACTCAAATAAACCTGTGTATTGGGAAATTCCCAACAAGCCTAAACATTTTCAACAAAAAGTCCTAGCTCACTGAAAAATGAAAAAAAATGACAATAAATGACAAGTTAATTGGAAATGGACTACAGCCCCCATCATCCTCAGCCAGTATGGCCAATGATGAAGGATTATGGGAGTTGTACTCTAAAAAGATATGGGGACTCAAGGCTGGGGAAGGCTGCTCTAAGAAGCATAGAGCCCTGAGTGTTTATGTATAGATTGGTTAGAAAGAGTAACGGGAAACATTTCCTCAGTAAAAACAGTCAGGGAACACAGGCGCCGTAGCCCTCATCACCACTATTCTCACACTGGAGTGACCATCTTTGTAGAGCCATTTGCTTGTTTATTCTTCATTTGCCGTGCCTCTTTACTGTGCGAAGTGGTCTATTATGCATGTAGGAGATATCCAGAATAATGGTAACATGAGGGGTGGGGGTGGGGTGGTGACTCTGCATAGAAATTGTTGGTCCAAGGGGTGAGCTGTTTCAACTGGTCTGCATGTTACTAATGTAACATGTAAACAGACCTAAATCCCATTTAGGAAAGCACAGCTGAGCACTTAATTCCCACTGATTTCAATGGGATTTAAGTATGTTTAATGTTCCCTGGATTGTAATATTGGATTATGCCACCTTGTATTAAACTCTGATTATAGATGCTCTGAAATACCAATAGCAGCCTATGAAAAGGACATTTCTCTGGACCGCAGCTAGACCTACTTTCAGCCAAGAACGTATGAAAAGAGCAGTCATGACATTCAGAGGACAGTTAGTTTAATCCTGGAAACTGTATGTAGCCTCAGCAAATATCCTGGGGCTATATCCCTCACCTACGTTTTCAACTTTAGTCTGTTCCTATTAAATCAGCTATGGACAGCCTGCTAAATTCTTCTAATTTTTTAATCTTATCAAACTGACCTTGTAAAGTTGAGCATTTCATCTCCAGTGGAAAAATATATATCAATGTACAAGGTAAACCTTTTTTTTTTTTAATGAGGCACGTTATTTCTCTATCAGTTCCTGCTAAATTAAATTGAAAACTAAGAGCACTTTACTTCCTGGCAGATTAATGTGTCTAGTTTATTTTACTTTTCACTATTCCCACCATGGTATCCTGCTCTCTATGTGGCTTCTTAGCTAATCTGTCTTCATAACCTAGTACTCTCTGTTCCTCCCCACCACCCCCAGCTTGGCCGGTGGAGGTCTGCTGGACAGGTGCACCTTATGTGCAAGCTTTCCTTATGTAAAGGCTCCAAATGGTACAGAAGAATCCATGGGCTGGCATCTATTTTATTGACAAATTTGAAGGAGATGCATTACCAGTGTTACTCTGTTAAGCACAGCTCCACAATCGGAATTTAATTGAAGCATGGTGCCCATAATAGGTTGGGATATTTGTGTTCTTCAGCATTTTGCGAATTTGAAACAGATGGACTATGACCAGGAAACAGAGGAGAACAGACTGGTGTAAAGCAAGTTGGCTCTCTGACAAGGCCAGGTACAGCTGTGGTGTGTATTTTATTCAGCAAGGCCTCCTACTGTATCTGCAGCCTGCTCGACTCGTGATTCAGCTATGACTGGCAGAATGGAGAGCAGAAGCAAGCATGAATCCAGATTTTTTTCCCATAGACCATAATATTTGAGAACCCAGAAGAATCACCATGATGAAAATCATGCCAAGTACATTTTTGATTTTTTGTTGTTTGTGTTCTGCAAAGTATAACAAAAACGTTGGCATTTTGAGAACATTCCCATAGTGCTGCTATCTGACAATATCTTCTCTCTTAACTTGGGGAAAGAAAATGAGATGGGTAATTGACTAAATGAGCATGTAAGTGTCAAAGAATAAGCTAAAGCAGTGGTATAAAGCAGTTTAATAGGGTTACCCACTTAGGGAATCTGGCTTTGTTTAAATCCCCACATTTTGGGTCCCATCTTTAAGCAGTTGCTTTTCACCATTTCACAGCATTCTCTGCCAAGCACCTTTTGAGTGGGGTGCAAGGCTCCTATACTTCTGCTAAGAGTCCTAGACCAAGAATCCCTGTGTTAAAAATGTAGGTTTGATTCAAACCAACACTGAACCCGAATACCATGAATACCATTTAGTTTAATGGGATCAAATTATGAGTAGTCCGTGTAAGGACTGCGGAAAATGCTTTAGGTGATCCCATTTTGTGATAAAATAAAGCTTGGGAAATGATTCAGTGGATCGCCTAGTTCAGTCACATACTGCATACATGTCATATATGTAAACATTATGTTTTTAAAATCAGCACCACCAAAATGGCCAAGGAAAAATAGTCTTCAACTTTCACAAGTAGTTTATTTCATCTTGAACTACATATTATGCCAATTGCATGGCTAGTAGCCACATTAGCAGATTCTAAGAAGGAATCAGATTCATAGGAATCGCAGTGCAGGAGGAAAGGAGGTTTAACTTTTCCAGAGCAAAGAGCCTGGACTGTGGTTAGCCTTAGCAGGGGACAGTTTCCATTTGCACCAGTGGGAACTGTTTTTCTAAGGCTAACTGTGGTCTTGGGGCAGGGAATTTTAATTGGTTTCACATCTAGGGAGGGGCGAGTTAAATCTTCTCTCCTCACATGGTATGATCCTGATGACAATGAGGTGGGCACCTCTAAACCTGGCATTGGTACTCCCCACCCCCAGTGTTTAAAACCATTGCCTCTTGTCCTAGTCAAGGAGGGACAATTGCTTAGCATTCTCCTTCTCAGGCAGAGGCGTACCTAGGCACCCTTGGCAAGGAGCTATATCAGAGACCATGGACCAGAAACTCAAAGTTTGCTTTTTTTGTTACCTTTCCCACTCTGCCAGTGACTTCCTCTGTGGCCATCGGGGTCTGCTTTGCTGTGCTCTTTGCACTGTTACTCATTGTGTATCTAAACCAACCATAGCCATGCTGATTGTTGATCACCTTCTGTGTTCTCTCATTCATTTAGGCCTGTCAGAGCTGATACTCATTGCCCTTTGTCCAAGTAAGAATGTTTGCATCTCCTCTCTCCTTCATCACTCAGATTATGCCTTATATTCTCCTATCCTTACTGTTTATGATGATATTGCATGCATTTATCCCCAGTATCAGTGGCACAGTGCATTATGGTTTCCAGACTACAGCAGAAGTCTTTGAAACCCTAGAAAGCAACAGAGACAGGATTGGGGTGGTTGGAGCAACAACAAAGGGCAGCTTCATATGTGCAGATGCACTACTTATGTACTTGCAAGCACAAAGATCAATAACTCAAGGTATCATCATTCTAAATGAATAGTGATTGCATGATTCAATTGAGTAACTTGAGACATTTGTCTTATATGGGAAATGAACAGATTGGGGACATCAGAAAACCATTTAAGTTATATTTTCATTTTCTATTGTTAGATGAAATGTACCTGATAACCTGTCCCACTGATTTCAGTCTGGCTTACAGTACCATTCTATACATGTCAACCCAGAATTAAGTTCCATTAAATTCAATGGGACTTACTTCCAAGTAAGTGGGTATAGAAATGTAGCCTTAGGTGCACTTCACTTTCCCTGAATTGGGACATATGTTTGCTGGTATCATGAGCTATGATCTGTTACCAGTCTTTAGAGAAGCAGCGATTCTATTGACTCTGCTAGATATGAGTGTTGTGGCACTAAACCATGATGCCTATAAGTGAAAATGTAAGAAGAAAAGTTGCTGTGGAAAGAAGTGATGGTCAAAGACAAGAACCCCTCCCAACTCTACACTTTCCATAATGTTTTTCCCATTCTTTCCAAGACAGACAGCATCCACTGTGCTTCAGTGTTGCTCATCACAACAATCTGCATCACTGTTTCCCCAATATTTTACTGTAATATTTCAGGGCTTCCAAAATCAAAGCATAAAAAGCCAACTTAAAAAACACAAAGTGAATGCATAAGAGCATCAGAAGATCCCTGCTGGTTCAGGCTAATAATAATTCTGCTGCTCCCAACAGAATTAAAAGCACAATAAAATGGCCCATCTAATCCAGCATTCTATTCTCCCTGTCAGCCAGTGGTTTGGAAGAAGTCCAAAAGCTAGAGAAACAACTGAGGACCTTGTGGTACTAATGAGTAATTTCAAACTAGTCATGCCTAATATTCCACTGATTAAGTTCTGAAATGTCCCTTCTATCTGTATGCATAATATTCTTGGTTTTAGTAACTAACCTGCTCCTATGTGGATTTCTTGCAGAAAAGAATTCTAAATTCAACAAAAGAACTGACCAAAATTAGATTTCATGATTGCATTCATGTTTTGCAATGGCTGAAAACATTCATAATCTCGAATTGCATTGGTCCATGAGACCTTTGGAGATGCTGACAATGAAGACATCAAAGGCTAATTAAGGTGTGGTTTTTTTGCCAGTTTCAAATTGCAGCTTCTTTAATTAGACCTTCATTGTATACTTTACATTGTGAGAGTCACAGTGGACACTGTAAACATATTTATTTCTTGCTTACGCTTTCCCTCTGGCCTCTCAGGCCATTCTCTGTGTATCTATTCATAATTTGCAGTCCAGTAGCACTAACCCCAGGCAGGTCTTTAGTAGGTTTGACTCCCTTCTCAAACTCTTCTTCCTCCGGGTTCTGCTGGTCATTCTCATTTCTCTCCTGATGATTTTGTCACTTCATTTTAATGTAAAACTCAGTGGGATCTATGAGACTGTGCACTACTACGGCACATCTGAAGTTGGAGTCACAGCTTGCTGTGGCTGCATTGTGCTTCATTTATCTTTCTCATTCCATTCATATCTCCCAGTAGGGCAGATTGCACCCTCTCCCCTTCTGATGACCACTGGGCTGACATCCCATCCATCAGGCTCTGTCCCCTCCAGCCCACTCCAAAATATGCTACCTTTCATTCTGGAGACTTCCTCAAACACCACTAAATCTTCTGTGTCTTCTCTAATTTTTTTCCCTGAGTGCTACATGACCTCTAGTTGTTTGGAAGGCTAAAAATAACACCTCTGGACACACACACACACAAACCCTTGGCAACTTTAAAAACTGTTTTCTGGTATCTCTTCTGTCAGCAGTTTCGCAGCATTTCAAGACCAGTTGGTGTCACAAAAGGGAAAAGGATTTCACAGTAAGGGTGAAATCCTACAGTCAGTTTCATAAACTCATTCCTTGAAAAGTCACTAAAGTGAAGTGTGATGTTGAATGAAGTGCTCAAGTGATGCTCTTTCAGATTTCTCCAGACTGAAATGGTCATAGGCCTTGACCGCTTTGTCGTATGATGGCAGAGCCTCACACAAAGCTTCATGTTGGCCAAGAGGGAATCTGCATAATACCCAAACCAAGAACACCATTTTTAAAATTTTATTTTATTTTTTGTTTTTGAAAATGGAGTACCATTTGGGCTTCATTCACCAGTGAGGTATTGTGGCTCACGTTCATCCTTATTTCCAGCATCCAGATCCAATGTCATCATATTCAGATGACCCACAGGAGAGCTCTCAGCACTTCCTTCTACCCCATTCTGGCCTGAGGACCTCGTTCTATTATCACCCTCTGAGATGCCCCCCCCCATAGCTTCTCCTTCTCCACAGGCGAATGCTCAGCTATGGAACCTTCAAGAACTGCAGACAGCTGTTTCAGTGGGGCAGAACTGCTGGAAGGGAAGACTCGAGCTACCTTCTTAAACCTTCAGAAAAATTTGATCGTTTTCTGATAATATGTCTTCCAAAGCTCAGTCATTAGGACTCATCGGGAGCTGCCCAGGGTCCTGAACTGCCTAACCTGGCTCTGACTGGAAGAGGCTTTGGCAATTCCTGTTGGGGCCTGAGGAGAGGCCCAAGGGCCTGATAGAGAGGCCTGGAGGACCGCATTTGGGCTCCCAGTCTGAAGTTCCTCACCCCTGCAGTAAGCCAGTGGAGAGGAGTTGAAAATAAAAAAGGAGCTTTTCACCTGACAGTAGAAGAAATCTTCAGACCCCCATAGTCAAGATGTTCTACAAAGTAGAAAGCCTCAGTAGTCGTTTCTGTTTGATGGTATCATTTCAGTAAATGGGGAACCCAGAGCAAGTCTACATGGCCAGCTCTCAGTGGGAGAAGAGGGGGAAAGGAGAGCAGCATTCCCTATTTATCAATGGTGACTTTAGAGCTTCTTCTTTCACTCATAACGCCGAAAGAATAGTTTTTGGCAGGAGAGACATTATGAACCAGTGCCCTGTTGAGGACCTACAAAGCATAGAACCATGCCTGCCCACCCAGCCCAGATCATAGGCATCCCTCCTGAAAAGAAAGTTCGAGAAACATCTTTCTGAGAGTGACAGATTCAGAATTGAAATGGCAAGTGATAGCTTTGACTCAATCACAGTGTCTATAGTTGCGAGAGATTAATACCAGGCGACATGGATTATTCTCTTTCTCTCTGTTGATACATCTGCAGAATACCGTACATGCCAGTTATGTGACTCGGAAATAGGTAATGTCAGAGAGAGACAGATAAAATCTCTAGCATGAATAAAAAGGTATCCTTCACACATTTCTTTTCCCAGCTCAGCAGTGGAGTGCATGTTTTCTATGTATGGCAGCGATGAGGAACCTGTGTCCCTCTGCATGTGGTTGTACTCCAACTTCTCTCAGCCCAAACCAGTCAGGAATGATGGGAGCTCTAGTCCACCAACATCTGAAGAGCCTCAGATTGGGTGAAGCAGCTTCACGGTGAAGAAAAGGACAGGTGCCTGTCAATGGGCTTGCCAACTGGAATTAAACACAAGGGAGGCAACAGAGGAAGGGGAAGAAAGTTGGATCAGGGATAAAAGAGATGAAATAATATTTGTGTGGGGGTGTTAAGTAACACATTCATGTCTTAGATATGTGATATTCTTGGCTGCACGTCTTTACCAGACTCCTGAAGAAAATATTGTCCTTCTTGTTAACATTGCCCAGTCAATTTGTACAAAACAAATGTGACTTGACAAGATAGAAAGCAACAAATAAAAGCAATTTAAAACCAGATTTTTTCCTTTTTAAACAGAACAATACAAAATACATAAAATGTTCATCTAGTAACAAATTAATAAACACAAGCCCTTCCCACCACCCCACTAAAAGCTAAGCACCACTGTAATACTAGACATGTAGATAGCTTTAAATTACAGTATTTCTTGTTTGCATGTGGCTGGTTTCAGCTCAGCTTTATTCCACCAGCATAGCAGAAAGTTCTTCCCCTGCTGCCCCCCACTTTTCCAGGGTAGAGAAGAATTTGACTTCTGATGTGCATCACAACAGTAATAACTTTTTGCTTCACCATTGATCCATAATCTTGAACCTTCAAAAAGACAGACAGCAGTACCAGTCTGAGTGATAGGCCATTTTCAATATGAGCGACATGAATTGTCAGTTTTGGGCAGACTGTACAATACATTCTTTTTTTCTTTTGCTCTGTTTTCAAGGCTAGTTACCAGGTTTGCCTATACATGGTTCACTACAGCAGGAATTCAAGTAGATATTTGCCCAGCCGTCCCCTCTGCTCCCCCCCCCCCTCTTGTAGCTGGTCACACACATTACTTAAGCTCCATTCCATCACATACTTCCTTTGAAAAATGACACTCTATTGCTCCACTGTAGCAGTGATAGAAATTTAATCAACACAAAATGACTTGAGTGAGCAAACAAGTGAGTGGAGCATGGAGTACTTAAAATAGTGCCATGAGGGTATTGTGGTCGAAAGCCTGTCTTTGTGGAGAGCAAGTTATTGATTTCTTTAAAGGATTATGCTCCTAGCTTTTGTTTTCTCTCTTATCCCTATTGTTTACTTTTCAAGACTGCAATGATATTCAACCGTAAATCACTATGCTTTTTGAGTTATTTTTAGCTACACCTGCGTTAGAGAGAAAGAGACAAAATGGCACAGAAAGAGATGGGCAACCCTGTTTCTGCAACAGAGGGATACAAACAACACATGTAGGAAGTGCAGGATGGAGCCCACCATCCCTGCCTCTGCTCTCTGCATACTCTGCGAAAAGTCTGAATGGAACCTAGACATATGCAGCTCTAAGCATATTGACTCTCTCCATGCAATCAGGAACCTTGCAAGATGCTCAGTCACGTGTACAGAGCCTATACACATTCAGCTCTCTGTGTGTAGGCTTCTGTCAGACCTTTAACTACATACAGCCAGTGTGGTGTAGTGGTTAAGAGCAGTAGACTCATAATCTGGGGAACCGGGTTCGATTCCCTGCTCCTCCACATGCAGCTGCTGGGTGACCTTGGGTCAGTCACACTTCTTTGAAGTCTCTCAGCCCCACTCACCTCACAGAGTGCTTGTTGTGGGGGAGGAAGGGAAAGGAGAATGTTAGCCGCTTTGAGACTCCTTAGGGTAGTGATAAAGCGGGATATCAAATCCAAATTATTATTCTTCTACATGGAAGTTAGGAGTAGGGCCAACAGGTATGATCCTCATCTCCTACACACACACACACACACACACACACACACAAACACAGAAGTTTCCGGTACACGTTATGTCACATGAATGTGGCTCTTGACTCTTGGCCAAGCTTCTCTAACCTAGTGCCCTCCTAGGGTTTTGAACTGCAACTTCTATCATCCCAGAATGTTGGCCATGCTGGCTGGGATTGATGGAATTTATAGTCCAAAACATTGGGAGGGCATCAGGTTGAGAAAGCCTTCTTTAAGCTAAAATGAATAAATCGGAATCGGATTTGTGTTGGAAAGGTAAAGAAATAGAAGGAACATTTTTTCATATGTGGTGGGCATGAAAAATAGTTAAAGAATATTGGGAAATGATATATCATGAAATGGGGGTGGGGAATGTTTAAAACAACACACACACACCCAAGAAACTCACTGGCATTCCTGTTAGGAATGGTGCAGACAGAGGTACCCAGCTCTCAGAAAAACTTATCTATGTATGCAACAATGGCGGCTCAGATCTTGTTAGCCCAAAAGTGGAAGGTGAGGGAGGTTCCTAGTAAGGAGGACTGGCAACTTAAGATGATAGAATATGCAGAGTTTGCAGGTCTAACAAGTAAAATAAGAGAGCAAGAACAAGTATTCAGAGAGGAGTGGGAAATTTTTGCTGAGTATGTATAAAATACTTGTACACAGTTGAAAATGTTCACAGTATTAAGGTAAATTCAACAGTGTATTATATTGCAAAGGGATGTAAGATTGGAGAACTGAATTAGATGGATATACATATGCAGGAATGGTGGGTAAATTAAAAGAAACTTGGAAGGGGGGAAGGGAAGTCATTGAATGTATGGTTATAATGAAAGATGTTTATTTTGAAATGTATAATCTGAAAATGTAATAAAAATTATTTGTCTTGCTAGCCAGCCAGTCACCTTTGAGTCCTGATTGCAGAAATCCATTCACCTAAAATACAAAACAGAAATTTCTAATGTGCCCAATTTCTGTAGCCACAGGAACACACCCACCCAGTGAAACCATATATTTAACATAAATCTGCTTGTCTTTTTTATGTTCTGTTAATTCTTACACATGTGAAATTAATGGTGCCTGTAATCACTGGCAGACGAAGGTGGGGGCGGGGGGCAGTCTGCCCCGGGTGCCACCTGGGATGTGTGTGACATCACAACCGCCCCGCCCCCAGTACGCTCACCACTCGCCGCACACTCTTGGGATGCTCACCGCTCGCCACGCATGACCAGGGACATGCACCGCTTGCCATGCCCCCTGCACACACCACACCCCCTGGGATGCACACCAGCCACACCCCCGGATGTACGCCGCCCCCGGTGCCAGAGCAGGTAGCTTCGCCACTGCCTGTAATTGACAGGCACATTCCAAAGAGGGGTTGCTACAGGGCTCAGTTAGTTTCCACCTCTTTCCCCCTCTCCTGCTCCAACACAGCTGCACATACAAGCAGCACTCTGGACCCTTAGTAAAGGCCCTTTACAAACTCTCCATCCCATCTGGATACAAGTGAGTTTAGCGATTTGTCTCAAGCAGAGACATAGGGTGGGATGCTGCTGAGGGAGGCACAAATAAACCTCCTGATGTACTGTTTTCATGCAGTGATTGGGTGGGAGAGTAAACAAGGGTCCATTGAGTCCAGTGGCAATTGCTCCATGTGTAAGAACTGCACCTGGCAGAGACTGAATTCTGTCCTATATAATCAGTTTATAGTACAATCCTATGCATATTCACTAGTTCAATGGGACTGCAGCCTTATTATGAAATAAAATCCAGCAGCTGGCACTGAAATCTGCAAATTCTCTACAAATTCACTAGAAAACATTAAGCTTTGGGGGTGTGGGGGTGTCATATCTCTGTATCCTGGCACCCCTTTAAATATTCAGCACACATTAAAAATTAGCATACCAGGGACAGAAGGTCTAATCTACCTCTTTCTTTGAAGTAATGCTTTCTATAATTAATAAATCTTATTTATTGGGGGGGGGGGCTGATCAAATAAAAAACCTGTCATTGAAACGAAAGAGTCCTGCAAGGACTTTGCTCAGTGATATTGTTGAGCATATACCTTGGCTGTTCAATGAGCATGTGCTCAGAGAAATCCACTATGAATATATTTCAGAACTGACCATAGACTGTATAAGTGAAAACAAAAAAAAATACTACATGTGCCAATTCACAGAGAAAGTGTAACCAATTGTTCATCATGCTAAAATATTACATGTTATTTTGAGAGACGCTAAAGCAGATTCAGAAAGAAAAATCCATTTTAAAATGCCAAGCAATAATTATCATGTACAGTAGACTAGCACATGAAAAAATAGGCCATGTCTGGAATAATTTCTGTCAAATGCAGCTAAAGACTGTCCTCTTTAATATACGTGAAGCACCGAGCAGGTATTAAAACCTATAGCATATAAATCTGTTGTGAAAGTTTACAATTCACTGAGTCTCAAGTGTCGCAAAGTTGGTATGTGCAAAGGGAATCCTAGATTGTCAGCTTTAAAAATAGCTTCATAGAGCATCAGGAAGCTGGTGTGAAAACAGACATGGAGCATAACTAGAAACCCTTGATTGTTAATAAATGTCTGGGGAAAATGATAGCTTCCTTCGCAATCTAGAGCTCTTGAAGGTGTGCACACATTCTTTTTCGGAAGAGTGTGGAAAGTTAGATAAGCATCTGCCTCAATTCACTACAAAGCCCTTGGGTTTGAGTGCAGGAAAACATATGGTGCCTGGCAGGTGAGCCTCTGTTTCACCTGCATAGTGCTTTCCTCTAACAACACATGCTACTGGCAAGCAATATGCACAAAGATAGCCAAAGATTGTAGTTTAGCATTTTTGATCCCCAGGTGAGTTAGTTAAAGAAGCATCTATATTTCCATCATCCTGGACCACTGGTATGCTAAGCTGTCATGGCGTCATACAATAGCCACAAACCAAAATGGATTTAAAGTAATTGGTTTCAATAGGTTTGCTTAATAAACCCATTGAAGTCAGACTTCGTGTTGGGCTGTGCCCAGTCTTTAACCTGCATGAGACAAGCCCACAAAGTCTCAGCTAAGAGAAGCTAGATGGCATCACTTAAATAACTCTTGAGAGAGGAATGATTTGGCATCCTTGGGTGGGGCGTGGGGGACAGGGGCTTCCTAGTAACTTATAGCAGGGGCAGCCAATATAGTACCCTGCAGATACTATTGGATTAAAACTCACATAATCCTTGGCCGTTGTCCATGCTGACTAAGGCTGATGGAAGTTGGAGCCCACCAACATCTGGGCACCCTTTTCTACCCCTGACCTATGGGCTACAATATATTCAGTTCTTCTGAAGGCTCTGTTTAACCTAGCTTGTAGACAGTAGGCACTAAGAAATCTGACTTTTTGAAAACCAGTTGTTCTATTTTGCTCTAGCACAGTCCCAAGTGAGCAGAAGATGTTGCACCTGCTGGAGAAGCACGTCATGGTCATATTTATGTGCTACTTATGCCCAAGGGATAACATGGATGCAAAGGGAATGAGGGGGCCACACATTTAGCCCTGCCCCATGGTTGCATGGCTGCTTTCAACCTCTCACATGTCAAGGAATAACTTCTAAAGGAGCGATCCTTTTTTATCCATGTAGGCAACTAAGACCCCGATCTCTTAGGAACATGACATTAGAGTTAATATTACAAAGGGAGAGCCCCTTTCGGTACAAAGTAGAAGCAGGGATCCCTTTAATAATCCAACCCACTGCCCATATGTGTTCTCAGTAAATGAAAGCGCTGCTCCCTGAAATACATTATTAAGTTGCTTAGGAACTGGAAATAATTCTGTACTTTGGAAATTACATTGTTTTTAGCACTGGGCTCAACAGTCCCATTACTAGATTCTAACGATGATGCTAGAGCTCCGTCATTATTGCTCAGCTTCCTCTGATGCCTTCCATAATAAATTTTAAAATACTGATTTTGTAGTTTTGATAGTGCAATCCTGTGGTGAAGCTAGGCAGGCTGAAGAGCTTCAAGACACTGGCTAAAGACCTCTGCAAATGTTTTCCTTATTTTGTTTTTATTTTTCTCCTAGGAGAGGGGAGAGATACGTTGCAATTTAATTTCAGAATGTTGCATTTCATTTTATTACCGTGAGCCACCCAAAGAACTCATGTTATACAGAAATAATGCATTGTTGAGCATTGTCTGAAAGGGGAGCAAGGCTATGCTGACTATCCCTGCCTGCGATGCTACGCACACGTGTTGAGTAGCCCCACATCTATCATGCAAATGTCTGAAGGGAGGGAATTTCCATGCATATAGCTGTATGCAGCTTCCTATGTTCCTGTTTTTCTGTCAAAAGTTAAACTTCCCCTTCCACCTCCACAGTCCTGAGGCTGCTGAGCCTTGGCAGCCCAATTTCCTGCTTCATTTTATGACTGCATAGATGAGCTATGCAACTGAGAGCAAAGGATGGAGCATCCAGAAAGATGTTGTGGCTTGACTGCTTGTGTTTCCCATTAACATATCCTCTGGAAACATACCTTTCATCAGTCCATGGCTTTTTCTGCTGTTCCTCCTCCCTCACCCACTTCTCAGAAAGCCTTCCCTGTTTTAGCCTCAGCTCCTTGCAGGCACAAAGCATCACCTAATTTGGGCAAAAGGTTCGTCAGACCATCATACAAAACCAATTAGTTTTTTTAAAAATAATGGATTTAATACATGGTTGCTTGGGATTTTGTGGAAAACAAGTAGTAATGCTCTGTTCTTCAAGTTGGATCTGAAGCATTTGCTGCCCTGCCGCTGCACACCAGGTGCATATTAAAACCAGACATCAATGCTTCACAGAATCCAGCATCCTTGCACTGAATAAGGCATCCTGCTGCACCTTCCTCTAAAGGCCACCATTTCATTTTTCCATCAGCTTTGCTGGCTGCCTTTGATGCTCTTAGAGTGTATTGAACCCTCTTTTGTTGCCCTGTCTCTCTTTTTTTATCAAAACAGTCAGGCTAGTCCTCAAAGTTGCTGTTTTTCTCACACGTCCACAGCATCATGAGCTATGATTTAATTTTCATATCCATTTTCTTATTTTCATCTACCTTGCACATGATTCCAGATGAATACCTTATTCCTCTCTCCGTGTCTGTTTTTGTCTCAATTTTAACATCTTATTAACTTGACTGTGTTTTTTTTTTTTTTTTGCCTGCATTCCTAGGTAACACCTTACACGTATCGTCGTACTTCGCATCATTCTGAATCTAACAGCCCAATTCTATGCTGCTGCTTTTAAGCTGTAGTAGCAGTATCTGGTGTGTGAGTCACTTGCTTCCAAAAAGGCATCTGTACAAACCTAATGTGTCTCTGCTGGAACCACATTGCATCACTAGAGGCAAAGGAAGGCACAGGCCCAACAGAATAAATGGCCTCTGGCCCCCTTGTGCCTGAGCCAGATCCTATTAGATTCTATCTCTATTATATTTTATTCAAAGATGGGTTATTTTTTAAAAAACCAACAACTTATGCAAGGCATGCAAAGTGTCAGCAGCAATTTTATGTCATCCAAATAGGAAGATAACCAATTTTTGGAGCAAAAGAATTAGATTTAAGTCTTTGCTCACTCATAATACTGTTGTTGGAATCAAAGACTCCACTCTCACCATTGCAATCACATGGATGCCCTGTGTCTGGAGCACAATGTCAGTGATGAAGTTCCACATGAGTTAGTTTGGTGCAAAGTGAAAAAGTGCTAACCCTAGATGGGCCATGTCCTCTGGGTTATGCTCAGCTCCATTGTACTGGGTCTTGTTATCAGAAATTGGCGATAAAAGAGATTTGTGAATTATGTTCCCTAGAGTTAGCCCAAACTGCCTCACACAGGGATGTTCAGAATGGGCTGGCCGCTAGCATGGAGCGAGTTCTAATTCCACCAGTCACTTGTCACTAGTCAAATTACCCCAACTCTAAATGCATTGCATTTTAAATTCAGCAAACCACAGCCTTGAAATGAAGGCTGACTAGGTTCTGTTATGTCCTTTGCTTGGTTTTGGGTTTTTTAAACCCTCCAATTTTAAAATCACAAGAAAATGTATTTCACACAAGTCTGCTTGCCCTCTGGTGGAATTGTTGTGAGATATATGTGTTTGTAAGTACTGTATGTCTTCCACTCGGGTCCAAGTAGATTCTGAAGTTGAAAAAGTAGTTTGGGGATTTTGTGCGACAGTTTTATAAAGGGGGGGATGCATTTATTCCCTCTCCTCTTTTCAATATTCCTCAGCCATAGCCACAACTGATGCATTGCTATTTTTAACTGGAGGAAGAAAGAGTCCTGGGAGGTACCATACCTAAAAAAAAAAAAAAAAAAAGCAAATACATGCATGCTTCTTTCAGTGGAAATTGTTGCCGGCTGTTAGTCAGCCAATAAATTGAAGGGAAATCCAGGCTTCCTAGATTTGTTCAAAATATTTGCTCAACGTACCTTGAACCCAACATTATCTACAGCAGCACACTCCAGCCTCTATCACTGGCCAGGAGTCAACGTGCACTTGGAAGCTGCACCTCCTGCCTCCCAGGACAAATGTCAGAGCAAGAGTGGAGGCCAACTTGGCCTCATTCAGTGTCAAGAAAAAGATCAGGTGTAGGGAGACTCCACGCACACACGGACACACTTTGTAGCTAAGAACTAGGGCCCAAGTTTGCTTGTTTTCTGCCTCCTCCCTACCAAACCATTTTCCATTTGCATCATGCCTTTTAGATTGTAGACACTAGTGACCATCTTATTAGTGGTCATTGTCAGCCACTCTAGGAGCCTTTGTGGGGAGGCTGGAGAGCAAGGTCAACAAATGGACCGTATCATCGCTCTCTGCACATATTTTCATCCAAACTGCTCAGCTGACGTTCTACTGCTCCTGATCCTATGACTAGCTGATCTCTGGGACTAAGAACTGAAAAGTTCTAAAAGTGATCATATATTTAAATTGATTCTAACATATTCAAACAAACAAGGGGCTGTTCTTATTTTTACTAGATGTGGCATGGATGTCATAATGAGCCAAGAGGAATCTAGCAACAAGGCTACACTTTGACACCATTTGGTATGTGGTTTTCCCGCCCCTTTCTTTTCCTCTTCTGTCTTTTATCTCTGTGCTATTTGCTTAAAGATTGCTTCAGATTTAATGTGAGAAGGAAATAGCAGGCAACTCCTCCTGGAAAAGAACTAAGCCCTCAAATTCCTTTTAGGCACTGTGTATATCAAAGAGCAGAAAAACTAACCTAAGGCTGCCCAAGTGTGTTTTGGAAATGCAATAATGACTAATTGACCTCTTTTAATGAGCTTAAATGCTATCAAGTAGATAATTACAATGGATATGACATTTTTTATCTAGAGTTCCAGAAACGCTCTGATAAAAATCTCCATGACAGGCTGTTTCAAAAAATGAATCAAAAGCAATTGGGGAAAGAGGATGATTTTGATATGCAAACAAAAAACAAAAAACTATGCCTCTTCTTAAATTAATCCTTCATGGCCTGGAAGGGAAGAAATCAGAAATGTTTCACAAGGTTTGTGTTATTCCTACCTTTTATTCTTACCTAAATGCAAAGAGCAACTGCATCCCTTGCTGGATTTGCTGATGATACCAAATTGTGAAGCACAGAATGAGTGGCAAGAAATATTCATCACAACTTAGGTCAGCTTCATAATTGAGCTGACACATGGCAAATTACATTTATTACACAGAAATGTGAAATAATGCACATTGTGTTCGGTATGGCAAGTATGAAATTACTGCAATAGAATATGACCCAAGAAAGCTTTGACAAAAGAGCTCTGTGTGTGGAATAGATCTCAGTCCTAAAGGGCCAAGCAACATACAGGCAATTATAAAACTGATTCTGGGGCTTCCAAACCACAACTGCACAGTGGAGACAGCTCTTCTAGGAGTAATGGGGCACAGCCCTCCCAAAAATAATGTGAAACATTAAAAAAAAAAGATTGCCTCCAAAATCTGAAAACCACACACTTTCCTGGCCCACATACATTTTATCTTCTGTTTGAACTTAGAGAAGCTAAGCAAATATGTTTGTCAATCTACTGTTCTCTGGCCAGCCAGGTCTCTAGCATTCAGCCATCCCTTATCCAAAAGTATAGCTATGGCAGAGGTCCCCCCTCCATGTGTCCCTGGGCAGAAAAGCCATGTGACTGACATTTGAATTATAGGGAGACTGCCTCTTCTCCAACCCCTGCTCTGAAGGCTCCTTTTCCAAGAGGGCTGGCCAGCAGCCTCAGTATTGGATTGCCTTAAAGGGCAGTCTGAGCGTACACAGAGCTGTTTTCTTGAAAGCCACACCTCAAAGAACATTCTCTGTAACTAGCAAGGAGAATGGCATGGCTAGTTTGAGCAATATTCCTTATTTATCAGTGTCATGTTTATATCCACACCACCTTTCCTCCAAGATGTCATTCATGGGTCCCCTCCTCCCTATGTTATCCTCTCCACAACCCTGTGAGGTAGGCTAAGCTGAGACAGAATGTCTGGCCCAAGGGCAGAGAGTGAATATCCCAAGCATTCTGAGAAACTAAAATAGTAGCCAGATTTCTGCCTCCCCCATTTTGTTATTCATTGTTTTTATGACATAATTGGTTTAATTGAAATCATACTTATTTCTTTATGCATTTGTTATATCACCTTTTCCCCATTAATTTTTGTTTCCATCCATTCTCCCCTTCTTTTCTTTTAACTTTTGCTTTTGCCACTCTTATCATTCTGATCTTCAAAAGATCTGCCCACAACAAACTTCTTCATCTTTAAGGTTTTCCAGAACACTTTCAAATAGCATGTCTTCAATTTCACTAGCTAATTTTACATATGTCTGAGGATGTTTGGGGAGGGATAACACCTCTGGTGGGGGACATGTCGTGCTTTGGTCCCCGCCCTGCACCAAGTTCTTATCAGTGGCTCCTAGAAGCTATCAGCTGTCAGCCACAGCAGGTGCTGTGATTCTCCAGCGGCTTGACTTCACCCCGAGAGGAGCACTCCATTGTCTCTTGAGACAGATGGTGCCAACAACAACAATGTTTTAAGAAGTACTCATATGTGTAAATCTGGGGTTAGGAACTTGTGGCCCTCCAAATGTGATTGGACTACGACTCCCATCAGCCCCAGTCAGCATATCCAATGGGAGTTATAGTCTAACACAGGGGTCAGCAACCTTTTTCAGCCGTGGGCTGGTCCACCGTCCCTCAGACGGCCTGACTATATTTGGGGTGGGGGAATGAACGAATTCCTATGCCCCACAAATAACCCAGAGATGCAAAGGACACATTCTACTCATGTAAAAACACGCTGATTCCCGGACCGTCCGTGGGCCGGATTTAGAAGGCGATTGGGCCGCATCCGGCCCCCCGGCCTTAGGTTGCCTACCCCTGGTCTAACAGTATCTGGAAAGCCTACAGGTTCCCTACACTGATATAAATAATGACTGTTTCTAGTTTATCAGCAGACAATATTTCTGGCCCATTATGAGTGACAGTGCTGTCAGTGAGGATAATGTCATTCCAATGCATTTTGTATTTTACATTCTGCAATGCTATTTCTGGCTTGTGTTTCCAATAAGATAAATTTCCTTGCGATTGACTTTGCTTTATATGCTATTTGTTGATGCATTATTTCCGCAGCTATATTATGTCTGCCAATTAAAGTAAGGCACCCTGCTGGTAGATGTTTTATGGTCTCTCCTGGATTCGTACATAGTCTACACTTATCTGTGATATTTTCCCTCATTATAGGCTTCCGATAGATATTCGTCCTTATTACTTGATCCTGTATAGATACAGGGAAGCCCTCAGTTTCACTCCAGAGAGAGCCAGAAATCAGCCACTGAACACATATTACATCCAAATGCTTCCATGAAGTGCTTTGCCATTCCAAACATTTAACCTCTCCTATATATTTTTTTTCACTGGGTGATGTATTTTGTTTCTATACATAATTGTTACAATTTGTCATCACTTACATCTGACATGGATAAAATAGATTGTTTTCTCTTATGAAATACTCCTGTAGGATTGCCCCCCTCCATCGAAGATATCTGTTTGTTTGTTTGTTTGTTTGTAAAAAAATAAACATACAACAGCAAAAACAGAATAAGAGAAACAATCAAAGCCCTCTCCATTCAATTGCTCATTTAAGCTCAGTTACCTCAGTGTAGTTTTTATAGGGCTTTCTATGAATTTCTGAAGTTGTCAACAGAAGGTGAAAATCAGCAAACTGGTAAACCAACCTTAGGTAAGTGGAGAAAGAAAAGTCAGGATTGGGGCAAAAACAAGAGATAAAAGGAGGTATAAATTACTTAGAAGGGCAGGCTATGTACATACAACTGGAATACTTTAGAATGGGATTTCAAATGTTGAACAGTACAGATGATGCTAGGACAGGGATGTCTTTACCAAAATATTTTTAAAATCTTTTGGTTTTATTACTTGTAGCCAGGGCTTTTCTTCTTAAAAATGTTTACGGGTACTCTCATTTTTGACTCAAAAAAAATCATCATTTCATAGTTCAAATTGGGAAAAATAAATACAGTGAATGGACAAAAGCACAAAGATTCATAAAATGTTTAGGGGTATGAGCACCCCCCAGAAAAAAGCACTGCTTATAGCTATCCCCCAAGGGTGTGAGGGTGTTGTTTATGGGATCTCTCTTTGTAGTCCCACAACAGCTCTGTGAGATCAGTTGCAGCAGTCAGCAGGACAATGCAGCAATGACCTCCTGCCAACATCATTGCTGCAGCTTACCGAGACAGAGAGGGCCAAAGCAGTGTTGAGGTCAGCATGGTGCAAACACACTGGCAGAACTAATCCAGTGCTCCTACTGGTGCATCTGCACCATGCTGACCTCACCACTGCCTCTCCTTTCCCCTCACCCTCTGGGAAAACTGAAGTGACACCAGTGCTAGAAGGTTAAGTAAGCACTGCTGCCCCACCCAACTCCTATTGGAGATGAGTTATGTTGAAAGGTAATGATTGGCCCATGGCCAGCCACTGAATTTCATAGCTAACCTGGGAGAAGCTGAGGCAAAGCATCTGTCTGGCATGCAGAAGATCCCAGGTCCAATCCTCTGCATTTCTGTTTAGGACTGGGGGAAGACTCCTGCCTGAAAATCTGGAGAGCTATAACCAGTCAGTACCCAGCATACCACACTGTCTCTCCCTTTTTTGGGGAGGGGTACTTTTTCTGATACACAGACTAGCCCAAAGCTAGCAAAGCAAAGTAATTCCTAAACATTTCTAATATTTCACAAGAAAGTCCTTTGGGAGAAAGGATGAGATGTATATGTAATTAATAAAAAAAGAAATCAAGATAAATTATATTCTATCCCAGACAAATATGTCTGGGATCCCTTTGGGATCTGCTTCCCCTCAGGATGCTGAGCCCTTCTTTCCAGGCATCCCGGCCTTCCGCTAGAACTGCGTTCTTCCATTTACAAATGGCTTGTTTACACAGGCACTGAGGTGAACTTAAATGTCACCTGAGAAACATCGCAAAAAGGTAGGAGGCCTGTTTGAAAAGAAACAGCCTCTTTTGCTTCATGTCAACACCACTAAATACACTGCTACAACCATGACTAAAACTGTCCAATAGTATCATCGGTGCCGACTGGTCAGTTAAAATGTTTGTGTTGTGTGTGTGTGTGTGTGTGTGTTTAATTGTGACTTGAATGTGCTTATCAGCTTCTCTTTGTGACATCGAAAAGACAGCAAGGGAAACACATGAAGACACTGTCCTTGAGGGAGAGGATTAATCATCAGTGAGTGAGCAGACCTAAGCAGATGGTCAGCTCTGCTTTCCTGAAGTCATTTCTTCTACCCACCATTCAGTGTCACTGCCAGATAGAAGAAGTGTTATCTTGACATTCAACATCTTTATAATAAAATCCCTAATTGGTGACTAATACCAAAAGTCTCCCCAGCTGTAAAATCTCAGCAGTGAGCTTTCGTTTAATAAATCCTACTTCCAAATTCTTCCCTTCCTCCTCGAGCCCTTAGGAATGTTATCATTTAATTATCATTTAGGGGATGTATTTTGCAGAACTTCAAGCTTAACGGGGTTTTTTAGACATTAAAAAAAAAATGAAAGAAATTAACAGAGGAGGGACAGTTTTTGAAAGCATATTTTTAATTAAACTATTTGACTAGAGATTCCATTGGAGGTTTTGTCTCAGTTATTTGGCAACTCCAAAACATTTGTCAAAACAAATTAGCACTTTGGGCGGTGGAAATATATGTTTTATGAAAGCTGCAAATGTGTCAGCATTGGACATTTGTGAACTTCCCCTGCTTTATAGAGGGTTCTTTCTTTCCTCTTCTCATTTTGTTATTTCTAGCCAGGAGCATTCCATTACCATCAGCCGCTCCTACGTTTTTTAAAAAGATAAACTGAAGATCTGACTTGAAAAGAGTGACTAATTATGGCAGTGATCTGAACGTGTTTAATCACATAAATATAATTTCTTTCTTAATTATATTCATGCCGTTCCCTCTGAGCCCTGCTACGACATATTTTCAGGCAGTATACACCAAGGTGGCCAAATCCTGATTCTCATTTACACTGGGGTAAAACTGAAATTGCTCCAAGGATAAGAACACAAGAGGAATGGTCATCAGCCGTGTGATACTTCAAATGGTTACTACCAAGACATCCATTGGGCTATCAGCATTTAGTCCAACAGTGCTGAACTTTCTCCAAGCTATATGTCAAGCTCCGCTGAAGACAGCAGAGCATCTTCCATTCATTTTTAACATGCCTTAGTGCACCCAATGGTTTCCAGATTCTCTTTTCCTCATGAGGCTTTTTTATTTTTACCCCTTTCTCTTAATGTGTGGGGAAATTATATGAATATATTATGTCATAATATTATACATCCCAAAATGTTGGTAAATGGTTTTTTCCCAGAGATTAGAGCATTACTGGAAAAAATAATGATTAACCTTTAAAATCAGATTGGCATTTCTTTTTTCTCCAAATGTAAAATTAATACGCATTTTTTAATCATTAGTGTAATTTTCAGGATGATACTTTTGTTCTTTTGGCTGTTGAACTGTTACGGCTGCTAGTAACCCTTCAAATTGTTTGCTTCATTCAAGCATTCTTTTCTGAATAATTCATTAGGCATTATTATCCAAGCGTGGAACACCTCATTTAGCACTGGTGATCTTTTCCTTATGTGTAGCTGACAGGCAATCAAAGTTTTTATCAGTGCAGAAAATTTGCAATTCAGAAATGTAGTTGCTGCAATTAGTAGCTATCAGGTAGCATAGGAAGGACAGCTTCATAAAAAAGAGAGAGAGAGTTGAATGAGCTCAACTGATGTTCTGCACAAAAGTAATGGGTAAAACTAACCAGCTGTTTCTAAATTTACCAAATGGAACATTCCCGTTTCCCCCCCTACCCTCGGTATAGATGCTTTAATTAACTTTGTGCTATGAGGTGCTGCACAAAAGAAGTTACTAGGTGACAAGATGTTTGGTTTTCATTACCTTTCACTTAATAGTGTGATTTATTTGTGTGTGTTTTTAACAGAAGGGCACCAGACACAGTGTGATATATCACAAGGATTCCAGAGTTTAAGCCTCGTGGTTTTTGGCTTGACCTAGTGTGAGTGGTACCTTAGACTGTGGTCTCAAGCCTAAGGACTCTTCCTCAGGTACAGAATAGAACAGACTTGGGTGACACTGGCCAGCTAAGATTGGCTGGAAACATGAGGCCTTGTGGCTGGCAAGGCCTTATGAAATATGTCTGCCTTTGCCTGGTCAGGAGAGCTTATTGCCACCTGGTTGTTGAAATTTAAGCTACACCTCAAGCCACTGAGCTCAGGGCCGCTGGCTTAGAAGGTCTAAGTTTTAGCACAGCCTTTCACTGGCTCTGATAGGTGGGTTTTGTACAGGCCAAAGCGTAGGCATCATGTACCAAAAGCATACAGATGAGGATTTGTTTGGTTTTTCACAAGAGCTAGAAGGAGCCTAACCCCTCTCCTTTCCTCTCTTCTCCTAAGACAGTTTTAGAAGCAGATAATACGCCTACTTATCCGTTAAAATTGCCAGCTCTTTCCTAGATGGGACAGAGCTTCCAAAAAGTCCAAGTCTCCACTAAGGTTGTACATAAAGTTTTCAAGAGTACTAACAAAATATCACAGAATTTGCTATTTCATTCCGCTTTTGAAGCAAGTGCACACTGAATGCTATCCTGCAAGCATTCATGGGATTACAGGGTCCTTTCCCAAAATGTAGATAAGTACTTAGCTTCATTTTAAACAAGCAATATCCTTTCCAAAGTCAGCTAGCTCTAATGAACTAAGGTGTCTACACTACCTCCAACAGCTATAGCAAGTGCTGCATTGAACCCAAAGCAGAATACATAGAGAATCACACACACATATCCCCTTTGCCCAAAATTACCCTTGATAAGTGATTTGTTTGATGTGTGTGTGTCACACACACACAAATACACACCTGCACTGCAGGTTGGGGGTGGGGGGAAGAAAGGACAAATCCTGAGAGCAGCATTCTGCTTATTCACACTATTACACATACGTACACATCTGATATGAGTCATGTAAATAAGGTTATACAACCCAATCAAGTGGGCACCTTGTTGCATAAATTGGCTCAAACATTTCAAAATGTATTATGAATGCTACTGCTGACGAAGAATGGCAAACCCAACAAAAAATGAATACCAAAACTGTAGCAAACTGGGAGGGACTTGAGATTGCATGAAAGCCGAATGATCAAGCATGCAATATCAAATTATATCCCTTGCCACCACCAATATACACAATACCTTCACTGTGGGAAGCAGAATGCCTCTGAATACCAGTTGCTGGGAATATTAGGTGGGGAGAGTGCTGGACTGCGGTTCTAATTGAGGGCTTCCCCAGGGCATCTGGTCTAGTTGGGTGGTTGTCTAGTTGGGCCTTTGGCCTGATCTGACAAACCCTCGTTAAGTTAACCAAACTGGGGTATTGTGAATACAATCGTACCTTGGTTCTCGAACAGAATCCATTCCGGAAGTCCATTCGACTTCCGAAAACATTCAAAGACCAAGGTGCTACTTCTGATTGGCTACAGGAGCTTCCTGCACTCAATCGGAAGCCATGGAAGCCACGTCGGATGTTCGGCTTCCCAAAAAAGTTCGCAAACCGGAACATTCACTTACGGGTTTGCAGCGTTCGGGAGCCAAAACGTTCAACTCACAAGGTGTTCGAAAACCAAGGTACGACTGTATAGGCATATACTGATGTGGCTCATGATTGCTATGGGGTGTACCCAGGTTTCAGCTAAGCACATATCCACCTGAGTGCCTTTATTCTTGTTTGTTTTAAAAGGTTGTGTGCAAGTTCAACAGTTAACAGAATATTCTTTACTTAGTGCTGCTCCGAATGTTCTACCACACTTCCACTTCAATGTTTGGGTCAAAATTACAGCTTTTTGAATGGACAGAATTCCACGGGCCATCTGACACTGTAAGATGTCAACCTGTATCCATAGATTACATTAGAAAGAGATTTCCAAATATGTATGGAAGCTTTCTGGGTGGATAGGAGTTTCTGCCTATGTATCAGATCTTTCTACAAACACCTCTAGCTGGCTTAGGGGGAAAGAACCACATTATAAACTTAACAACCAATATGTCAAATAAAAGAGCACACGGGAAAATAAAACAGCTAGGAAACCACGGAATAAAAACAACAGTTAAAACCAAAAAACAAACTTCTTTGTATTACTAAATGGAACAGGATGGCATCCAGGGGGCATGGTGACAATTGGCATAAACAGCTTCACTTCCAAGTCAAAAGTGTTCACATCAAAGGCGTGTATGTATGGGAAGAAACCCTACAAAATAGCTAATCATTTGCCCTGCTTCAAAATAGTCCGTGGCAGACAATTCTTCCCCTTCCTTGCTCACATGACACAGTTTTCACTCTGTTGCTTCTTTGGGGGCAGGAGGAGCACTTCAATACAAAACATCCCCCCTTTTGGATTGAATTTAGTTTCTTTCATTCCACATGAGTGTTAAGGTGCAATTGAGATTCCCTGTCTCCTGAAACATACCCAAATATCCCCTCCAAACACACACACACAAACTCAGACACTATAATTACTATAATACAAATTATAGCTGGGGTGAGGAAGGAGAGGGGATTTTCTAAAAAGGTGGAAACTTTTTAACACCCACACAACATCAGAAAAAAAGTTGCCACTTGAATAAACATTGCTGCTATATCATTAGAGATATGGCTGAATGAAGCAAAGCAATATTAGTAGGTGAGAAACTGCTTAGGCAAGCAGGTGAGACATCAAAATAATCCCTGAGCAATTTCCCCTAGTTTGTTGTTTAGTGGCATTTCCCACACCCAATAAATACTTTCGCAGCTAGACTGGCAGATTCTTTTTTAAAAGGGTGGTTTCCTCCAGCTTTTTTTTTTTTCTTTTCCTTTTTTTAAAGCAAACAAAATAAAATCATACGACTTAGTCAGATGGTATTAGCTAACTTACATAACAGGTTAATGAGAGCACATATAAAATTCACTAGGGAGGGGATATATTATGAGTGCTCTTGATATATAGAAAACATATGTCCTAAAAGAACACATTCTCCCATACAAGCATGCTCAGGTTTTAAGATTTTTCTGTATGTTTGGTGGGAACTCAAGGCAAGAGAGGGCCTTCTTGGTGGTAGCTCCCAGGCTTTAGAACTCCTTACCAAGGGAGATCAATCTGTGATGACATTCCACCAGCAGGTTTTTATCTAGAAAAGTCTTTAGACCATATGCTTATGTAGTATGGCTTTTATAAACGTGGTGCAACTTATTTAATTTGTATGTGTGTGGGGGGGGGGTGTATAATATGTTTTACCTGCCTTGCTTTTATATTATGTTTAACATTATTTTATGGTGATTGTGATTATTTATTACCTGCCCTTCACCCTAAGGTTCCAGCATTGTTTTACTGATGTTTTATTGTATTTCACCATTTTATTATTTTACCCTTGGGTCAACATCCAGGGTTCTAGGTCAGCACCCATGAGTTATTTTCCTTTTGTATATGGTTCTAGTTCAATTGCCCACCCCCAGAAAACCAGGTACAACCAATTTTGATGTCTAAGTAGCAGTGTTGACCTGTCCTCCTTTCACATCTGAGATATGGTTAAAAAAACAGCACTCATTAAAGTTATCAAACAGTAGCACCGCCAACAAGAGAATTGTAACAAGGATGCAGTCACAAGTTTTCCCCACATCCAAAACTGCTCCTGGCTTCCCAAGGTCAAGAAGTACCAATGAAAGACTATGTCCTTTGTTCTTACTCTCAGTTAATTCAGGGGTGCAGTCAGTGAGGTGGGGTCCCTGGCATGTTCCGTGTAAAAGTTGCAAAAGTTGCACCTGGCCAGAGCTGCACTCCCATGCCACATGTTGAGGGTGACAAGACAGCATCCTGTTTGGGAAAGCGGCTGCTGGTTGCTCTTCCACAAAATCCTCTATTGTCCACCTCCCCCCCCCCCCATGTGTGTTGATTGGACCAGAAAGAAGTGTGTCTGTCTTACGCTATGCATAAACAAATAAAATTCAGAGAACTGCCAGATTCCTCAATTACGCTAGTGGAAAGTATGTTTACTGATTTCCCCTTCTCGGCTAGTTTTCATTCATTCCTTGTGCTGCTGAAATCATATCATGACGCTCCCTTTTATTTTTGTCTGCCTGCTCCCGAGCCCAGAACAAGATGTGCATGGGTGCATTTGAGCTAAAGGCTGCTTGACACATTTGACAAGGCACGCACCATCACATGTGATGCTCAGGCAAGTGTCTGTTTTAGCAAGTGTACACTAATTGGGAGGCTGTAATTGGCAGTGGGTTCCCACAAATTATAAAACAAACCATTCTGTGGCCTTCACACATGGCAGTGTACACCAGCATACATACAGAAGCTTTTCTACCAGTGTACAAGCTTGGGGAAGGTGTCACATGGGGAGCTGCCCTATATGAAGTGTTGTGAAAAGCAGACACAAACATCTGCAATGAATGCTTGCACTGTGTGTTGTGGTCTCATAGTTAATATGCAACAGAAGCATCAACCAAATGGTCATTCAAAGTAGTCTTTCAAACATGTATGGGGTTGCTAAACACCTGGGCAGATATGGTACTGTTCTGTTTCTTAGGTGGATTGAAGAATGCCCCAACACTGAGCTGTAATTAATGGTATCTAATTTTTTGGTTAAAGGGATGCGGATGGCACTGTGGTCTGAACCACAGAGCCTAGGGCTTGCCGATCAGAAGGTTGGTGGTTCAAATCCCCGCAACAGGATGATCTCCTGTTGCTCGGTTCCAGCTCCTGCCAACCTAGCAGTTTAAAAGCACGTCAAAGTGCAAGTAGATAAATAGGTACCGCTCCGGTGGGAAGGTAACAGTGTTTCTGTGCGCTGCTCTGGTTCGCCAGAAGCGGCTTAGTCATGCTGGCCACATGACCCAGAAGCTGTCTGTGGACAAACGCCAGCTCCCTCGGCCTATAGAGCGAGATGAGCGCGCAACTCCAGAGTCGTCCGTGACTGGACCTAACTGTCAGGGGTACCTTTACCTTTAATTTGCTGGTCTGACTTTTAAAATTATGCATTTAGAAGGTACAGCTTCTGAGATGTAACTAGGTTGCATTTCAAGCACATACTTGTACTCACAAGGGTTATTATACACATACGCTTTACCATGAAAACTGTGGTCTTCAGAAAGCTAAAGCCTGCATCCAAGATCACATTCTGTGCTTCTTCTTTTTATTCACTTGCAAGGAATTACAGAATTCACCCAGCCCTGAATTTACTCATCAATTTCCATGTTAATACTCATTCTGCCAGAATGGTATCATGCCCACTGAAACCATCTTTATGGTCTACCCTTATCCTTCAGATTTCAAGCTGCCACTGTGAATTTTTTCCTCCAGCAACAGCAGACTCACTTGTCTTTACAATTCCTCACATCTGACAATTTCAAGAAAGAAGAAAGCTTGTTTTTTGATAACACTCTCAAGTATCAGTTTGACTAACTGGGACAATGAACATTGGGAATGTGCCTTCATGCCTCAGACATGCCAAATGCTCTTTAATGATCATATTCCTGATTATTAGTGTTATGTGAACCAAGTTTTCAGAGTTTATCTTGATGCTATAAGAACCCTTCACCACCTACTTTGGGAATCACTGCACTAGTATATATGGCGATTACATGCTCATAGTGATATGCCAGAAAGTGTGTGGACTGTCTAACTATCACCTGCTGGGGCTTTTTCAATCTCTTCTGGAATCTCTCCTGAAATTGATCCACAGGTTTGTAGGTTCTGTAGATGTTTCATGAGACGGTACTGACAAACAACTAACTCTACCATGTATGTCTGTGATTGTTGCTGTTGGACTGAGACTTTATTTTATCAGGTCTCCTACACCAAATATTTCCCACCTATAGTAAGATCAAATCTCTGCTCCAATAATACTCTAATACTGCATACAATAAATATGTGAACAATCTTCTTAAAAGCTGATTGTACCTCAGCCTGTTTAATCTCAGTCTACAATATGCTAGGATCGATCTCAACTATCTGTCAAACAGATAATATGATTAAGATCTCATCGCGATATATAGAGTAAACTTTCTTTAAAGGCCTTGGAGGATAATTAAGTCCCCAGAAGGTGCAACTCTGCACTGCATTGTCCATAATGGTTCACTTAGGAAAGGTGAACCATGGGCGACATTTGCGTTCTAGCAGCTTACCATCCAACTAGCATAGCTACAAAGTAAAAAATATAAAAGTATAAATATGCCAAATTGATGTCTTCAGTGGCTTTCATTCAGCTTTCCTACATTGGTAGGACTATAGGTTTCTAAAACAACATATGAAGGGGAAGAGTAAGGAGGGAGGGAGAAAAGAGAATGTAGTATATTTTCAGATTTCTAGCAATCTGTCCTTCAAAATTTAGGCCAGCCTATTCAATGTGACAGCCTGAAGTTATACACCTCTATCCATAATCAGCTACCTAAAGAAATGACCTAATTTTTAAAGGTCTTGAGTTTCAAGGCAACAAGGAGGTGCTCAACACTCTGAGAATCAAGCTTCTTGCAAACCTATCTTTGCTTATAAACACCTTCATGTAGCTCAAAGTTATTGATTCTTTTCAATTTACTGCAACTGAAAAAAATCAGAACCAACGCTAATTTGTCCCAGAAGCTTTGCTCAATGTCATGGCTGAACTCTGGAAAATGTAAAGTCATAGAAGATAGCACATCTGACCAAACACAGGTTGCCTTTACTCTACCAGTGAGAAAACACAGCCTTGCTTCATGTATCTGAAATTAGTAGATGTGGCTCCAGATCAAGCAGAATTTTTTGCAAGAGCAGGCTTCAGTCCCTGTTTCTCTCCTTTTAGAAATTAATTCACTGATTGGCCCTCATAAAATTGGAGTGGTCCAAAGCTGGAAGAGAGTTGGAACTCACCACACAAAGTCAGAACTGTCCAATAATAGCCCCAAATGGATCAGCCTGTACAACCAGACCACAGTCCCTCCAAAACAGAAAAGATGTATGTTGCAAGAGCTCTCCAGATATTTTGGACTACAACTCCTGAAGGTCAGGTATAATTAGTCCAACAACAGCTGGAGGCTGTCACACATAAAGTTCAAAGACTGTAGCTCTCAAGATCTGCTTGAACTAAACTGGGAATACACAGGTCCCCCCACTCAAGACAGCGGTCTGTGGACTGGAAATATGTGTTGCCATACACACAAACACCAGCTGATTCCACCACCACCCAAAACTATTTTTTAAGCATCAGCCAGACCATGTTTATATATGCCTCTCCCAAAAATTCTGAGATCAGTTTTCTTATGAATGAAACTGGAGTATTTTTTCCCCAACCATACTTTGATTAAAATTTGTTAGGGCTGCCAGGAGCAAGATAAAATTGCTTCATGGGCCACTAGTTGGTGTAATTAAGTACTTAATAATCACTTAAAAGCCATATGGTTAGTCAACTAAAAATCTTTCATCAGTAGTGAGTCCTAATAATAATAGTGAGATACACTAGAAGTTTTCCTTTCATTCCCATCACCCCATTTTAATTTATTCTTTATCTTCATTTTGCTCTTTCAATATTTTATGAATTCAACTTTCAATACAGAAATCTCGAAGTAAGTTGCTTCCCAAGCTAAACTACATCCCAGACCCTTAAGATATCAAAGCAAAGCAAACACCTTCAGATTAATGAATACTGTGGTGTTTCCATATGTTGGTCCACATGATGTATGTCATTACAACTGTTCTAGAAATATGACTGCATATACATTAAAAGCATTTTTCAAATTAGTGTGTGGGTGAAGTGTATAAAAAGCTTGCATGAGAGAAAGGTTGTCATCTGTACTGGATCCTTGCATGTGCTTGTAAGTATTGCAAGAGCAAATATGAGGCATGGAAAGTGAAAGAAAAATAACATTATTCAAGGCATTGTTTTCTCAGTGAAGGCTGTTTAATGAGTCTGTCATTATATTACTTAGATGACATTAGCAAGGCAACAAGCTCACAAGCCCTTGTAGTAATTGCTTCAGAATTCATGAATGTCTGTGCTTTACATCTTCACCTTTTAAAGAGCGGAACATCTCACTTGAAGAACTATAATGCATTCTCTTTCTAGCCACATATTTTATGTCAACAATTATAAAGGTAAACTATGGCATTTAAATGATCTGATAAGATAACGCTGAAGTTTATCAAAACAAGTCTCTCATATCAGGAGTCAGGCTGAACAACCTCCATTTTCTCTGTTGCCAGCAATACTGTTCTGCAGCATTTTAAAGATCTTGGGATTCGCTAGCAAGAATAAAATGAGAACGTATTCTTGGTTGCCCATGTTAATTTCCATATTTTGTTCGATGTTCTCTGGACAATAATTTCTGAAGAGAAACACCTTTGAAGTTATGCACCCAACCCAGGACAAGAAAAGGAGACAAATCAGGCTACAATCCTATACCGGCTTACCTACCTAGGAGTACTGGATTGCACAATAAATAAACTATACAATAAATAAAATATACAATAAATAAACAGTACAGTGCCTTGAGAGACACTGTGATTCTGAAGCACACCTCTGCAATAACATTCCATCTCTGCCTCACCCTTTTCTACGTGACAGCAGCAAACTTCTAGCATACTCAATATGGGGTATGCTGTGCCAAAATCTGCTCTTCAATTTCTTGATGGCTTCCTTCCTCTGCAAAAGAGGTTTCCAGCTTTCTTCCTCGTTCTTGGGGCACTTGAGAACTTATTTATAATTACTCTGCAGCCCATGGTTCCTCATCTGAGAATCAGTCCTGTGGGAGACATTACCTTGTGATGTCTTCTCCAATCCTTTAAATGAAGTACGGGGACCCAGGAAGACTGCAGAGCGACAACCATTGGTGAGACGATTTGTAGAATGAAAAAAAGGACACTCACAAATACCCCTCAGCCACCTCCAAAATAAGGTGGCAAAAATCCTGCAACCTACCCATGACATTTTCTCACCCCTTTGATCATTTCCAAATGCACTTTCTTTTCTCATTAGCTGATGGAGAATGGCTAAAAAAACCATAGGAGAATTTTTTGGCACAACAATAACGTTGGCTCACTTATACCAGCCATTGCAGGCTAGCTGAAAGATGAAAAAGTAGGCCAGGGATGGGGAGCTGGATCCGGCTGGTGGGCCAGATCCTTCCCTCCCCCACCAACTTTGACATTGGGCAGGAGCACTCCCCTGACAATCACCAGTTGTCATTATGAAGTCAGGTGACAACTTGAAAGGGACTCACCTTTGAAGTCTGTTTGCAGGCAGTTTCAATACAAACCACATGAAAATGCACTTCAAAGTGACATCCTTAAGGGCTCATCAGCTGATTAGTGCTGAGAAACACCACCTTTGAAATCCATTTGCAAGGGGTTTTGCATACATACTTCAAGAGTGAATGGATCATGGCCAGAGGTGTGGGGGTCAGAGGAGCCAAGCATAGTTGCTCAGAACTCAGAGAGAATGCAGAGCTCTAAGAAGCTATTATGTGCCCTGGACTTGGAGCTCTGTAGCTGAATTCAAAGAGTGCATGGAGCCTCTTTGATGTCCCTCCTGCATCTTGGACATAATGTAGTACTGACACCTGTGTGGGCCCTTGTAGTACCATCTACATGCCTTTTCGAAGTGTATCAGAAAGCCTGTGGAATTTGGCATCCATTTCTAATGTGAATATATCCTCAACCCTTTTGTCTACATTAGAACATCTGTTCCCCCACTGGTGCCAGACATTTTTAAAGAAGCAAATCTAGCTAAGTAACATCTTCAATGTCCGTGAGGAATTTCTGAATTGATTACCATTCTGTATCACTTTACTAAAAGTGAAGATGTATTTTAGCAATATATGAAGCAGAAAAGTAGGTGCTACATTTTTCTATGTCACAATTTACCTCCAAATGGTTTTCTGTTTCATTAGCTCCAATGCAGGGCTGCTGCAAATAAATCATAAACTACTACCGAGACTAAATTTTCAAGAAGTTGAGGCACCACCTCATGTGACTGCCATATGTTTTTATTGACTTGTCTAAAACACACTCAGATCACTCCCGATAATTCCATTAAGAGAACTTTAGATAAGCCATTTGAGTTATTTGTGCTGTGATAAAGAAGGGCTGACAAAAGTTTTGCCTTGAATCTTGCTGCTAGAAATACCTTTTTGACCCCAGATCAGGGGTAGGCAAACTAAGGCCCAGGGCCCAGATGCGGCCCAATTGCCTTCTAAATCTGGCCCACGGATAGTCCAGGAATCAGCTTGTTTTTACATGAGTAGAATGTGTCCTTTTATTTAAAATGCATCTCTGGGTTATTTGTGGGGCCTGCCTGGTGTTTTTACATGAGTAGAATGTGTGCTTTTATTTAAAATGCATCTCTGGGTTATTTGTGGGGCACAGGAATTTGTTCATTCCCCCCCCCCCAAAAAAAAAATATAGTCCAGCCCCCCACAAGGTCTAAGGGACAGTGGACCGGCCCATAGCTGAAAAAGGTTGCTGAACCCTCCCATAGATGAATAAAGTAAAGGTACCCCTGACCAACAGGTCCAGTCGTGACCGACTCTGGGGTTGCATGCTCATCTCGCTCAATAGGCCGGGAGCCGGCGCTTGTCCGAAGACAGCTTCCGGGTCACGTGGCCAGCATGACTAAGCCGCAGCTGGTGAGCCAGCACCAGCGCAGCACACGGAAACTCCGTTTACCTTCCCGCTAGAGAGCTGTCCCTATTTATCTACTTGCACTTTGGGTGCTTTCGAACTGCTAGGTAGGCAGGAGCAGGGACCAAACAATGGGAGCTCACCCCGTCGTGGGGATTCGAACCGCCGACCTTTCGATCAGCAAGTACTAGGCACTGTGGTTTAACCCACAGCGCCACCCGCGGTCCTTCCACAGATGAATGTTGTCAGTGAATTAATTTTCCTCAGTTGATTGGCAGCAAGGATAGGAGGACTTCAGAGGTCTTCTCCTCCCACACCTCACAACTATTATTTCAGTGTATATAATTGTTTCATAAAGTATTATTATATGTAAGTGTTTTGTTAGAAGCAAACACATTTATACTATTGAAACTCACAACAACTGAGTGGAAGATAGATCACAATTCAACAGAGTTCTCTCTAATTGTTCTTGATCATCATGGTTCATTCCTTCTTACCCTCACCTGTCTCTTTCATTCCTCTATTGCCTCCTTCATTCACTTGCCTTTTGAAATGTTAAGTTCATCCGAGCTGGAACCAACCCTCTTTGCTTACCTTACAACGATGTTAGTTACTGGACAGAAATAGATATTTTTGATACTTATCCAGCAATGATGAAATAAGTAATAGACAGGATTCCTTCATTGGCGTGATCCATGTTGCCATTGGCTCCTGACAGGGAAGAGGGGTGGTGCCAGCAACAAGCGATTCAAGATCTTCCCATTCCTCCTGGTTTCTTCTGAAGCTTTCTGAATGACTGTGAGCCACCCTATTGCTGCCAAATGCTTGTCGGCTTCCAGAGATCGAAAATGCACCAGAATGGTTCGGAGAGGTCTAACTTCAGACTGCATCTCTGAAACTGGGCTGGTAGGATCAGAAATTATTTGCAGCCAGTTTGGCAACATGGAAATTAGCTGTGGCTTGAGATATGAAGGCCTGGGGGTAGACCAAAAAAAATGCAGGAAGACCAATTTTTGCTGTTTATTGTTTTGTTTTTTTCCGTTTTTAGGAAGAAATAGTAAAAATTAGGGGGAATGGAGTAGTTGGGAAATGGAGGAGAAATGGTTTTTCGTTTCCCCAAGGCTTTCACATGTCTAACTATGGCAATTGTCATTCACCAGAAATTAGCCATGGTAAGCGGAGTGTGATGTCATATGAGTGACAAGTGGGTGTGGTTTGCTGGGACAGGTCTGGTGTGCCAAACAGAGAGGCTAGGTAAGCAGAACAGGCCCATAAGCTAGTGGTTCCCCACTGTTGCTCTAAAAGTACAGCATAAATGTTCATTGCTCTTTGTGGTTGTGGTATTGAAATGAGGGTTTTGTCGATTCAGAAGGTCGTCTATGGAGTTGCTAAATTCAGAGGAACTGTTATTTATATTCCAATGACTCTGCCCTTAGTTAGAAGCCCATATTTGTATTTTCTCTGGTCATTACAAATTTCTCATTTTCCATGGGAAAAGGGTAAGTATACATTTCAGCACTTTTGTTTTACTTTTTTTGTCCCTAGGCTTTCCAAGGATACTACTTTCTGTAAGGTAGCAATGACAGCTGTTTGTTTACATGGCAAAATCTGTTTGCCATTTCCAGCTGACAGCAGTGACTTAAGGGGTATTTATATGTTTACGAGAAAAGCTATAGCAACCTACGGCAACTTAACTTGAGTTTCATCCTGACAAACCAGGGAAAAAATAGAAAGCTATCTTTTACTGTTCCCTAAGGTCACTATCATGGTAACTTATGAGTAACTAAAACAACCCAAATCAGCCAGTCCCACACTCATTAATGACACAGTTTACACAACCCAGAAACAGGTTTCCTTGAGAAGCGTTAGAAGCAGGCAAAAATAGTTGATGCTTGTCCAATGATCAAAGCCACTATCTTCACAATGAATATGACCCACATAAAGAAATGCACAGGGATGTGGGTGGCGCTGTGGTCTAAACCACAGAGCCTAGGGTTTGCTGATCAGAAGGTTGGCGGTTCGAATCCCCACGACAGGGTGAGCTCCCGTTGCTCAGTCCCTGCTCCTGCCAATCTAGCAGTTCGAAAGCACGTCAAAGTGCAAGTAGATAAATAGCTACCGCTCCGGTGGGAAGGTAAACGGTGTTTCCGTGCGCTGCTCTGGTTCGCCAGAAGCGGCTTAGTCATGCTGGCCACATGACCCGGAAGCTGTACACTGGCTCCCTCAGCCAATAAAGCGAGATGAGCACCGCAACCCCAGAGTTGTCCGCAACTGGACCTAAAAAAATGCACACAAACTTATGTCTGCCTAATTCCTTTCAGATAATAGCTAGATAGTTCAGATAGATGTGTTCAGTATAAACTGCATAAATTGTCCCATTTTGCGGTGAAATTGGAAGTGCTACCCTGCCCTGCTGGTGCCACCACTGCTGCCACTCCCATCCCTGCTATCATATATGCTGCTAACCGTACCGGGTAGCTCCAATTTCAGACAAGATTGCACCCCATATGGATGCAGCCTTGACCTGAAATTGCCAGTGGAGGTGGAGGGACAGGCATAGGAGGAATGGGTGTGTGTGGCAGTTGTGTAGCATTGGCAAGATTACAAATGAATCTCAGAAACCTCATAAGAAGGAGCAAACCTAGCAGTGTGCTATTACCAAACTGTGTACAAAACAAACTACAGTATTCAGATCTTAGCAGCTTCCTTTCCCTGCTGGTCTCACCCAGAATTGATTCTGTCCCACCCCACATACAGCCATTTCTAAATCACTTTAGTTCCTGCTCACATTCCAAGACCCACCTGCAAGGTTACCATCCCCTCCCGTTCTACCCCAAGCTTTCCTCGTTGTTCTGAAGTGGGATTCTAAGTGGGTTAAGCTAAATACACTTGGAAGCCTACCCAGGATTGGGAATCCAGATAACACATGGTCCTCAGCTGCAAGTAAGCTTCCATGTGTGTTCAGCTGGAAGTACTTAAAAGCCCCCTTCAGACAGTCCTGCTAAACACAGATAGATCAGAGGTGGAGCCAATGCACATGGAGACATGGGGTGGGGTGGGGTGGAATGCATGGTAGCATGCATATAGATCGCTGCAAGATTGTGTAGATTCACACATTTGAAACAGCTATAACAGAGCAAACACCACAGACAGGGAAACTACAGACTTTCTCCAAAGCTGAGACTTTTCAGTGGATGCAGCTTATATAAACACTTATGTCTTACGGTAGGACCATAATTAGCAAATACATGTAACATGTATTTAAAGACACCCATGCATGTGTGCATATGGCGTCCATATGTTATATATTTTCTGTGAGAAACACTGGTGTAATACAGATCTTTCCCACAGCTGGGCAAGCTCCTTTGAATAATGAGGCACTGAGTGATGTACCTACTTGAGTAAATCACTCCTTTGCTTTACTGCTTCCAAGTAAATAGACTGTAGCCAACACTGCCATTCCGCTTCGGCAACAGACTTCCACCTGTTCAATGGAACCACAACCCTTTCTCTCTCCTGCAGCCCTTGCGCATTCTGCAAGGGGAGAGGTGAGGAAGGGAAAGTCCTGATGTGTGCGCAAAACAGCAGCACTGATTATGTAACTCAATGCATTTAGGATCAGGGTCCAAGGGACAACCTCTTTATTATGCCTGCTGAACTGACCACTGCAGGTAGTGCAGCACGTACGTCTTGCACTATATAGTTGGTAGAATTTTCTAAACCATTACCGAGTTCTAAAGATTCCTGGCTGGAAATGTATTTCTTGAAATAGTTCAGAGATCAGGCACTACGTACCTAAAAGCATTACTTTGTCAAAGATTTTGACTGATCTATGAAGGAGCAACTGTGTGCTGGGGGAAAGTTTCAAACCATCTTGCTTCACCAATGAAATTCTTTGAATAAACGGCTTGCGGGTCTATTGGCCTATCGCCTACATTTGTAATTTAAAAGGGAAAGAAGAACAGTGTTTAATTAAAAAAACAGAAAATTATTTTCAGCAGGTTGGCTCATTTCAGTGACTCGGGCTTTGTTACCGTGGATGTATCTTGGCCTTAAATGTTGTGAAAGGTAGAAGAAGACTGTGGAGAAAAATTGAATGGGGCAAAACACATGACTGTTAGCCCCCTCCTAATGTGGTCTCTCAGGATGGATAATAATATAAACATTCATCCATTAGAAAAAAAATCCTACCCTTTACTGCCCCCATTAAATACATTGGCAGTCTTATTAAAATACAAGTCAGATTTGTGTTTAATGATCTTGAAAGGAAAGTAATTGCTTGAGTATTACCATTCAAATGTTCTTACAGGGACATATAATATTTACTGTCTAAGCACCACTTCTGAACGCTATAGACTCCTGCAGTCTCCCCCATCTTTTCAAGAAACCCCGAGTGAGGGTACCTGGAAGTTTAGCTAATGACTTGATGCAAAGGGGACATTTCTTTAATATAACATTCAAAAATTAAAATTATTTTAAGATGCAATTAAACTGAAAGAATGACAGTAATCAAATCCTGCAAGAAAGAACAAAATTAAGGCTCAGTGGTAGAGCACCTGCTTTGCATGCAAAAAGTTCCAGGTTCAGCTCTTCACGTCTCCTGTTAAAAAGGAACAGGCAGCAGTGTATAGAAAAAGTCTCGACCTAAGACCCTGCCAGTCCAAGTAGACAATATAGGAGTAGATGGACCAATAATCTAACTTGACACAAGGCAGCTTCCTATCTTCCCTATATTAACTGGCCTCAGTTCAAAGGGTTCAGGAAGCTCTGTCTCTCTGTAGGGGCTCTTCTATGACCACTGGTGGAGGAAGAGGAGTGCGGGAGAAAAGCCCCGCCCCCGGCAGCGTGATCCCCAGGGTGCCATCGCAGCTGCCCCCCCGCCCGTGCTGGGCGCCCCGCTCCCACAGGTGGTGCGCCACAGCCCCGGGACATGCGCCACGCCCCTGCGGGCAGCACGCCCCACCCCCAGGACGTGCACCAGCCCCGCCCCTGCCTGCTCTCCACCCCTGGTGCCGGAGCATGAAGCTCCACCACTGTCTATGACAAAGGAAATAGTGTGCTTTCAGGTGCACAAATCAGCAAAAGGGTCAGGATTCTCCACACATAGAAGAGAAGAGGCATCCTTGACATGTATGGAGTTCTGGGTCATAGCTAAGGTGCAGAGAAGTAATGAAGGTGAAGGGTTGGATCCAGGGTTCGCAGGAGCAGAATTCCATCTCTGTCCATTGTCTCTTCCCTGAGACTGATAAAAAGGAATCTGGATGTAATGAACCAAAATCAACTGCTTTTTTTCACTGGAGACTTTGTGGATTACTGACTTGGAGCCATAGCAGAGTTTCACTAACCTCAACTTAAACTTTAATGCACCATCTCCCCCCAAATGGAGAAAATCAATTATGAAACTTTTAAAATATGCTGACTATAAAGCACTCGGGGCCAGGGGGCCACAATTTTGCTTGTCAAGCTGGTGCTTTAAAACATTTTCTTCATTTTAATTGCATGTTACTAGGAATCTGGGTTCTACGTGATTTTTTTTTTTTTTACTTTATTAATAATTTCCATCAGTTTAGAAAGCAGTAGCTAAATTTATTGTGTGACGTATTCCACAAGCAATCACTGGTGGGGACTGTTACTATTCCTTTGGGCAATGTCACTTGATTTGTTCAAATTCAGACCTGAATTCCAGCAGCACCTGTGCATGAGAGAGTATAGATGAACCTGGGGTTTCACTACAATGTCTTTGGCAAACTATAAACTACTTTCTTTCTTTCTTTCTTTCTTTCTTTCTAAAACAACCTCCCCAGGTATAAATGTGGATCTGGTGGTTTAGGGCTTGGAACTGCAGTAGATGAAAATAATTTTACATCCTGAAGGATGCAAATGGTTCAGACAGATATGCTGTTGGAGAACGTCGCATGGGTGCTTTTTCATCTCAAGTTCATTCAACAATACAATTGAAATCGGGATATTAAACCCATAACATGAAATTAATCACTGGAACCAAATAAACTCCCATTCACATGCTGGCTGTATTTCAAAGCCATCTATGGAACTCTGTAGAAACTCTCTGACTATGACATTTAGGACCAGTAATTAAGAGTGTTTCAAGATTTGACCATTTTCTTTGACTTCAACTTGCCTTTGGAACTCTTTGCCTCCAAGGAGTCGTAGGATTCAGTCCCTTTCACTCTTTAAGAAGCACCTCAAGCCATATCTGCTTTCCCAAACTTTTTCTAATCTGCTGGCATTTTAATTGGGGATATAATCCCATTCGTGCTAACTCAGAAGTGGGCACAGGATTGCACTTGGAGCCTACACACATTTACCTAGGAGTCAGTCTCCTTCTGCAATTTAGGGGATTTAGGCAGTGGCGTAGTGTGGGGGGTGCAGGGGTTAGGGTTAGGGGGCGCAAATCCACGGGTTAGGGGGCGCAAATTACTTGCCTTGCCCCGGGTGCTGACAACCCACGCTACACCACTGGATTTAGGGGGAGCACGACTAGTTGAGTCACCCAGGATGCAGAGCTTTGGGGTGCTGCAGGGGGCATCACAACTATGATGTAGGATGGAAGGCAAGAGGCAGGGGGCGCTGAATTTGGGCGTAGCACAGGATCCCACTGAAATTTGAGACCTCAAGGTAAACAAGAATGCCTTCCTTTCCGTTTGCTTAGCTTATCAGCCCACAGGCAGGGTTGTAAGGCTTTCAACAACTCTGTAAGGTAAATCAATATTATTAACCTCCATATTGCACTTAGAAGAACTCAGGCTGAGAATGAATGGCTGGCCTAAGGCCTCCTAGTGAATTCATTGGCAGGCTGAAATTTGAACCAAGAACTTGCTGGTTTGTAGCACAGTTCCCTTAACCACAATGCTTTGGATTAGTGCAAAGGGCTGTCATAATAGCATGGCTCATTGTCTTCTTTTGTGTAAAAGAAAACAAAAATAAACAATAAGCATGACAACCATTAAGCTCTCACAAAGCCTTTGTATGTTTATAGGATGCCTGCCTAGGATGGCAGCATTTTTGAACTCTGATCCTTCCCCTTTAAGCACAGCCTGGCATTTCGAAATCAGGCATGACAACCTTTTCCTGAAATAGGGGTGAGTGATGAGAAGAAGTTTCATCTGCTTAATCCCTTCGTATCCTGCTGGCATTACTGGCACATGAGCAGCATCAGAAAACCCTGTTCCAGACCTTACTCATTTTAAAGCTAGATTCCTAAGCAGACTTCAGAGAATCGGAACCATCAGAGTCAGAAAACACTCACACCCACAAAAATGAACATGAGGGAAAGAGATTACACCAACTCTGGCTTGA
This sequence comes from Podarcis tiliguerta, assembly GCF_965153285.1. Classification (NCBI taxonomy): domain Eukaryota; kingdom Metazoa; phylum Chordata; class Lepidosauria; order Squamata; family Lacertidae; genus Podarcis; species Podarcis tiliguerta. The sequence goes on from NC_139534.1 coordinate 72,006,257, forward strand.
TTATTACTGTTCCCCCCGGGGTGTTATTCTAGCCTGATGACCAACTGGTGGTGCTAATGCTTCATTGGACGGGAGGTGAGAGTTCATTACCTCTTGCTAAATGCGTACATGCATTACACAGGCCCTGCTGTTTCCACCCCGCCTTGCAATTAAAGGATTCAACTTTTAAGAACGATAGTTCATTATGTTTTATTTCACTTTTTTCACAGGGTGATGTATGCTGGTCACTCATTCCCGCCCCCCCCCCTTCATAGAGTCAGTCCTGTTTAAGACTCTCAACATGTCCATTCCCTTAAACTGGCAATGCCTTCTTTGTTTAACTTCAGCACAATACTTACGTTCTTCCTGGTCCATGATGGCATGCTTTTCACAGGCCAAAGTGTGTAAAACATCCTGGAGAGATTTGGCTGCATTCTGTAACCTGTTCCCAGGACAAGCCCAAATTTTAGGAAACAGCAATAGTAATGGCATTCTACACTTTGAAGAGCTCGAAGCACTTTGAATAAATATCCTCACAACAACCCTCTGATGTAGGTTAATGTTGTTGCTCACATTTTTTTATTTTAAAAAATATACTGTTGGGCATGTTCCCTTATTTCACACACTCAGAGCTATCTTGCAGGTGCTTAAAAGAAACCTACACCTGTGGCTTGGTGACAGTCCCAACAGCAGGGTGTGACCCACAGTGTCTGCATGTTGCAGATGAGAGGCTAAAGAAGGGAACAGTGATTTGCCTGGAACCATCTAGCGATTTATAAACTTTGTGCAATTTGGACTGAGAACTTTCAAGTTTTAACTAGGATTGTGTGTCTGTGTTTGTTATATTTATGTGGAAATAAGCAGCAATCTATATTCTACGCCAAGAAAAACTGGATTCTGAGACCATTATAAATTATGCAAATAGCATGTATTTGTATGATTTCATTATTTTGCAAAACAAAATGTGCTTATTCTGGTTTCACCGCTGGTGGGAAAAGAGCAAACCTACTCCCAAAGACTGAAAACCTTCTTCAGCCAGCTCTCGCCAGCCATTGTCCACATAGGAACAAATGATGCAACACTCAAAAAGCAAAAATAACGAAAGACCTAATGAGTCTGAGATTTTGAATGAGGAAACAAGAAGCACTGCCAGGGAGGATCTGCTTCCCTTTTCCCCTGCTTGAATTTGTGGCATTCCAGATGCATATTTCAAATGTCCTTGCCCCTCACTTTCAGGTGTAATTTTGTAGCCATAAGGAATAGAATCTTGCTTTTAAATATATATTTTTAAATGAATTCTGAGGGTTTCACAGAATGGGTTCCATGTTTACTACCACTCTCTGAGCTGTTCTGCCGTCCCACAGAACCACTACACATACTCTCACTCTTGCCCATTGCAGTGCTACACTAGGCCTTCTTCCCTTAACTGAAGTGCTACACTGAAGTCACATGCCATACTGGCAAAGTCTAGCTGTACTGTATGACTCAAGACACCACTGAAATAGCGGGCAGCAAACAGTCCAGCCATTTGATTGGACAAGACCTGTGGCAAGAGGAGGACTGGTGAAACTACCCAAAGGATGAGCATGCTCTTACTTGTGCAGGAAACAGCTGCTGTTTATGCTACTTGAATGCTTGCTGGTGCCACTGTCTCACGCGTCCTGATGACTAACTTCTCCAGGCATTTCATGACTTACCTTTGTTAACAAGGGTAGCTCAGCTGAAATGAAATGTTGCTGCCATTCATGATTTGGCACATTTTTGTACCTTACCCTACAAATGTTGACAGCGGAATGCTGAAATTTAGGCTCCTTTTCAAATTCAGGTTCTTTTCTGTAGACAGCAGGATATTTATGGGGAAAGGTAGATTCGCCCCCCCCCCCTTTTTTTTTTTTGCAGAGCTTCTTGGTTTCTTTGGTTTTTTTCCCCTAGAAGGTGCATGGCAACTAGAAATTCAGCAGGTAAATTCACAAAGTCTTCGCCGGTTGAACTTCTGCTTCTTGCATACTGTTAAAAACGTAGGAGCTCTCAGCTTGGAATTTCAGGGCTCATTGAAGGAGAGAGATTTCTAGGAACAGGGATGGGGGAACCTGTGGCCCTCCCAATGTGGTTGGATTCCAACTCCCATCAGTCGCATACAGTGTAGCCAATGAAGAGATTTGTAGGAATGGTGGGAGTTGTAGTCCAACAATATCTGGAGGGCTACAGATTCCCCATGTCTGCTCTAGGACAATCTAAATGAGCTGGTCACATATTCTTCTAATGTTGAGGTCCTGAGTTATGATTTGAGGGAAGGAATCTTACCTGAAGCTCTGTATGAAACACCAGGAACACTTGCAAGTTAAGAGATACTTCCTTGCAGTGGGCCAGAGGGTCAGTGTCAAATAATTCTAAGATTTAAATATTGTTTCCCCATCCCGTCTCCTCTCTTTTTTAAAAAAGATTGGCTTAAACTATTTGGAGAGTAAGTTGTAAGGACAGGGAGAAATGAGGTGGCTGGTTGTACAGTGGTACCTTGGGTTAAGAAATTAATTCGTTCTGGAGGTCGAATTAAACTGTTCTTAACCTGAGGTTCCACTTTAGCTAATGGGGCCTCCCGCTGCCACTGCCTGATTTCTGTTCTCATCATGAAGCAAAGTTCTTAACCCAAGGTATTATTTCTGGGTTAGTGGAGTCTGTAACCTGAAGCGTCTGTAACCTGAAGCGTCTGTGACCTGAGGTACCACTGTATATCAATTTCAGCCTAAGAGCCAGCCAGAGTGGGAATAATTTTGTTTGCCTTATGAAAAAGAATAAATATTCAAGAGACAGTTTATAGTTTTCCTTTTTTTAAGTATGAATATTTATATGAATACCTGACAATATAAATTTATCTTTCCTGTGTTGAAATCAATTCTGTGCGAAGTTTTTTACAGGCAGAGTGACCCAGTGGAAGACAGCCAAATTAAGAGGGATTTCACAAAGTGTTCACATCCTTTCCTTCTTGCAACATTTCCAGAACTCACCTGGTTGGCTTTCCCACCATCTGGGAACTTTTGTTCCAATTCAGCTTCACTACCATGCAACCAGCAGCTTTAAAATGTGAGCACAGGGCATATCAAACCATTTTGGTTTGTCTTATCCTCATTTTCTGATCTTGGTGTTCCTTTGCCATTCTGACACCCCTCTCCCTGCTTTTCTGATCCCACGTGTTTCCTTTGGGCTCTGGGGACTTTGGAGAGCTTGCCTTCCTGGCTTGCTAACTCTGGCAGATTAGCTCCCACAGCTGCCCTTGCTATCTGCTGTGACGGGTCTGCCTAGCGTTGCTTGGCTGTCTTTTCTAAGATCCACATGCTGTCTAACTGAATCACTAGAATCAAATCTTTATTGATAAATATACTTCCAAGTTGCAGCATAAATACTTTCCCTTTGTGTTTAAATCTGCTGCTGAAGGATGAGATGAGCCAGTTGTGCCTTCATCCTGTTTCCCCCCTGGACTTTCTGCACTCACCTGCTGAGAGGCAAGCCTAGAGTCCTGCTGCAGGCAATTGGGCCCTTGCACCAAGTACCAGCCTTGAGCATTAATATGAGTGGCAGAGGGGAGGGATACACTCCCCCCACTCTCCCCCTCCCCCATATAAAGAGGATCACTGACCCAGCAAGTGTATGAACTGGGCCTGAGTGGTGTAAGGATTGTGACCATGATGCAAAAATTATACTCTTATTGATTTCCTTTTACTAAAAATAATAGCCCACTTGCTCAGCAGATTGTGAAATGATATTTTTCTTCACCAGAGTTGCTACTCTCGGCACTATACGAGGGTCTTGCTCAGCACTTTCAACATAATGTGGAATACTGTAGAGCCAATTTTATTTTCATTTGTGTCCCAGTGTTAAAACTGAGAGAGCCATCATCCACTAATAGCACAGCAGGCAAGTCTAAGTGTTTTTTAGCTCAAAATATGGCAATCTATCAAAGAGGAGCAACAATAAAGGACTAATGAGTGGAATAAAACCAGATAGTTAAAAATGATGTGAGGTGCAGTCTTAATTTTTTATTATTAAATTCACAGGACATTAAATATTAAGACTTCATAAACTTTGTTTTGTGCAATGATAAATTAATAATATCTACATAGACATGTTCTTTTCTAACAGGGATGTCGGGAAACATGGTACCCCAAGGGCTGTCATGTTTAAAAACTGTAGTTATCCGAAGTTAGTCCCTAATCTTCAGTCATAAAAAAGGTAGATAATGTTATTTCTTATTGCTTTTGAATGAAAGTATCTTGCAGGGTACCACACGCATAATTACTGAACACAAGTACTAGGGAATATGTAGAACTGCTTAGAAATAGATGTTGCCAACTTAACATACAGTGATAAATCCACTGAAAGATTCTCAGGTGCATTTTTGCCAGCAGTAAAATTAATGTCTAGCTATTCTGTCAGTGGTTTCCGTAACTTGAGGTTCCTGTCCAAGTATAATAAACTTAAAATAGATGTACTTCTAGTCTGTGACTAGTCAAAAAATGATCTCTGACAAATGGTACTTGAAGTTCTCTTCTGTGTACTGAAGTAAGGTGACATTTTCTCCTCTGTGGAAGGCAGGCCTGGGTTCTAAGTTCCTTCTGCTTTCACCATACCTCACCCACAAAGTCGCTGAGTAAAACAGAATGACTCCTTATCCTATAAAATAAACACAACTTATCAGGGTCAGCCCAAGATTTTTTGCTGCCTGAGGTGGAGCAGGAATGATGTGGGCCCTTTCCCCCAAGTCAAGGTCCATAGTGCTTAAGACCCCACCAAGTTATTTTAGTGCCTGAGACAGAAAACTGGCAGTAAAAACACACTGCAATGCAAATAAAACACAATTTGTTGTCTTTTTATGACACCCAAAATAAGCTGACTGAGGTAGATGTGCCACAGTAGGGCTGGCCTAGGCCATATACAGTGGTACCTTAGTTTATGAACTTAATCCATTCCGAAAGTCTGTTCTTAAACCAAAGCGTTCTTAAACCAAGGCGTGCTTTCCCATAGCAGCGGGGGACTCAATTTACAAATGGAACACACTCAACAGGAAGCGAAACACGTTCTTATTCCAAGGCAAAGTTCACAAACCAAAACACCTACTTCCAGGTTTGCAGCATTCTTACTCCAAGTTGTTCATAAACTAAACTGTTCTTAAACCAAGGTACCACTGTATCTTAATACTTGATGTATCCGCCCTAGAAAGATGGCCCTTCCACTGAACACTGTTCAAGTGAGAGATAGGGAAGGAGTATAACGAGGCACTGTTCAAGTGTAATTCCTTCACTTGGACTGGGGACTGGTGGTAATCTGAGAATTTTGATTTGATCTAGGCATTGTTGCCCATGGCGTACCGAGACACCTCTCTGTGCCACTATCATTTCTGATCAAGCAGGTTTTTGAAATAAACCTGTATCTCTCGTTTAAAAAATGTAGCAGTAGGCGTATGCGCAGGAGCCACAGTCAATCAGGATTCCTGAATTCGCAGAGAAGCCCAATGCCTGTATATTGGTATGAACAAAATACACCCTTCACACTACCCCAGGCTTGCAATCTAAGAGATGTAGCAGTCAGTGAGTCAGAATCAGGGGGCAGGATCCCACATCCCCCATGCGTTTATTGACAGGATTGAGAAGGAATCCCTGACCTTCAGTGTTCTGAGGAAAAACGATTGCTATCTGGCTGTCTCTTGTGTGCCAATAAGCTCCATGGCCAGTGGCGTAGCGTGGGGGGTGCAGGGGGGGGCGGCCACACCGGGCGCAACATCTGGGGGGGCGCGCGCTCGCACTCGCAGCTCTCTGCCCCTACCTGGCGCCCGGTGGGTTAGGGGTTAGGGGGCGCAAATTACTTGCCTTGCCCTGGGTGCTGACAACCCACGCTACGCCACTGTCCATGGCACCACCTTTACAGAGATAACAAGGGGGAGGGTTGTAGCTCAGTGGTAGAGCATCTGCTTGGCCTGCAGAAGGCCCCAGGATTTCAGTCCCCAGCATCTCCAGGTAGCATTGGGAGTGTCCCCTGCCTGAAACCCTGTAGAGCCACTTCCAAGGACATTTGATAGAGAGCACCCAGAACAAATTATGTGAGTACCATTGCCTTGCATTGGAAGGCAGGATTTCTGTGAAACATATGGTATGTCAGGCAGCAAGCTCCAATTATTATTATATTTTATCAGCATGAGGTGGTACCATTTGGATTTTCTTCCTCAGGCACCAAACCTCCCTCGGCCCATCCCTGCTAGGCAGCCCATCTTAAGTGCAAAGAGTGCTCTTCCATAAACTGTCCAACGCTGTGCCGTGGACTTGCCCCTCAGAGGATTCAGGTTTAGGTCAGCCGAACGGTGGCATAAAAGCATTTCTGCCCTCCCCCTTGAGCTTTGTCAAGTGCAAATCAGATACAATTTAGGACCGAGCCCTGGATTCAAAACATTCAACAGCTCCCTTTTTTTAAAAAAAAGCTTTAATGCTTGGAAAATGAGATAAAGTCGCTGGAAAGGCCACATGCTGTTAACTTGGCATTTTATGGGGAGTGGGAAGTTTTAAAATTGTCACTTTTACTCCTTCATCCCACTCACCCTGTCACCCCTCACTCCCACACAGCTGCCTCTCTTCATTTCCCATAGCCGCAGGGAGCCTTTATTATCTGTGTCCCCCATTAACTTTCACTCTCTCCTGTTTAACATAATGGGCATAGGAATTGTTTGTTTTACATCTCGGTGATGAGGTTCCAGCTGTGCTCCTTTGAGTGCTGTTGCGCAGCTGTGAGATCATCAAAATGGACCTAAGTGGTCAAGGCTAGTCTTGCTTTGGACAATTGATATGAGCTATTCTCCTCATACAATATTGTCACTGTTGCATAAGTTGAGCTTATGGTAGCCATTGACACTTTAGAGAAGAATGGCCCATATACCGTATATTGTCCCAAACACTAAATAGGCATCAAGGCAAAAGCTTTGGAGCAAAATCCAGTTATGCACACTTGAAACCACCAAGAATTTAACGCATGGAACTGTGTGCAGGATTGCAGCTGTGTCGTTTTTAACACTGAGATTTATGTGTTTAGATTTCTTCCAGCATAACATTTTCCTTCACAAAGGTACTTTTCAAATTAATCCTCTGGTAGAATATGTGTGGAAAACATAGTCATCCATGTGGGCTTTCAATTCCCATGGAACATTTTCTGCTTATATTCCTCTGGATGAATAATTCAAAAAGTTTCCCAATGAAGTAAAACATTATGTCAGGGGGAACCAGCCATGTGTGCCATTGGTTGGACTGGAACAGTCAGTCATTCACAATCCAGACGGTGAATACTTATATCCACGGTGCTGTGTGACTCTGTGTTGAGTGTGTAACAAAGTACAAAGTTGGCACAACAGTTTATTGTTCTTCAGTTCTACGACTGTGGGATTTGTTTGCTGTTTTAAAAGCAGAGCAGAAGTAGATCTGTTAGTGATTGCCCTCATTTTGTCTGTGAGTCCTGGAAGACCTGCTCCCTGCCTTGCAGGCCTTACCTGGCCTAGGAGGGCGGGGCCCTGACTGACTCCAGCTACAGAAGCTGAGGCTGCTGAAGAGGCCAGAGACCACCTTGGCTGACTCTTAGTGCAGACCCAGGTCATGAAGCCTGAGCTTCCACAGTTGTCCAGCCTGCCATGAACCATCATAGGCAGGACTAGCAGCCACAAGAGCATATAAGTTCTATGCTTATAAGGATATTTTATTCCCTTGCTAATTATCCTGTTCTAAATGTACATTTTATATATGACTTCCTTTAGTAATGTTTCATTTTGAAATCATTGAGATAATATTGTAGTTTCCTGTTAATGATGTTGCTTTGAATGTATACTTTATATTTGACTTTCTTCAGTAATGTTTTGTTCTGGATTGTTTTATTTGATGTTTTATTGTCGGTTGTGAAGAACTTTGAGATTTTTTTCCTTTAAAATATAAAGCGGTATAGAATTAAAATGATTAATAATAATAATTTGCTTACAAGGAAATGAAAGTTTAGAATAATCATGATTAAGACTATATTTTTACATGATATACCAGTTTAGAGGCATTTTATCTAATCAAAATGGGTTAGAACTGAGAACACCTGCAAGTGGTTTATGATCTCACTTCATTAAAATTGTACCAATATCACGAGGAGTGAATTTTTCACAAAAGGGAACCAAAACTGTTTGTATGTAAAGAAATGCCACAAATTCAGTTAGTGAAAATATTTCTTCTTCTGATTTAGGATCTTATAAAGGTAAAGGGATCCCTGACCGTTAGGTCCAGTCGCGGACAACTCTGGGGTTGTGACGCTCATCTCGCTTTACTGGCCGAGGAAGCCAGCATACAGCTTCTGGGTCATGTGCAACCAAGCATCGCTGGATTCCAACATGGAGAGGAATGTATTTTACATGCTTTTCATGCATGTACCTATTTATCTACTTGCACTTTGACGTGCTTTCGAACTGCTAGGTTGGCAGGAGCTGGAACCGAGCAATGGGAGCTCACCCTGTTGCGAGGATTCAAACCGCCGACCTTCTGATTGGCAAACCCTAGGTTCTGTGGTTTAACCCATAGCACTACCCGTGTCCCTTAGGATCTTATACCAATGGGCTTTTCACCTCAGCTCTGTTCAGCCAAACTGAGCTGCCAACATCTCTTATGGAAAGGTCCAGAAGCATGCAGATCCATAGGTTCACATGGGGGAGGGGGTGTCAGGGGTCCATATCTCAGCCCCCTCTGTGCTGGCCATCCCAGTGTAAAAGGTATTATGTATTTAATTATCCTTTCATTCTAAATGTCTATGAATTGAGTTCATAGCCAGCCACATATGTTATATCCTTGGGGGGGGGGTGCGTTCTCCTTACCAGCCTTGATTTTGGTGTTCCTATGAAGAAGAAGGTGTCTAAGCACTCCATCATTGAAACAAACACAGATTTAGCATTCTGAGCTACCCTATATAGCACAATAGTAAACATGTCTACTTAGAACTACCGTAGGTCCCACTGAGTTCATTTAGTCCTTCTCACCACCACCAATGCTGACCGCTGATTGGTTGCTTTGTATTTCTGCTCAGTGGGTGGTAAGGACAAGAAACTCCAAGGAGCAGAATTAAATCTTCCTCTTGCTACTCAGTAATGGTAGCTTGGCTACCACAGAACTATGGGCAGGTGCAGCGTTTTGCCCTTAAGTTTTCAACCTGGCTTTGCTACTAAATTGGCCGCCCAATAAGATAGTTTGACATCTTTAAAATACTATATTTAAATCTGTTGCTTTCTGCCATTACGGTGGTGGTTTGATTTTTCTGAAATCATCGACCCTAGTTTAGCTGGATGCTTCCAATAGGATAAAATTATATTAGATTATTTTTTCCTTCTCGATCTTAAAAGTATATGTTTGGTCAAGCATTTATGCATGTAAATGCTTCATTTCCTACACAGCAGTTTGAGGGGTGCTTTTGTTCATGCACAACACAACTTCTTTTTCTACCAAAGGTTTGAGAAGAGACTTTGGGGAGTTAACTGGTAGCCCTGGGCAGCTTTGAAGCATCGCAAGTGGAGATTGCTTTGTCCCTTAAAGATTTACTAGCCATGATCTTTTATTTGGTCATTTTATTAGCCTTCTTTTACATATCTATGGAGGGTAAGGAGAGAGGGGGCTCCCTGGCTGGTGCAACGCAGAGTCTATTTCCTCTGTGGCATTCACAGAACAAAAAATGTGAAGCCCTGGGCCTCAGCATCTCCCAAAATCTTGTGCAACATTGTAAGTGTGTGGTGTTGTATTTTTTTTCCAGACACTTGAGGCCTTCTTTCCTTGCTTCCTTTTTCTCTCCCCACCCCCACTATGCAAAGAGGTTGACACCAGGGTAACAAATTCTGCCGCGAGAATAGAGGGCTTGACATTGGCTGTAGTTTATGACTGCTCAGATAAATCTGTATTCGTCCCCGTCCCCCCAAAAGAAATAGGGACAGTTTTCACCAGCTTGGTAGGATCTGACAACTTTACTTGGACGTTCTTGTGAAGCCAAGCCCTGTTGCGTGGACAAATGGGATGAGTTAAAAAACAAAACATTTAAATGTTACCACTTTGGCTTCTCCTCAAGTGGTGCTGAGCACAGATGCTTGAAGGGGCCGTCATGTCCCACTAAGAATGGGGGTATTGTGTGGCTAACCTTACAAAGGGCAGAATAGCCCTGCTCTGCTGCCAGGCGCAGGATCATCCTATCTTTACATGTTGATTTATTAGGCCAGGGATGAATGAAAATGTAATTAATATTACTGGAGCATTAGAGTCTATTTAATTTAAATGCCACTGAATATTTCACTTTCAGTTGGGAGTGACAATGTGTTCGGGACTGTCGGTGAAAGCCTCAGCCATCTGTTACCCCGACGAAGACAGGAGAGACACAGGGAAACAGAGAGCATCCTCCTTTGTGGCTTTTCGGAACGCTCCGGGATCATCATTTAACTCAAGGGCAGCCAAGAAGCATTCCTATGCATGGGACCCTGGGCGTTTAGGGAGAAAGCAAAAAGGGTTCAGGGGCAAGCAGTGTACAGAAATCTAGTGCCAAGAAAATAGAACAAGGATGGATCAGGAAGCAGGCCAAGTTACAGTTGGTCTAGTTTTTCGTTTTGTTTTTGAAGCAATAAAGGAATCAAAGCTTTTCTTCTTCTGGTGTTGTTTTTAATTAGTGACAAATCAGGCTAGTTCTGTTCCAGAGCAATAAATATTGACGGTGAGATTTTGAAAGGCATTCAAATATTGGTTAGCGTGATGCTTTTGGAGATGTTGTTTCAGAGCTCTGCAGCAGAATGACCCCCACCCCAAACAAAACAAAGTGGGAAAGTGATGCAAAAGCTGGAATTCTTATTGTCAAAATACAGTGCCACCTGGTTGAATATCAAACCTGGGCCTATGCTGCAGATGAGGGGAAAGGGGTTTCGGGGGTGGGAAGTAAGGAATCCTCCTTCGGGAATGAGAAAGTCCAGCTTGCAATTTGGTCAAGGGACTCTCCACAGCAGTTCTGGCTGACTGGGTCTGCAGGCAAGAAGAGGAGAAGCAGGAGAGGGGGGAGGCTCCAACCTTCGTGGGATGATAATTAGCACAGTGGGTTTTCTTATAATTGGGATCATTTGTTCTCCCAGTTTTCCTCCCACAAACTGATTTCATGCCCGGGAGAAGCTGTGTGACTCACACCTTGCCATGCCAATTAGCTGATAAACATCAAATGTAAACAAAGATGGTCTAATTAAGGCTAGTCACCAAACCTCTCTGTGCAGCTTGTCAAAATTGCACTAACATTTTGCATCCAGGTTTAGTCTCTTGATCACAAAGAACTGAAATGAGCGGTTTCTATGCGTGGTCTCTTTATTCCCCTAGTGATGTAGACACGGCAGGTAACGAAGAAAATTGAAAGAACACAATGCAAAGGAGATTAAAGCCTCTCATTCATCTGAAAGGGGATGCTAGAGCAAGGCTATTTCAGGGTAATTTAAGACTGGAAGTATGGTAGGCCTGCAAATCAGGTAGTTGACTCCCAGGAGCAGGGACATTAACAGTGTGGTAGGATGGAGAACATCTCCAGTCTGATTCACAGGATCCCTTAAAGCACATTCTCACCCTTCCAAATAATCCTGGGAACGGTAGTTTGGAAGGGGTTTTGGCTCTGTAAGAGGTAAAACTACAGTTCCCATGATTCTTTGGACAGATGAGAATGTGCTTTCAGAGACCTTGTCTTTGAATAGTTCTGTTGGAATCACAGTAGGAAAACTGCAAAGCAAGAAATAGTAATAACAACATCCATTGGTATTCTTTAAACACTTGGAAGATTGGCAGCATTTAGGAAAGGGTTTTATTATATTTGAATGACTTTTTCACCTCTAATTTGAATGATTTTTTACACCTCTAATTGTGTTTAAATAACTCACTTTTACTCTCTTACTCAAATATAGATATACAGACATGTCCATTATCACTAATGAGGGGAAATTATCAAATAGTCTGTCTAACTGAGTGACTTTAGTGTTAAGTACTACACAACCTTAATGACCATTACATATATTATTGCTGACTGTCCCAGTACTGGAATAATGTCTGCCCAGATAACAGGGTTTAATAAGAAAAAGGGAGAATAACCATCTAAAATGAAGCAGCACTCGAGTCTCTTGCATTTGGGAAGAAGGACAAGTGCTCCTTAGCACCTCATTTAGAAGCGTGAAAAGTACAAGTGTGGATCACTCACACCACTTTCCCCTTGCATTAGCCAGGAACAGAATCACTTCCCACCACCATTCTCCCAGCATGCCATGGGGTATTTTGGCTCATAGGAGCCATGACGCTTAGCACAAAGCTACACCACTTTGCAGTGTTGAATTCCATAAGGAGAGTGTAACACTTTTTATTAACAATGTCATCCTGGACTGTCCTGCTTTTGAGACATTGGATTGTGCCTCACTACTTCTTGTGCCACCTCAGATTAAGATGACCCAGCACATCAGACTACCCAGCGCCCATCATCCATCTTGCTTTGGGTCTCCTGAATCCACCAAATTGTTGCTGAGATGATGCTCGGTTGCACTGATCAGAGATTGCTTGTATGATGCATAGAAATACTACTCAAATTCGTTTTGTTTTCTTCTAAACACCAGTCTGGCCAAAATAAATAGTTTGTTGATTGTATTGGAGATTGCCCAAAGGGATGTAGTTTAAGAGGTTTTAATTGGCAAGAGTTTAGATTTCAGCTTAGTCACACGAGTGGTAAAGCATAACAAATACCACCTGATTCTTCCTGCGAGTCAATAAGTGCTTTCTCACTGCCTGTTTACACTAAATGTAACCAAACTATGTCTCTCATATTATGCTTAGCTAATGTAGATGACTGATCCCTTATATGTGTTTATTGCTTTAAGTGGGTTTGTTTCCTAATTGCAGTGACTTTTCATGCCTTGCTGGTGACAATTTGAGTTTGGAAAGTGTAGCTTGATTTCCTGCAGGCAAGTCATGCCCTACAGAGTGCGTTTCTGAGGTGTGTGTGTATCCAATAGCATAAACTGACACTTTCTCCTCTGCAAGAATTAAATCAAAATCTGTATCCAACAGTGTAATAAAATGTAGCTACCATTTGCATTAAATTGATGTTCTAGTCTATTTCATGTCAAATATTATTTTGATTGTGACTTTCTTATTTTTAGATAAAAGAGTAAAATCTTGAAAAGTTGAGATATACCAGAGATATATGCAAAACAAACCTTGCAGAAACCATAAATATATGCAAGAAATCAGCAGGGTCTCAGACAGCAGGGTTGGAGATCCACTGCTATTCCAAGTAGACTGTACCCATATGGATGTAGACCATCCACAGTGAACAGTCATAGTCCAGTGGTAGAGCACATGCTTTGTATGCAAAAGGTCCCAGGTTTAATCCAAGACATCTCCAGGTAGAGCTAGGAAGAATTCCTGATTGAAACCCCTGAAGAGCCGCTGCTTGTCACTGTCAACAATATGGAACTAGATGGGCCAATTGTACATCTTGGTATGAGGCCACTTCCAATATTCCAATGTTCCAATTGATCCTTGACCTGGGAAGAGAGGCATTCATGCTTTCACAGGTTTCAATCTTCTCCGACAGTCAGCCTCTAAATTCATGCCTACTTTCCCATCACCCTCCCCTTCATAATGTTGGGTGTTGGGTGAGTGTGGTTTGGGTGACACTGGCTTTCCATTTATGTTGGTTTAACACAGGCATGTCCAAAGTCCATTTCGGGGGGCCCTGTGGCAGTTTATTTCCTGGGGTAAAATCCTAAAAAAACACCTCAACAACTTCAATGCTCAACAACTTCAATCCTAAAAAAAAGGTCAACAACATTGGTCGGCCCCCACAGCCCTTCACTTCATCAAATCTGACCCTCTTTGAAAAAAAGTTTGGACACCACTGGTTTAACAAAACAAAAAAAGTTAACAGACTTTATTAATTAATGATTTGTTGGTTACAATAGTACTTGACATTCCCTTACATAGAGAATCATAATAAATGGAAAGCATCATATGTAGATTACAATGGGACTTGACTTCCCATATTTAGAGGATTAGAATAAATTGAAACATTAAGAACATAGCCCATTTTTCCTTAAAACTATTTGGCTGATTAACTTGCATTTTCTTATATTTAATCAGTACCCTGGTGGACCATATTCTATCTATCCATTGAATAATGGATGGTGCAGTACTCTTTCCCCCATTTTAGCCATAGTTATTTTTGCAGCTGCTAATAAATTAATTGCTACCTCCAAATCACTTTCTGGAAGTACACTCTTTAAATATTCAAGGACAGCTATCTTAGGTTCTTGTGGTATATAATATCCTAACATTTCTGTAATAGCATTATATACCTGTATTCCCAAACATCTGGATTTGGTTTTCCAAATTTTGACTTGACTTACATCATCTGCCATTCCTCATCTACATTACTGAAATTATCTCTCCAGCCAATGATTTATTTCAGTTTAAACGTACAGCAAATCTTTGTGAATTTGCTTTCATTTTTACTTCTTCCATGATTACTTTGACTTCTGTTACAAATTCAGAGCCGGGAACAAGACTGTAAATAGCTTATCGACTGTAATAATGTACTTTGATGCACTTTGTGTATTTTTTCCCTAAACCAGTTTAGAAACTGTGTGCCAGAGCTTGATCTGAGCCAGAGTTCCCAACATGCACACAGACACACCCTCTATGCATCTAGATTTATCAGGCATGGCTGCAGGAAGATTTGAGACTCAGCGCCATGGCTGGAATCATTTATTTCACAGTGTACATAGAATGAGATGGTAACAGCACAGAACATTTGGAAAAATACATTACTCAGGATAGGACCATTCTTACCATTAGCCAGAGTGAGGTGGCCACGTCAGGTGGCAGGTGCCAGGGCAGAGAGAAGTGATAAGATGTTGGAGGACAAAGCTATGCATGCTATGAAGCCAGTCCTGTGCCCACAAAGCTAAACTGCTGCCCTCGGGTGTGGTGGAGGACCTTGTCCAATCACCATCATTGAAGGAAGATGCAACTGTCTGTCCAGTCAGTTGCTCATGAGTGGTTGATGGGATGGAATGGCATTATATTCTTTGCTTCCCAACACCAGTGTTGCTGCCAATTACCAAGGGGGGAGGGAGAAGCAGTGGAGAGGTCAGGGTAGTGTGGGAGCAGTGAGAGCACAATTCAAAGTGTTGGTGCTGACCTAAACGGCCTCAGCCCAGTATACCTGAAAGAGCGTCTCCACCCCCATCGTTCTGCCCGGACACTGAGGTCCAGTGCCGAGGGCCTTCTGGCAGTTCCCTCGCTGTGAGAAGCCAAGTTACAGGGAACCAGGCAGAGGGCCTTCTCGGTAGTGGCGCCTGCCCTTTGGAATGCCCTCCCATCCGATGTCAAGGAAATAAACAACTTTCTGACTTTTAGAAGACATCTGAAGGCAGCCCTGTTTAGGGAAGTTTTTAATGTTTAACAGACCACTGTATTTTAATATTTTGTTGGAAGCCACTCAGAGTGTCTGGGGAAACCCAGCCACATGGGAAGGGTATAAATAATTTATTATTATTATTATTATTATTATTATTATTATTATTATTATTATTATGGGGATGTGGGTTACCTTCTAGCCCTTTGAAACAACAACAAATGCCTTGGGCCAGTCCTGCAGCACATGGGCTAGAACAACCTATACAGAGCAGTCTCTTTTCACAGGCTAAACAGGAACAGGAAAGCTGAAGAATGTCTGGGATTCTTGTGTCTCCAATTTTTGAAGTTATGCCGATCACGAAATTTATGGCCTTCCACCTTGAGTGAAGTCCGCACTTTCACTGATGAATCAGCAAGCTTTTCAAATTGTATGATTGGAGTCTATTGTCTTATTGGGAGCATCCACTAGAGAAAAGATCCCTCAGTACTGGAATACACAAAAGAAATATAAAGAGAAATATAAATAAGCATTTAGAAATAAATAAGCATTTAGAATGCAATGTTTTTCTTCCGGCTCTCAGACAAAAGGAATGAAACTAGATGCACGCACACACACACACACACACACACACACATGCAAAAAAACCCCAACCCTAAGAATTGAGATTTTTAACATGTATTCCCTGAAGTCCAAATTCCAAAGTAGAATGGGAAAATAAATATACAAAATTCAAACCACTGCAAATTTGAAAATGTTGCCGAATATTGTATTCTTGAAATGAAAACCCATATATAATTGTGCTCTTATCCAACTCTATGTTTTGTTAGATTTTTGTGATTTTACATTATTTGTGAGCACAGTCCATACCCACCCAGATGTTGATGGATGGAAGAGTTTGGATGGTGTGTGGGTAAATCTCTGCTGGCCTCCACTGGCAGACAGATGCTGAGGGGAGGACCCCACACAACGCAGGAGGCCCCAAGCAGTTGCAAAGCTATCTCTAGCAGTTCTAATGCCAGCAGTAGCAAGCAGAAATGGGGCACTTTGTGATTGTGGTGGGGGTGGCATAGCAAAAATAAAGGAAGAACCACCACCATCCACCTTGGCTGCCTTGGGATGTGGCCATGAATTGACTGTTCTGCTCTGATCCTCCCCTTCACAGCTCTAAGTTAGGATTCCTTTGCTAAATAGTTTATTTTCCAGAGAGAACTTTTATTATGGACCGCTAGTAAATTTAATCTACTTGTACCTGCAAGTTGGAGGCTCAAACTGAATACAGAGGTGTGGGAGGTACTACAGGGTGATAGGAAACTGGCAAAAATTGTGCACTTCCTCCGGTGGTAGCCTCCACTGTCCCTCAGTCCCTTCCATGAACAAAAATAGCCTTTCCATTAGTAAAGTGCAGAAATTCAATAGTACTTACCCCCAGGTGTGTATGCAGAGGATTGCTGTCTCACAGTGCAATCCTAACCAAAAATCTCTACTCCAAAATAAGTCATATTGGATTCATGTTAGACTCCCCACTCCCATCAGTGGAGCTTTGCAGAGTGGCAAGATTACTGTTGCACCCACAACCCTGCTGCTCATGGCAGCCATGGTGAATGAAGATCGGAGGGCAGGATGATCAGCCCCAATTTAAGCCAATGCCATCATATGAAAGCTCTTTTTCAAGACTTCAGGGAGAAGTCTTGGGAGAGCTAGAGGACCTCCTGCTTGCCTACATGTTCAGGCTATCACCAGATCTTGCAGCCGTGAATTCCATAAATTCATAATGCATTAAGTGAAGAAATGCTTTGTGTATCCTCAGTCTACTGCCAATAAATTGCAGAGGGTGAAAGGCTTTGATCAAAGGCTCTGAGAAAGTCTATGTATGGAAGGTACCATCTTCCATTAGCTACCGTCTCGTTGTCAATGGTGAGGGGTGATAGGAGTTGCAGTCCAACAACATCTGGAGAGAACCAGGTTGGGAAGGCTGGTCATTCGGATAACCCCACCCACATCCTTGTTGACACCGTCAGATAATTCCAAACAGTTGTGAGACAGGACATCTGTTTGAAGAAACCAGCAAGGCTTGTTCTTTGATATGCTTAATAATTCTGACATTAATGTCTTTATGAAATGTCTCTGTGTGGGTTCTATAAAGGAAAGGAAACCGTTGAAATATAATTATTATTTTGACATTAATAATGCTTTTCCCCAATTTACCTAGAACAGACGCTAAGATAACTGACCCGTAATTTCCTGGATCCCTCCTGGATCCCTTTTAAAACTGCCATTACATTGGCTATTTTCCAATCATCCAATAACAAGTAGCGTATTTTAAGGTTTATGCCATTCAGACCCATTGACTTTAAATATATATATATTGGCCCTAAGAATTGACTTTTTACCTCTACTTTATTCACACGAGTCTCCTCTATGTTACCAACATGAACTCCATAATATGAAAAACTCAACTCAGACCTGTTCAATTTGAATATGCATCATGCGAACTGACTGTATGGATTGCTTTTTTGAGGTCTATTTTCTCTTCTTTTAAAGCCCAGACATGTTTGTCTTATTGTGCCAACCCGAAGTTTTCCATCTCACCCTAGTTCACAATTAGTTCTTCTGCGACCTCTGGAATTTAATTTCATAAGACTTTGGTGTTTGAATCCAAAGTAACAGATGGAAGGACAATATGAAACGGATTTCTGCCTCATTTGTACAGAATTATCCCATTTGTGGCACACTTTTCAATGTTTTCAAATCTGATCTATCTTCAAAAACCATCCTAGCACATCACATGTTTTTCAAAGCTACTTTCAGGATGTTGAAGTTCTAATGTCTAATTAGTGACCTAGTAATAAACCATTGAAATCAGTAGGAATGTTACGGTTGACTCCAGTTGGGGAGGATCAAAACCTCAATAATTTTATTGTCACTAATGACGAGCCATTTTTCACAAATGAGTAGGCCCCATCCTGAACTCTGGCCTCCTGAGTGTAAACAGTTCCCCTTTATTACTGGATTGTGCCCCAAGTGGGATATTTTGTGCATGGTTAACTTAGCCAGGGCTTTAAATGCTTGCCAAGTGGTTTTAATAACAGGATGTTGTTTAAAAAGATTGGGAAGGATTGTGGGCAGTCACAGAGATAATTGCCAAGGAGGGAGAAATGAATCTTCAATCTAAAACCCACTTGGCTTTATCTTTGGGTCAGGAGGAAAGATCCAGAAAATCCCCTAATGATAGTTTTGAACTCAGAGACGTTGGCAGCTCTCTGGATTTTAGATCAAAACATCTTGTAAAGGCACAACACAGACAGGTTTTTCTATTTCCATATAAGGGCATTTCTTTTTCATTTATGTGGGAAAATGAAGATCACAAAGATGTAAAAAGTAAAAGCACATACCATATTAGATAGACAGACGAAAGAAGGAAAGAAAGAAAGAAAGAAAGAAAGAAAGAAAGAAAGAAAGAAAGAAAGAAAGAAAGACAACTGACAGTTTAATGGGGAATTACTTCTTCTCTGTAGTCTGCAAAGGACAGTGCCAAAAGTTCAGTGGTAATAAAGACCTGAGGAGCTAATAGCTATGCTTTTTGTTTGCAGGATGAATGCTCTTATAAAATACATATTTATTAGAGCTGCAACTCACTTAAAGAAATGTTACTTAATTAACCATCAGGCTTTTAGTCAATTCATTGATCTTATCTATCCGTTAAATCTGCACATGAGTAAAGATATAACTGAAGCAAGAAGCTTACTTTCATTCTAGACAATTGCATGTTTGTGTCATAGCATCATATCAAAAGGAGAATTCTCTTGTATGTGAGAAAAAGGGAAGTTCATATTTTAAGATGGTGCTTGCTTTCAGAAGGCTTTGTAAGTACTTATATATTTTTAAAAAATAATAATAATTTGATGCCCAATTAATTTAGTTGTTTAACCTGAGATTCAAGGTTGAACATTTTATAAAAAGATTTTTGCATCTATCCTTCTTTCTGGAAACAGAAACCCCATTTGAATGTTTTTCAGGTCATCTGTATGACAGAGGGGAGGAACTCAGCTGTCTTCCCCACTGTATACTGATTCTAAAAATTGGCATGTGTTTAGGTGATGCGGTCAAGGTTGCCAAACAATGCTTTGCTGATTAAGCAATGAAACTTTGCAGCCCTAATCTATTTATAATATGTTCCCTATGTTCCCTCACAGCCTCGTGTGAACAACAAATGTAGCAAATAGGCAAAGGGATAACCCTAGGATGCATAGGTTCCTCTTTCACATATAATTCCCTACTAGCAGGGGTATAAAGGGACATGCCTTGTCTCAATAAAAAATTGAGTGTTAAGAGTAATAGAAAGAGAATGACATAACCAATCACAGCACATCAAGATGTATGCATTCAAACCTGAATTTCAAAATATGTAGAGTTCATTTTCCAAAAGGGGGATTTAGTTCAAATTTTCACAAGAGCCATTAAGTAAATGTCTTTTAGTCAACGGTCTGTTTGTCCAGATTTTATTTGACTGGCAGATCATGTGTGTGTGCATAGGTATAGATGGTGGTCCATAATTTCCACTAAATGTAATATAACTTATTTTTTTAAGTTATCACACATTCTTTAAAGAAGGAAATCTTTATTTTCTGAAAGTTGTGAACCTCAAAGATCTATGAATCCTTTCATAATGGTTCTTTGTGTTTAGTGCCATCACTGGAGACTGTGTTTTGCTAGTAGTAATTTTCAGAATAGAAACAACTGGTGACTGGTGATTTCCACAACTAACTGGTATATTTTTTTATCCACAATTAAAATATTAAAACATTAATTAATTTATTACACTGATCTGATTTGCAGCCAATTTTGCATCACCCTGAATGTCAGGAAGGGAACCATTCTGTGCAATAAATGGAACGTAACTTTTTGTTTAAAATAACTGCTTTCTGCAAAGTTCATGGAATTACAGAGTGGGAAGAGACCTCAAAGACCACCCAATCCAACCCCTGCCCAGTGCAGAATCTGGTATTCCAGAATTTCTGAAAATACTTCACAATCTATGTTGCCATTCCTGTATCTTCTGCACCAGACATGAGCATCATCAAAAGGAGGCCAGTTTAAATAGAGAAGTCCCAAGGCATTCTGGTGCCCAAGGGCAAGTGATCCATATGACACCCTTATGGTGGATTGGAAATCAAATACTAACCTAAACAACTGCCCATTTGTTTCCCTTTATTTGTACTGGGAAAAGAGCTGATGCCTGAGGTGAGTTTAATCACAACTTGCCTAATCTGGCCAGAACTGCAGTTCAGTGCTATAGCTCTTACATGCAGGCTCTCAAAAGCACTTGTCCACGTTGGTACTCCATGTATGGCAGGCATAATCTTGGAGATCTTCTTACCATGATGCATCGCCTCATCCACATGCAAGGGGGGTATGCCAGCATTGTATATTCCTGCCACAGTAGCCACACTGGCATGCAGTTATTGTACATGTATTGCGCACATATGAATTGCTGCTTTTCCATACATATTGTGGAAAGCTTATGCAGGTAAGTTCTGCCAGCAACTTTCCTATATGGACCATAGCATATAAATCAGAATATGGTAAAAAGGTAAAGGTAAAGAACCCCTGACAGTTAAGTCCAGTCGCGGACGACTCTGGGGTTGCGGCGCTCATCTCGCTTTACTGGCCGAGGGAGCAGACATTTGTCCGCAGACAGTTTTTCCAGGTCATGTGGCCAGCATGACTAGGCCACTTCTGGCAAAACCAGAGCAGCACACAGAAACGCCGTTTACCTTCCCGCCGGAGCGGTGCCTATTTATCTACCTGCACTTTTTTGCATGCTTTCGAACTGCTAGGGTAACAGGAGCTGGGACCGAGCAACGGGAGCTCACCCCATTCGCAGGGATTCGAACCGCCAACCTTCTGATCAACAAGCCCTAGGCTCAGTGGTTTAGACCACAATGCCATCCGCGTCCCACAGAATACGGTAACAGAACCCAAAAGCATTTTAAAGATGTAAATTTTGTTCCCTTTCAAAGAAAACAGGAGTGCATCTCAAGCAATTGCGCTCTCTCTCCCTCCGTCTCGCTCATATTTCATACCCTTAGACTTTAGGTCCCTCAGGGTTCTGTTCACAGCCCACTTCCCTTTATCTCTGGCAAGCTCACACTTGGTGCTGTTATTCAGAGATCTGAATTTGATTATCAGATTTATATGGTGACACCCAGACCTGCTTGTCTATTCCTGCAGATTCTACTGAAGTGCTGTCATGCCTTATTACTTTCTACCTGAGAATCAAGGTTGGGCATTTTTTTAAAAAAAAGATTTTTGCATTTAACCTTCTTTCTGGGAACAAAAAACCCCTTTTAGATGTTTTTCAGGTCATTTCTATGACAGAGGGGAGGAACTCAGCTGTCTTCCCCACTGTATACGGATTCAAAAAATTGGCATCTATTTAGGTGATGCGGTCAAGGTTGCCAAACAATGCTTTAGTTTCATCTTCTGAAATTATTCCATTTTAGGTAATCGGGGTCAGGAGATCGGAGCTGGTGCTTTTGGCCTAATCCAAACTTATCCATAGCATTTCACTGATAACTGGAAACCTTTCTCATTCCAGCATTTTCAGCTGCTGTAAAATTCTGCAGTTAATGTCATAACAAGAATTAAACTGTCTCATCACATTACACCCATCTCATCTGACTTTGCTGGCTATTAGGTTGACAGGGCATTGATTGAAATTTATGTGAATTGTTTATAAATCAATGCTTAATTTTCCTTCAGGTTCTTTCAGCCACTCTGTATCTGCAGATTAGCTCTGCCTTCCACAATATCTGGATGGGTTGTTTTTTAAAAACAGTTTTGCTTTGTAGCACGTCTCTATTGGACAGGAGGGGAGGAAATAGGGGAAATATTGAAAGCATCACAAGGAATTTCAGATTGAGAGGTCCTATGAATTCCTCCCCCCCCCCCTTTTTATTTAAATTATTTGACAGGAAATATACGTGCAGAACTAGTCTTCTATGCCCATTGCTGGTACTCATCTGTGTGAACATCTCCAACCATATCACAGTGTTCATCTGATCTGTTTGAACTTGCTGGATGAAAAATGAGGAGTACATCTGCACTGGGGGCCAGCAGTTACTGTGCATAAATAACTATGTGTAACTACAACTATCTCAGGGCCAATATTTGTGAAATTCACAGGCTGGTGGACACAAGCAAAAGGCCTTTTGCACAGTAGCCCCTTGCTTGTGTGATGACTATGGCCGGCCCTATCAAAAGACAGAGTGAGGCAGCTGCCTTAGATAGCAGATGGTGGGTGGCAGTGATGAGGTGTTGGAGAAGAGAGCTGTGTGTGTCAAATAGCTCAGCCTGTGCCCCCTACACTAGACTGCTCCACTTAGGTGTCGTGGAGGATGCTGTTCTGCTATCAGCAATGAAGTCAGATTCAACTGCCAGGCCAACTGGCTTCTGCACATGCAATTAGGAAGCTGCCATCTTGCCCTTTGTCTTAGGCAAGAAAATGTCCTGGGCATGGTCTACCTAGTATCTACTATAATATTGTTTTGGTACCAGCAAAGATCTTTTTTTATTCTCATAGGCCTTTTAAATCTGTTACTTTATCCCGGGAATGTTTTTATACGGTGATTGTTTGTTGCTGCTGATACAGCTTTAGTTTACTGTCTGTTTTATATTGATGGCATTAATGCTGGTTTTTTACCATTGTGTTTTGTTTTCCAGTACAGTGGTACCTCGGGTTACATATGCTTCAGGTTACAGACTCTGCTAACCCAGAAATA
Organism: Podarcis tiliguerta; assembly: GCF_965153285.1. NCBI lineage: Eukaryota > Metazoa > Chordata > Lepidosauria > Squamata > Lacertidae > Podarcis > Podarcis tiliguerta. The sequence continues at coordinate 72,029,473 of NC_139534.1, forward strand.
GTACCTCGGGTTAAGAACTTTGCTTCAGGATGAGAACAGAAATCGTGCTCCGGCGGCGCAGTGGCAGCAGGAGGCCCCATTAGCTAAAGTGGTGCTTCAGGTTAAGAACAGTTTCAGGTTAAGAATGGACCTCCGGAACGAATTAAGTACTTAACCTGAGGTACCACTGTATTTTATAGTTTTTGCTATGTTGTACATAATGCCCTTAGTTATCGAGCAACTTTAAAAATACAGTGAATAAGTAATAAATATATAGAGAGGGTCTTCACGATGCCTTATACCTGTAAACTGATGTCTGGCTCTGTCAAAGGAGCAGTGATCCCTAGCTGCTTGATGCTCCTGTATTCAGTCCCAAACCAAACAGGATCTTGCACTGTTTGATCACATAAACAGACCTCAGAGAGCCCATTAATGTCCAGGTCTGGAAGAGTGATCAATATGCAGAAATATGTTTCTACATGCAGAATGCTGTCCCTGGATTGGGGTGAGAGCCCAGTATAATAAAATGGCCCTGTCCCATGTAAACTTGTGGAGCCCTGCACAGTCTGATATATTATAAGAATATAATAAAAGTCATCCTGAATCAATTTAAAATGAGAAGCAACAGTGTTCTCTATTTTCCTTCATCCCCCTTTCCTTCCTTCCATCCTGTCACCTAACACTCTCTTTATTTTATTTTCTTCTACTGGAACCTCCCTATTAAGTCAGCACAGACGCGATGCTTCTTTAAAATATAATTCCCTTGCAGCATATCTTCTTTTTCATTTATTTATCTCCACTTTGCACACTATTAGTGGTCATTTCAGTTTTTAGTGTTCAGATCTGGCAGAAAGTTAACTCTCCCAACCACCATCAAAGGCCTTTTCATTAGAGGAAACATGCACTATTTATATTACATTTTTGGAGCAGAAATGTGCCTCTTGCTTTTATGAATAAAGCATAGGCTCTTCCAGTCCATTTATGGCTGTTCACTGCACACAAGCGGCCCTCTGCTAGCTTCTGCAACCAAGCATCGCTGGATTCCAACACAGAGAGGAATGTATTTTAATAACTCCTGCAACTACCTTTGCTTCTAATTTGGTTAAGAAACACCATAGGTAGATAGATGATGATAGATAGATAGATAGATAGATAGATAGATAGATAGATAGATTATAGATGGACTGTTTTCTTTTTAAAAGACCATATTTAATGTTGGCACCTTTTCCAAAATAAAAATTAAAACTTTGTCCCACCATTTTGGGGCAGTTGGGCCTCAGAGGCTCCCTTTCACTATCATATTAGCCGCTAATTACAGTAATATACAAGATAGTTGGACTATGAAGAAACAGAATCTTGTCCTTCCTCTTGTCTAAAATCCTAAAACTTGCTGTGCCAATCTACATGCAGGCAAGCTACACTCAGGCAACCACAGCTATCACAGCAAATCGTCTTAAAATATACTGCCATATTTCCGCAAATCGAATGCGCCATCGAATCTAATGTGCACCTCATTTTTCAAAACATTGAAACCCAAAAAGTATTTGCTATGTCAGCAGTGTTTTTCAAATTTGCAAATGAATCTAATGCACTATGAAATCTAATGTGTACCCTAATTTCCGCAATGTAATTTGGCCAGAAAAGGTGCTCATTGCATTTGAGTAAATACGGTATTTTTTTCTCCTCCTCCATTTTTTTTCCAGTTTCATGGTGGGATCTTCTGGTCTTGCTGCAAATTCACCACCACCACCCCACCACAACATATTGACATCTCTCGGCCATTTCCTGCACTGAATCCTAACATGGCAACCACAGACCCTGGCTTCCTAGGGCACCAAAACAGCTTGCCACCTGACAAGGTTGGTGATCAGAAGAAGCAAGTAAGAAAAATTGATTATTCTAGCAAACGCAGTCGGTGGTTCCATACCAGACATTAACAGAATTGGGATGTCAGGACGGAGGGTATCAAAAGGAGCTCCTAAAATACAGGATGCCTAGGCCAGAGTCAGGGCAGATGCCAAAAACAATGTTAATCCATTTCAGAACTGGATAGACTTCCACGTTCAGAGCTCTTAAATCCCCAAGGCAACCCTCCAGCTATGCCAGAGCAACATCAAAAAACATGAACGAGTAGTGCAAACATCCCAAGCAAATACAGCGATGCAAATATGTGAGGCAGGGTCAAGAATGATGCACTTGCAGACATCATCATAAAGGGAGGTGGGAAGAATAAAGTTGAGTTGTTGTCCTAAGCCTAACCTCAACCTGCTCTGCACATGAAATGACAACGGTCTTGTTTCAAGAATAACCAGAACAGGCCCACTAAATGTGATGCTTCACTTTGTGACCTGGAGTGGTAATTTGTGCTTTGAGCTGCCTCTTTGCTCGCACAGCAACCCATAGGTTTAAGTCTCTGTGGCCTTTTTTTTTTACAGAGAAAGAGAACCAACATTGCATTGGAGGTGCTGTGCCATTTTATTCTGCCAGAAGAGAGAGGCATTTTTCATCTTCAGGGAAAGACAGAAAGGAACAAATTAAAGGTAGATCTAAATGTTTACTGGTTAACAAGCTTCGTCTGGATTCCTGTGAAAGGTCACAGAGCTTTGAAATCCCCATAGGTCTAGGAATAGGTCTTTGTCTCAGCATATCTAAGCAGAACTTGATTTCATTTAAAAAAGAAAAATCCTCCATGATTTTCAGATATTAGCACTCAGCAATAAACTGCTTGCGGTTTGAACAGCAATCTGAGAAGGTTGCATGACTCACAGGAATGCCTTTGAATTACTGCTTCTCTTGGGGCTATCCTCAAGGTGGGGCAGTTTAGCATTTAAGAAAGGTATTTGGATCATAGTGGTTTGTAATCGTATGATGGATGCCACAAAACAAACAAGGGGTGTTTGGGTTTTTCCGCCAAGCCCCATTTTATATTCTGCTCTGATCTTCATTTAAATAAGCTTACCTTTCCAGGTCACTAACTATTTTGGATTTCAGACACTTCAAAATGTGTTTTCTTATCAACCTCCTTATCTTCACATGAAGCTTTACACATCTTTCACAAGCCTGTTAAGCCAAGTACTTGAATCCAAGGCATTGGAAACCCCTTAAGTCTTGGATGCAAAGCTTCAACTTAAACCCAGTTATGATGACTTGATGTATTTGTGGGTTTCCATTTTCAGTTTTAACCTGCCACACTTACTGTATAGAAAGTTCAATAAAACAATAATTGAGTCCAGATCAACATCTGGAGGCCTCTAAGCCAAATCTACCTCAGCACCTCTCAACTGCAAACTTAAGGGGGATCTGCAGCATAAGGACAGTAGGAACAAGGGGATAGTCCTAAGGTGGTAAAATGGGCTGTACCATTTCAAACAGTAATTGAGGAAGTGTATGCTTAATGTTCCTGCCAACCTAGCAGTTCAAAAGCCCGTCAAAGTGGAAGTAGATAAATAGGTACCACTCTGGTGGGAAGGTAAACGGTGTTTCTGTGCACTGCTCTGGTTCGCCAGAAGCGGCTTAGTCCTGCTGGCCACATGACCCGGAAGCTGTACACCAGCTCCCTCGGCCAATAAAGCAAGATGAGCGCCGCAACCCCAGAGTCAGCCATGACTGGACCTAATGGTCAGGGGTCCGTTTAATTTACCTTTATGCTTAATGTAGGCACTTGTTTTCTTTAAGCTGGAAACTTCTTCCCAGAGCTAATTTGCCATTTGCAGAGAATATTATACCTGGGAAGAATCATCCAAAAATGTTGCCCTCTACTTGAAGTATGAAGCGGTATGGTCCACTCTTCCCCTTTATTCAGCTGTGTTGCATGGCTATGATTGGGTTAGGGATCCTGATTAACTTTTAGTGATTATTAACATGGAACTATGGGACGTTAGTTATTCCAGATTAATTTATATGCTGCATGAGTGTGTGTACTTAAGAATTTTGTGGTATTGTGTTCTTGGCCACTTGAAGGCAAGAAGTGAATGCTCTGTGCTTAGGTCCTCAGCTCCCCAAGAGAAAAATAGGAATATTCTGTTGTAAAGCACTTTGTACACTAAAAAATGTAATGTGAATTGCATTTGAAGGTGACTATCTCAAATTTGCTCTACAGGAAAAATGTAGAACAAATTTCAGCTTCACTTCTGAAGTCTCACATACAAGGAACAAATGGATCAGAACTCTCAGTGGTTATGATTACCAAGTATTGCCACATATTCTATGTCTTCATTTAAGAACATCATACAATCACAGTACAATTCTGGACAGGTACTTTTCGCTCAAATATACTGCAAAATCAAGATTTTGCTTGCTATTTATCAGTGAATCATTTGACTGGATATTGTCAATTAATTCCACTTTCAAAGCAGCAAAAACAACAACACTACCTTAATGCTCTGTTGTAGATGTAGCAATGCCATTAAAGAATTATATATATCAAAAGAAGTTTATACTTTATGTCATTTGGCCATGCTGAATTTCTCTCTGCACACCAGAATTTCTAGTGACCCCTAACAGTGGGAGGCCTGAATTACCTATTGAGGAGAGAGAAACAACTTGGTTGGGCTGGCCTTGGATCAATGTGTGGCCTGTAGAAAGGGGGCTGCCAGTCAAGGACCACTTCTCTTTCACATCCTCCCTGGGCCAGAGATGGGCTGGCTTTGCCTACAAAACAAATAGAAGATACTTCGAAATTGTACATGGCTCTCAGTTTCAATGCTAAGAGAGAGATGACAGGAAAAGAGGGAGAGTAGCTAGGCCCTCCTTGATGCCCACAACGCACTTTAGAAAAGTTATGCCTGTTGTTGTTGTTTATATTTTACTTTATTTGTTTTACTGTACACACCATACTCATCTCTTGACTAGCTCAGAGGGGCTTTTGCGTGGTTCACAAGTTGGTCAGACTTCTTCAGAGGCAGAATTGCATTATAAGTCTTTTTGTGGGGCTGAGAAATGGGAGGGCAAAGAAGCTCAGAGTCTCCTTGCTTGGCAATGATTCATTAGATGAAGGTGACATCTTCTCTTGTAAAATGGCCATACACCTGTTGAAAAAAATGCCTGAAAACTTGTGCCACCATAAATTTGATTGAGACTTTCAGTTGCCTCAGAACCCGTGGGTAGTTTTCCTGCAACTGACTACCAGAGGTAGCATCCTAGAATGCTGCACTCATTGCTATTAATTAGTCCTTCCATTCAAACAAGACTATATTATTTCATAACATATTTCGTATTTCATAACATAATACTTTGGGCCAGAGATTGAAACCTTTGTCCTTCAGGTGTTGTTGCTCTACAACTCCCATCATCCCTGACCACTGACTGTGCTAGCTGGGGCTGGTTAGAGTTAAGAGTGTTGGGATCTGATGCTGATGGGGAACCTACCTGGAAGAGGAGGGACTCAGACAAGAGAAAGGTTTTGTCCCCTGTCCCTTTCAACCCCTTTTGCTTTTTCAATCCCTCTCCAATTCCCCAAATACAATCCAATGACAAAACCAACAGAACACAGAGGAGAGCAGCAGATAAAACCAACAATAAAAAGAGAGCCATTATATAATTCTGCAGGAACTGGCCAAGTCATGAGTATGCTGGAACAATGAAGTTTTCAATTTCAAAATGCCATTACAGAAGGGAGTTGGGCAATTTTGCAAGGTTAGGGCTTCCATTCTGGTGCCTGGGCACCATGCCCCCAGAAGGCTGTTCCCCATTTTCCTGCCAACCAGAGCTCAGACAGTGGCCGGATATGAAGGAAGGACTCCTCTGATGGCCTGCATTGGATGGGCAAGATCATATGAGATCATAACAGTCCTTTAAATATCCTGGCGACTTGGGCTGTGCACACACCATACCTCAGTTTCCCACCTCACAGAGCTAAATTCCTAGCACCATTAAACTACAGTTCCCATTATTCTTTGGGGAACGGCACAGGTTTTAAATGTATGGTGTGTATGCAGCCCAGGTCCCAAGCTGTTCAGGGCTTTGCACCTTCCAACCTTGCTGTATTCATGACAGGGGCAGATCTCCATTTGAAGAAATGTATCTGCACCAATTGCATTAATTGGCCCATAATGTAATGTGAGAAGTTTCTCTTAGGCTAACTGCCTGATCTGCAGTCCTTTATTGGCTCCAGACAGGATGCTGAAAAAAGGGAAAGCAGATGTATGAATGTCAGTTTGAGTGTGAGAATATTCCAGTTTGCTCTTAACAGGCTCGTAACATATTTCATGACCTATAACACTTCTGTCTCTCACAGGCTAAGTTGGGCTAGCGGTGGTACATCTGTCTGGCCCTGCTTACTTTTTCAGTTGCAGAATAAATGTCACAGTTCATTGGGATATTCGCCATGGAAGAAATCTGGATTGTGCTCAAGTAAATAGAAAAAAAAACTTTCACAGATTTCAGTGAGGTCAGGATCACCCTCTGAATTGGTTTGCAATGCTGGCACAACAACACTAGTTGTCGTGGTAATTAATTGCATCCCATTCCAACTGCTTCTTTGCTGGTTCAAGTGACCCTTCAGTTAACCAGCACTGGATTTCCCTCTTCAGACTGCAACTTTTATCCAGAAAGGCACTTTCAGAAGAAAATGAGCTAATGTTTTTATGACCACACTCCAAAATAGCTGGCTGGCAAGTTTTGCATTTCTTTTTTCCACCTCCGCACTTTTAAAGCGCCATCTACATTTGAAACAACCAAAGTTGGAAAATACACCCTTGATTCCATTTTTGGGCAAAAATGGAAAGAAGAAGTCCCAGCAAAGGAAGAATGGATATAAAAACTTATGGAATATGCAGAAATAGTGAAACTTACTGGAATAATAAGAAATCAAGATAACAAACTTTTTAATAAAAAGAATGAAAATGGTTTATTGAATATTCACAGATAAATTGTAAACAGATAAAAACATTGGCAAGATTATTGTAATAGCCTGCAGTTTCATAGGAGTATATATTTAAAGAAGATGAATAAATGAGCAAATTAAGTTAATTTGGATATGCAGAAGGTATTAAAAATAAATCTAAGAAACTGCAGAAAGAGGGGGGAGGAAGTCAAGTTTTGAAATGTCAAAATGATTGTAAAATCTGAAAAGTATAAATACAAATTTTAAAAAGAAATAAATAAAATACACCCTTGAATTACTCTTGTGACAGGACTAGCTGAGGGTGATTAATCTGCATTTAATTTATCTTGAATAGGTTCCCCAGAACAGGTTTTGTTTTCAGGTTCACAGAACCACACCAGATTTATGACTTCCTACCTTTTGTGTATATGCATAGCTTGCCCAAAGAAAGACTAAGCAGAAATAACTACCAAAAGAGTTTTTAGGAAGACTTGTAATACTTCATTTATTAAAAACACACAAACACATGCTTATGGCACTTGATATGTAGCTATTCCACATCTGAAATATATAATCACTGTGATCACTTTCACATAACAAAATAGGATGTCTGGATAGATAGATGATAGAGATAGATAGATAGATAGATAGATAGATAGATAGATAGATAGATATAGATGATAGATTAGATAGATAGATAGATAGATAGATAGATAGATAGATAGATAGATAGAGATAGATAGATGATAGATAGATAGATGATAGATAGATAGATAGATAGATAGATAGATAGATAGATAGATATAGATAGAGATAGATAGATGATAGATAGATGATAGATAGATAGATAGATAGATATAGATGATAGATTAGATAGATAGATAGATAGATAGATGATAGATAGATAGATAGATAGATAGATAGATAGATAGATAGATAGATAGAGATAGATGATAGATAGATAGATAGATAGATAGATAGATAGATAGATAGATAGATATAGATAGATATAGATCTGGAAGCTCCGATTGCTTGAGTTGATCAAGAAACCTATTCCCTAGGAAGGAGATTCCACTGATTTCAGTACAATTTATTTGGGGAGAATATTGGAGCTTTATGCATAATTAGACATACTTATGTAAGAACTTGTCATTATAATAAATCACAGTGGACCCAATCCTATCACTCTTAAGTGATCCAGCACTTAAAAACAACTCGGTCCTATACATGCTTACTCAGATGTAAATCCCATAGAGTTCAGTGGGGCTTATTCCCTGATATGTGGGTATAGGATTGTAGCATAGATCCCATTGATTTCAGTGGGTGGCGTAAACATAACTCTTTTTCTCTCTCTCTCTTAAATATGCAGGACCCATATGTAGCTGCACTGTGATCTGTATTATATTTGATAATTCTGTATTATTCTGTGAACCGCCCTGAGAACTGTATGGGGTGGTATATAAGTTCAGTTAATAAAATCATCATCATCATCATCATCATCATCATGCTGGTTAACAACCACCTGCAGCAGCTGATACTAAACAATCTAGGCCTTAATGTACACCAGAGCTCAGCCCAAGAACCTGTTTCTATAGTCTGTGCTTGGCCCTGGAATTTGTGAATACTTAATAGAGAATGCATCCCAACCTCTCTCTGCTGAATATCTAAGTCCACATATATGAAGGAATGAAGCAGGGCTTCCGGATTCGAAAGTGTGGTTTCTTCCAGGCAGGGCTGAATAGCTGCGCTTCCTTACTTTGGATATGAAGCACTCCCGCCCTGGAGTCTCTTTCTTCTTTTCTTTGTCACACAGAAACCAGAGAAAAGTTGGAAGGTTGCAATAAAAATCATATTCGCTGAAGATCCTGTCACGGAATGGCTGCATGTGGCAGAACGCAGGAGAGGCCAGCGGTTCTGAATCCACATCCTTGACAATAAGTTCCATTGAGCCCAGTGGGGCATACTTCCAAGTGAATGTGTTTGGAAGTGGAAGAAGAGACAAGGAGAGAGCTGTGTCTCTGGGTAAGTGAGCAGATATGTTTGCATTATCCTCCTGGCACATTAGTTAACACATACAATCGCTTGTCACTCCTGTTTATTACCTTCTCTTTTGTGGCTCCGTGAGGATTGCACACAAGGCAAGGGCAGTCTTGTAGTTTCAGCTAAACTGCCTTCAGTGTAGATTTCACCTCTGAGGGGGGGGGGAGCTATTGTGGAGTGGGGGGGGGGAGAGAGAGAGAGGTTTGGAATGAAAAGAAGATTTCCCACTTAGTTCCATAACAAGGTTAAGCCAAGGTCTTTGGGGTTTAAGGCAAACTTGAATGAGATTTGTAGTGATGTAGCCTGGTTTAGCTGACGAGGGTATTTGCAAGTGGAGGAAAGAATGTCCAACTGACAGAGATCTTTTATTTTCCCTCTGTCTGTGAGAGAGTCATGGATACAATACAAGCTCAACTTCTTCGTTAGACCAGTTAGGGTATATCTGGGGCCCCAATGTTTCTCTGGTTCATCTCCCCATCTTTGCAACTGGGATATTTGTAACCCACTTCAGGGGGTCGTTTTGAGGGCAGCAGGATAAAGCACATCTGAATGATATAAATCAGAGATGGGGAACCTCCAGCTCTCCAGATGTTGGACTTCATCTCCCAGCAGCCCCAGCCATCATGGCCAAGGGTTAAGGCTGATGGGAGTTGTAGTCTAGGTGTATGGGCGTGTTTTAACACTGTTGTGGTCAAAGGAGGTCTGGAAGAAAACCTCTTCTGAATGCACTCAGAGCCCTCAGGCCCAGAGGTTATTTCCCCCCTGAGATAGTGACAATATACAGAAGGTGTTATCTAAACATGTGTGGGGTACTGTTCTCTCAGCTCAGGCCAACCCTAGCTGCAAGGAATAAAGCCTTGCAGGTGAGATGGGCAGCACCGCTTAGTGGTTAGAGCGCTGGAGGAAAGCAAAGGGAGACCATAAAGTCTCTCAGCCTAACCTACCTCACAGGGTTGTTGTGAGGATAACACGGGACAAGAGGAGGAAGAGGAAGAGGAGGGCCGCAGAGGCCACCTTGAGCTTCTTGAAGGGAAGGCGGGGGAGGAATGTAATAATAAATAAATAACTTTCGGGCATCCTCAAGCCGGTTCCCCCCACAGGGCACCTGCAGAGGGCATGGCCCCAATTGCAGCGCCTCTCCCCTCCACCTGGAGACGCCCAGAGTTCAGTCAACTGGACGGAGATGCCACTGCTTGGGGCTGCAGAAGGAGAGGGAGGTGGTGGGGATGGTGAGAAACAGGTGACTCCCTTAAACCGGACTCCCCGCCGCCCCCGCCCTGCTCTGGTTCCTCGCGTGTCTCTGATTCAGGGATTCTTTCCGCCCCTCCCTTTTCAGATTAAGCACAATGACTGCTTTTAATCACCAGCCATAATTCTGATCTCTTGCCCAAACCTGCTCGAAATACTTCCATCTACATACAAGGCAATGTGGAAATTTTGGAAGGAACAGAGGCGCGGGGTGGGCGGGGGGGGGAGCAAAAGACTTTGAACTGATGAAAGAAGGGGGAGGTAATAAATGGGGGGTTAACGACCTCTGCGTATTTATTTATTTTGTTCAATGTCTTTGTCCGTTGAACCAGAAGTAGATTTTATAAACCTCTTGGTACACCCAAACTTAAAAAAAAAAAAAAAATCTCCTGATTCCCCTCATCCGCACCCAAGCAAAGAGCGAACTAGGCTGGTTTGAAGTGTGAATTGATCATTAACAGCCCGGACTATCACCCTTTGGGCTTGAACTGGATCCGACACCTCAGTCCTCTGCAGCCGGAAATGTGTAGCTATCCGTATCAATGGACCCGATTCTCCAGCTACTCAATATTACTACATAATACCCCCTTTCCCCCTTGTTTTAGCAAGATTGAACGTTATCTTACAACAGTTAAGGATTCAGGAAAGGAATATGATGTTTAATGGATTTATACTGTGTGCTGTCTCAATACACAAAACTCCATTAGGATCGGTGGCTCAAAAACAACCAATTCCAGCAGCGCTTCCCAAACCCCGACCCACGGCGCTGTTCAGCCGAGGGGCGTCCAAATTAAGAGCCCTCCTGATCGCAGATTCAGAACAAAGCGGGAGTTGGTTCCACAGAATCATTGAAACAGGGCTGACTCCCTTTTGCCCAGCCCCGCGGCAGAGAATAATCCCCCGCACCCCAGTTTGATCCCACTAAAACTAACCCGTGGAGGGAGTCATTCTGACTTTAGGATCGGAAGTATTCTTTCTTTCCCAAGCAGATGAGGCTGGTGGAAATGGGAGCGCGCACACACAGAGAGAGGCAGACACACACACACGAAACTCTGCGGCATTCGCTTCGCATCTGATGCAGAAAAGGAATTTCGAAATACAAATTAATACAGGAAATCCCGGGGAAGGCGCCTGGGAGAGCTTCTGTCTCGGCTTCTCTAGTGTTGGGAAATTAACAAGAGTGTTGCCGCCGTCGCCATGGTCTCTCTCACTCTCTCTCGCCCCCACCCCCTTTTATTAAAAAAAAAGATTATTATTAAAAATTAATTTCTTGATTTTGTCGGAGGGGCCCCAGCCTTGGGTCACGTGCCCCGCTGCCGCGCTCCCTCCCGCTCCTCCTGGTCTTTGAGTTATGCCGTCAAGCTAATATATTGTGACTGCCCTTCTCTCTTGTGACAAACCCTCGCAGCTGCCTCCGAATCAATAGATGTCAAAGAAATATGAAAACAATCATGACAGAGAACTTAAATCCTGGCGAGAGTCTGCATAATAAAAATAATTTCTAAAATGTGCTTCTGTTCTCAGGGCAGAGGATTAAAAAAAAGGGGGGGCGATCCCAAAGTTTAGTCCGTTTTATATTCCGGTATCTTCTCCCCATACACACATATATACAAATACACACAATCCCAGCAGATACATCTACATCTGTTGAATTTGTAATGTAATTTGTAATTACTGCCCTTCATGTGGTCCAATGCCTTGAACCATCTTTAATTAAAAGCATAATTAAGGGAAGATCTAAAGAAAGACAATTACCAGATGGTCTTTCTTTTCTTTTTTTTTTAAAGTCTGTTGAAGGATGTATAGTGGTCCTTCTCTAATTTGGATTAAGAGACACGTTGCCCGCAACATGCAATGGGGGGTGTGAGGGTGTGGGTGTCTTGTATTCACGCCATGAAAAAAGAACCCTCATTCCTCTCTCCTCGCCCTTAATGCAAAGATTTGTGTATGATCGATAGTCTAATGAGGGAGGAGTAGGTGGACTTTTTTATATGGAACAGATTAAATTAAATAAAATGGTGACGACGTTTTAATTTCTTAGACACCCTCCCCCCCATAAAAAAAATATATAGCCTTAGAGTTCAAGACCTTTTGAACTTTGCGCTGAACTAAATGTTGACTAAGTCTTCCCAAAAGAGAGATCAAAACAAAACGTGCGTCTCCGGAACTGCGATCCCAAACAAATTTACTTGAAATGACAGAGTCCTTTCTATCTTTCTTTTTAAAAATCAAAATAAAGAGCGCAGGTCTTTCCATTAGAAAGTGAATCGAGCTGCAGGTCTGCCAGATAAATTCAGGGTGAAAGTACTTATTCTAGAGGCAGTTGATAAGGCATATGGATTTCTAGACCCGGCTCAAATTTATTATGGAATTTATGGAAGGGAAACCCATAAATAAGCCTTTTCAGGTGGGGAATGCGGTCTACCCGCCGCTTATTCAGCTCACCATCAGTTCTGCTAGAATATTCTGCTTTTGATGCTACTCGGTGGTAAGGAGCTGCCCTGACTATTTCAAGCAAGTTATTGTTCTATTAACTGTTAAGAACAGTTTTTTTATGTATAAAAGAAGATCCCTTTACTTCAACCAAGATCAAAACGAAGCTGGTTTTTTTAAAATAATATTTTGGGTGGGGATGCAAGAAGTTTGGGGGGAGAGGTTAAACATTTGTTTTCTTTTTCATATAAATATATGTGTGTATCTCTGATCAGAAGCTGATTTGCTCCAGTCGCTGTGCATTTACACCCCCCCCCCACCTTGAAGTTTCCGAGGAGGCCATTTACTGGGAAAGGAAAGGCGGAGAAAATATTACCCCCAAAATATGAATAATGCAACGAAGTACAGAATTATGTATTATCACAAAATTTTCTAGGGGAAGCTGGGCATAAAAGGAGAGCCTGAACAATGCTGTAATGCAAATTAAATTTTGGCTGTATTACTAAGATTTCATTATTTGACTGCTGATATTCAAAGTAACGCTGCAGCAATGAATTGTAATCATTTCAATTATCTTCAACATAGTTTCTTTAGGACACAAGTTGTCAAAGAATTTTTGTTTAATGGGAAAAATAAAATAAAAAGTACATTCTTGCTGCTCCGTAGGTCCATTTTCCAGACGGTTTGTCCTTCTTGCTGCATGATTTAGTTCGAGGCTCTTCCCCCACCCCACCCCCGCTTGTTCTTTTCTCTGCATATATGGCTTCTTTTACATTTACTCCAACGAAAGCCTTTCGCCTGCGTCTTCTTCTAATGCAGATCGACAAAATTGGTGTCGAGTTCATCAGTGGCCATTGCGCTCTGACGCCTTAGTCGAGACTTTTTTCTGTTGGGGGGGTTGGGGGGCGGAGGAGTATTTTGGGTTTGTTTTGTTTTGTTTCTGCTGTTTGCTGAACTTAGACAGCGTGTCTTATTTTTAATTTTTAATTTACTTATTTATTATCCCCGCTTCCTTTGGGCACGATTCAGAGAACGTCAAGAACTTTTCAGCCGCATTAATCCCAATAGGAAATATTTCAGGATGTTCTTAAAAGTCTTCTCATGATGAGGGGAGAGCGCTTGGTTTTATTTTAATCAGTTTTCAAAAGTAGGGAACCCAATGGAAGAAGAGATGATGAATATTTCAAAGTTACCTTTTAAATTAAAAAAAAAAAATCCCTGTACACAAACTACATAAATTTATCCGCAAAAGGAGCTTCTGTTTTACTCTGAGGTCTCCCCAACATGCCTTCTTGCTAGGAGCTAGGAGCTGATTTGTAAATTATATCTCTGTTCCTCTGCAACAACACTACTCTTTGCATAGTCCCACTTCATTTCCTTGGGGCTTGCGCAAGAGAACTTCCCAGACTCCTAATACCTTTCCTAATAACTGTAAGAACTACCAAAAGCATCACGTTCCTCTCTAGCGTGATTTCCTGAAGTACCTTTACTTCGAATGCAGGTACTGTTGCTCATTATTAGTTCCTTTCAGCAATTATTTATTTCTCTCTTTTTTAAAAAAAAAAGCCCTATTTTATTGTGTCGATTTTCTCTTTTCATTCAGAGAGCCCATTCTTGAGGTTTAAAAGGCTCCCTGTTTAAAACTCGTGCTGTTTTGACGGACTTTCAGATCTTTCCCCCACCCCTCACTTCTCCTTTTTTCCCAAACCACCCGAAAGACTCAAATTCACCATCCAAAGATATTATATTTGTGAAATGTCCCCCTTTGTTGGAGCTTTTAACACCTTCTTATAACGAATCATTTGTTCTTTTCTCTTTAATTTTGATAGACAATTAGCCATCAAATATACACCAGTTGACTGTAGCCGAGCATTAAACTCGCCTTTATTTAACGCTAATTTAGCATAGCTGCTTTGTTTAACTTTGCCTCATAAGAACCAGGTTTTGTAGCAAAAGGGGGGGAAATAGGTGTAATTTTATGTGGGGCTCCGTTTCTTTTGGCCCTCTCCACAGCAAGCGCTTCCCCCCTTTGTAAGCCGTTGCGCTGGGCAGGCGCACCATCCCCTCCTTGCCCGGCACCTGGAGTCTAGGGGGGAGAAATTAGCATTGATATAGATTTAGTTGCAATGTAATCTCTTAAATCTGTCCAAGATTCGGGGAGATAATTACACTTTCACTGAATTGCCAGGGGTCAGCGTCTCTGTGGACCTGAGGAGTTGATTTACTAACAATAGTGTTACATAAAAAATGGTGTTTGAGATTATAATGCTAATAGATGCAGTCACTGGGGAGAGCAGGCGGACTAAAACTAATTCGATGGAACTTCGGTTTTGTCCCTCTCTTGTTTTGCTTTTTTATTTTTATTTTTTTCCCCTCCTTCCCCTCCACCCCCTTCCCTTACTTTACCAGAATTCAAATCACTTTCAGCATTTTAATTTCTAGGAATGAGCTTGGTAGCAATTACAGAGAACTGGAAAGGTCAATTTATGCTGTTTGGGGATAGGGTGAATCTCGTAGCTTGTCTTTTTCCATGATAGGTAAGCAGCCAGAAATAGGCACCAAATATACTTCTTTTATGCTTTATAAACTAAAATTAGATTGATTGGAGTGAGAGGGTGATAAGGCAGTATTTTTAAAGGGAGGGGCATGATTTTCCCCAGCTGAACAATTCTGGCTCTTGACAAAGGACAGATCCTAACTAGGCCTGCAGAAGCACTGCTTCCTATGTTGGCAGATACCTGGAGTCCTTTGGCTGGATTTGACCTTTTTGTGATCATTGACCAATGTCGTTTCCCACTGAGGGGTGTGGTGGTTAGGGAATCCCTCCATTTGGCTGCATTCCTTATCCCCATCCCACCCCCTCCTGACAAGAAAGTTCACTTCCAAGTAGATGCAAACTGGGCTGCAGATTTATCTCCTTAGTCTTTGCTGGAAAGAATACAAAATCAAGAAATCCAGCCAAGTGGATCTATAGTGAATAAAATAAGAAACAGACTTCCAAAACCCAAATATTTAGTGATCCCTGTAGTCCAACCTGCCTCCATCTGCAGCCCATCAGATCATCCAGCCCGGCCAGTGACCAAGGATGATGGATGGGTTGTGATCCAACATATCTGGAGGGCACCAGGAAAGATGCAATCAAATGACATGCCTCGAGACCGTAAAGTGAGCTAGGTGTCATTAGCACTGGCTCCTTCACACATGTATGTCCATTAGATGGAGGCATCCAGCAATTTTGACTAGGTAAATGCACCACCACATATCTAACCCTGAGAGCAGGACTTTCTCCTATCACCCAGCGTTGGGGCCTGGCTATTTTGCAAGGTTAATTACTTACACACACACACACACACACAAAAATCGTTAACCTTAATTTTCAAAAGCAGAGGTCATGTAGAAACGATAATATTCATCAAAATATAAAATAAAAGCAAAATATTTCCAAAAATGTATAAGGTCTAACAAAATCTAATCTGCATAAAACTGTGTCCCTCAAAGGCCTGTATTGCACCCCTCTGAGGCCTATGCCCTAGGCAGCTGCCAATATGGCCTAATGATGGCAGCAGCCTTGATATCCAGTCCAGTGCCGATCAAGGTTGAGCCAAATATAGAGAAGTCAACTTATTTACATGCATGTTTGAAATTGGCCCAATGTTGTGGGCAGGCTTCCAAACAGCACAGCAGAAAGCAGTGGGTGTCATTTGCTGGCCAAGAGGTCATATATTTGTCCACTCTGTGTATATGCTTATAGAATCATGGACTGATGGAACCGTAGAGCTGCAAGGCCCCGAGGGTCATGTAGCCCAACCCCTGCAATGTAGGAATCTCAACTAGATAGTACATGACGGATGGCCATCCAGCCTCTGCTTAAAAACCTCCAAGGAAGGAGAGTCCACCACCTCTCATGGGAGTCCGCTCCACTGTCGAACAGCTCTTGCTGTGAGAAGGTTCTTCCTGATGTTGAGTCAGAATCTCCTTTCTTGTAATCTGAAGTTCATCAGGCATCAAACCAATAGGCCTCAGAGCGATTTACTGCCCAGGACACCACAAAAATTAGTCCCATGAATTTCAGCTGAACCTACTTCCTAATGGGAATCAGCATCAGTTTCGTCCCCTTCGCAGTAACTGCAGCCGCTAAAACGCTTCTCCACCACGTAGCTCAAACTAATTCTTCCTTCTCCCATAGGCACAAAAGCACCCAGTTTACCCGCTTCTGGTCCTCTTTTTGCTGCCCTCTTCCACCGACAACCTCTGGAGGACTCCCCATTTAACCCGACTGTGATGTGGGCTGCTCTGTTTAGCACTGGAAGAGTCCCTTCTAATTGTAACCTAGTAGCCCACACCATAGAAGAGCAGGAGGTGAAGTCTGGCATTACTTTCTAGGATCCGTAAAGTCCATTCCTGTTTCATTCAGGGAAGAAAGGGCATTTTGTACTTGAAATAAAGGGGGGAAACTCCTGCCTAGTTATTGGCTAGAGGTGTAATGTCATGCACGTTGCTATTTAATTGGACTATTAATGTCTCCCTTTTCCATACCAGTGTCACTTGGCTCTCTCTCTGTGTGTGTGTGTGTGTGTGTGTGTGTGTGTGTAATGCAAAACAAACAGAACTTTGTAGGCTGAGGGAAAGGCCATGAAGATTTAGAGCCACGAAGATCCATTTACATATTAATGCACTCATTTGGAGTTACTCATCAGAAGCTATCAAATCTTGAGCCTCCAGCGCAGAAGGACTATAGGAAGCACCAGTCACGACTTTGGGAATAGAAAGGTGCCTGAACACTGCAGAACAATAAGCCAAATACATTAAGGTGTAGGAGACTCAGCATTACTCCAAAAAGAAAGCCCCTCCCCCAAAAAAGGTAAATTATCATTTCCTTTTTCAATGGCACTTGCTTCGGAGGATGCAAGCCTTAACCCCAGTTAGATTACTTGGGGTTTAACTGGCTTGTGAATTGGGTTATTGGAGAACCTTTCCTGTATGCAGTTACACCAGAGAGAGGGAAAGTGTTGTGTTTTGATGAAAATATGTTCTCTTCCAGACAGAACAGAAGATTTGGCGGAGAGACCGTATAAACTGAAGAAACAACTCAAAGCCTTCAGGCAGTGATAAAGTGCTCTTAGATTTATTTTTAATCGTCTTAAACTGATGCAGGCTCTCTAGAACTCCGAAATGGGGTGGCCAACTTCACTGGGCCGAGTGTGCCCAGTGATAAGTTTTAATATGGAACAGTAGCTTATACTAAGCTATAAGCCTTATTCAAGATCATAGGAACATATAACAGACAGTGGCTCATGTAGCTCAGCACTGCTTACACCGGCTGGCAGCGGCTCCGCAGGCTTTTCCAGACAAGGCGCCATTCCCAACCTTATATGGAGATGCACCCCGGGCCTTATGCATGCAACGCAGATGCTCTGCCACCGGAGCCACGACCCTTCGCTGCCACTGTGCGTTAGCAGGCCGCAGGGAAAAAAGCATCAGTGAGCCGGCGAGGGGAGTTTAAAAGTATCCCTCTCAGACGAGCGATTAAAAGCTTTGCACCGTTTCTAATCGCACGCCGCTGCCAAGGTGCAAAGCAAGAGACTCTGGCTCAGGGGACTAGAGGTTGGAGTTCCAAGAGACATGGGGAGATCGGGGCGCAGTCAGAGGCGTCTCCTATGCTCTTGTGAACAAAAGAGGCACTTTATGGGCCTGGCTAAAAACCGCACCTTCGGCTTCCCGCGCTGCAGGTGAGTAAAGCAAGATCAGGGTGGTGTTAAGGATCGCGAATAAATAGCTTGCAGGAAGAGTACTTATGGCTGGAGAAGCCGACGTGGCACCCTTCGGACGCTGGCGAACTACAATTCCCACCAGCCCAGCCAGCAAGGCTAATGCTCAGGTATCATGGGAGTTGTAGTCCCTTGGTATGGCGTCGTTTGAAATAAGGACCACTTGTTGGACTGGTGAAGGGCGAGAGTAGGATTCCCTCTGGCGTTTGGGAGGCAGAAATTAGGAGACATCCAGGAAGGAGGAAGTGACCCCCCGGCTGGCTGTAAGAGGCCGCCTAACTGAGCAGGAAGGCGGACGGCTTTGTGCCTGACCTCGAAATTCACCGCGCGATAGCGGGGCTTCAACTCGGCTCTGGAGGCTTCTTTCAGGACCAGGCCTCAGTCTGCAGAAGCAGCACACACACACACACACACACACACACACAAGCCCTGGGCTGTCGCTTTAGCCGCGAGGAGCTCTTCGGCGCCTCCATTTCCCAATCGGTTCCCCGCAGCGAAATCGGCGCCACTTCGCTTCTGCCGGCGAGAAGGAGCCCCGATCTCTCTCACGAACTTGCGGCCCGCGAGCGGCTCACTGTGGGCGCGGGGGGCCTGAGCCCGGAGAGGAGAAGCAGCAGCGCCCTTTCCTTCCCGCCTCCAGGACTCGGCGGGGCCTTTCGCTTGAACTCGGCCTGGTGCTGCGGAGAGAGGGGACCTTCGGGGCTCCTCCAGGCGCCTCCCTTCCCCGTGGCTGGCCTGCGCCTTCTCTCCACCCCAGCAGGGCCAGGGCCCCGTTGCTGCCTCGGGGAAATGCCCCGCCGCCGCCCACCCCACGGAAGCGAAGGAGGAGCGACTTTTCGGCCGCCTCTGCTTCCTCCGACGCGCGCAAGAAGGAGCCATGTTGGAGACCAGGCTCTCCGCGCTCCGAGACTTTCCTCGGCGGCTTGCTCCGCGCGTGGTAACTTTTGGAAGCCCTCCTCGCTCTCGCCCGAGCACTCTATATGTTAATGGGCAAACTTTGGGGAGGGGGGGCGATTTAAGGAGGCTGTGACAAGGGATCATTTGCCCTGTCAGCGGCTGGCCTCGCTGGCCTGAGCTCTCCTGCACAACGTGCCCGCTCCGCTCTGGGCTGTCAGCGAACAGCTTGCCAGCCACGCTGCCTCTTCTCCTCTTATGGCACGGAAATGACAAACGCGCCGTTTTTATCCATACAATTTGTTTCATTATTGTTGCCAGCACGAAGCATCACAATCAATCATAAGGAAGCCCAGTTGGCAGGTGTCAATCTTGGTCTGTTTTTGTACGTCTCAGTCTATATTTAATCCAATTACAAGGGTCAGGGAGTAAGTGCAAATCCCCTTGTTACAACTCACATCTTATTCAAGATTTAAAGTAAAAAAGTCAACTGGATCACATGGGCGCTTTGGGGAAGCTCGGATACGCTTGTGGAGGGCGGGGATCCTGGACACCCCCACTTTTTCTTTCAATGTGCTTCCTTTGTGCAGCAAGAGCTGCTATTATTATTATTATTATTATTATTATTATTATTATTATTATTATTATACTTATCGAGGGTCGAGGTGGCGTCTTCTGTCTTTTTTTATTTTTTTATTTTTTAAAAAAGGGAGTGTTTGTGTGCAAATGAAGTATCTTGTTATTTCGCTAAAGGAGAGGAGAAGCTTTAATGATGGGAGATCTTTCCGCTCGTTGCCCTTTCAAATACAATTGTAGATCGAACTCAGCCTTGTCACGTCGAGGAAAAGTGAATTTCTAACATCCAGGACGTGCCTGTCGACTTTCAGCGAGCTGCATCCAATCACCCCCAGGGAATTCAGCTAATGTCTCAGTCGGGGGAGAAAAAAGGAAAGGGGGGGGGAGCTTGGGGATGAGGGGCAGAAAAACAAATCAAACAACATTGGCCAGCATCACGCTTATTATGAAAATGTTTTAGAGGGGGGAAGTGGGGGGGGGGGAATAATACAAGACAAGCCGGGATCATGTTGGAGCCAAATTAATACCATTAAGAATCCTGAAGGGGGCAGGGGAGAGGGAAGGAAAACCCAGCTTATGGGAGTCGGATTCATCTCCCCCTCCCCCATATTATTTTCCTTACCTTCCCCTCCTCAGACTATCTTAAATTAAGGCTGTACTTTTACTTCTGAACTCCGTTAGGATCGCACTATGCCTCTTAGGAACTTTTTTTCCCTTTCTTCTTTTCAAACCTAACACGGAATTTCCCAGGATCTATCTACCTTCCTTCCTTCCTTCCTTCCTTCCTTCCTTCCTTCCTTCCTTCCTTCCTTCCTTCCTTCCTTCCCTAGGAGCGCCTGACAAACTAGAGAGGGAAAGTCAGGGAGCTGCAAACCTTCCGTCCTTGTCAGAATGACAGCGTTGCGTGTAACTTTTGGATCTTTCTGTTCTGCAAAACTTGGGCGCAATGGCACAAGCCTTCTGGCAATGTTTGAGATTCTGCCTATAGCTCGCTACAGTCGAAGCCCCCTGAAAAATCTCGCCTCCCGACTGGAAAGTCTGGCCATCCAATTCCAAGGGGGTTGCTTTCATTTGCAGAGGGAACCAACCTGGGCATGTTTACTCAGAAGCCAGTCCCAATAAGTTCAACGGGACATGCTCCCCAGGAAAGGTGCCTGTTAGACCTTGCAGCCTTTTTTACCGCCTGATCTGCAAAACATTATTTGAGAGCCGGTCCGGCAGATATCAAAGGGGCTGGACTTGCCTTCCCATCATGCGTTGAGGACAGGGGTGTCGGGCAATACTGTGATTTGCAAGTACTGAAAAATGCTAGGCGATGTTTTCGGAAGGTATGAGGAGGGAGAGCTGGTTAACAAGGTATCATGAGACCCAGGAAGAGAATTATTTCTCAACTTGCCTAGCCAGGCTTGCCGCCGGATTCTTGATGTCACCTAGACCTCCCTGACCAGGTGCAGTCAAGGAGGGCTTTTGTTATCGATTTGAATCCGAGCTGGATCCCACGTCAACACGGGCAAGCCCACCTAGGCATGATCTGTCCGATGACAACCCATTTCTCTTGTTGC
Organism: Podarcis tiliguerta; assembly: GCF_965153285.1. Classification (NCBI taxonomy): domain Eukaryota; kingdom Metazoa; phylum Chordata; class Lepidosauria; order Squamata; family Lacertidae; genus Podarcis; species Podarcis tiliguerta. The sequence goes on from NC_139534.1 coordinate 72,050,796, forward strand.
AGACACAGCTTTGCTTTACATCGGTTTAAATCATCCTAAAAGTTAGCCTGAAAGGCAGGTAGGCAGGTAGGTAAGGGACAGATAAAAAACAACAACAAGACATCCATCTCTGAAATGGAAATGTGTGCGAGAAAAACTAAAGACCAGGAGACAGCAGGGAGGGGGTTTGAGGTGTCCCCCCCCCGATGTTCTGAAATCAAAGTCCAAGGAGACCCAAGGAAAAGCATTTACTAAGTAATCGACTTATTTGAAAAAAAACACATACCTTGAGCAAGGGCACCAGATCCCTTCTACGGAAGCATTTCCCCCTTTTGCCTTCGATTCAAGCCACTTTTCTGCTCGTAAGATTTTCCCCTCCTCTGTGAAATTTAGGTTCGTCCCTGGCTTGTTTTATTTAATTTTTTTTCCTCCCCCTCTTTTTTTTTAATAAAAAAAAACAATAAACACCCTTTTCTAGCAGCTAGTCCTTCTCGGACCTTATTTTGCCGTCTGTGCGATGCCACAGTAAACAAATTGTTCTGATGTGCTTATTATTATTGCTCAAGTTCTGCTTGGGTAGAGAATTAAACCTCATTATTACAGCGCGCGTGTGTGTGTCCGTGTGTGTGTGTCTGTGTGTGTGGGTTGCGAATTGCTCCATCTAAGCGAACACACGGGGGTTTGGGGCATCCTTGTAGAGAGAGAGAGAGAGAAAGAGAGAGAGGCTTCCTATCGCTGTGTAAATCAAATATGTATAATGCTTATAAATTTGTAACACATTATTGTTGCCTCTTGCCTGCATCCCATTCAAAGTGGCTTCACAGCCTTCGAGCCTCCTGCCCATCAGAAAGGCTGAGCGGCAAAACGCCTCCATTGAAGGCAGGGCTCCGCTCCTTGCCAGCTCAGCGCCCTCATTAGCGCCTTATCTACCTCGACGGCATGTTAATTTCCCCTTAATGTTACTCTGAGAGAGAAAAGGGAAGTTCCCGTCCGCGTTTACACGGCGCCAGCTTTTTAGATCCTTGGAGGACGATTCCAGCACGTCGAAAGACCTGCGAAGCGGGGAGATCTCTCTCTCTCTACACAAACACACGTATTCCAGACCCAAACATTACCAGTTCAGGTGATGTTTATGCTCACTTTGAAGTTTGTGGGATTTCTTCCTCTCTTTCCCGAATAAGTTAGGAAATGATGACGGGGATTTCAGATCTCTCTCCCTCTCTCAAAAAACACACACCTCTTAGACACAGATGCACCTCTTTGTTTACTCCTGTTTTAATTTAGAAGGGGCTTAAGGGGCTACCCAACAGGAGCCTGGAGGGAACGGAGGGGAGGGGGTGGCAGAGGGTCTCCTCCCAAAGCCATGTCACTCCACGCCGCAGAGATGCGGAGTGACTGAGATTATGCTCGCCTGAAAATTTGTTCGAGGGAGGAAAGAGCGAGGAAAAGGCAAGCGTGTAATTAAACTGCCATCTGATCCGATGGAGGTGGCTGCGCTGTCCGAAAGATCGGGGGGGGGGGGTGGCTTTTCGCGCGCGCGCCCCAGCCCAGCATCCAGATCGTGCCTACCAACTGGTTTCCCTTTTCCAATCCGGATCGGATCCGGATCATCAAGCCACGCTGCGGCGTTTATCACCCGGTGTGTGTGCGCGCTTGTGTGTCCTGACTGCCTTTTTCTGTTTAATTCTCTCTCTCTCATACACACACACACACTCGCCGCCCCCGGAGCTCGGAAGGCAACCCGGGCAACACTCGGGCGTTGGCCGGGGGACTGTTTGTCTGCTCGCTCCGAAGGCCTGGCCAAGCAGACTTGGCTTCACGCCTGATCAGTTTCTGAAGAGCCGCGCCGGTTGGAGAGAAGGCAAGGCAGCACCTGGCCCTGCTTTTCGGAGCCATCTCCTTTTATTGACAGCCAGATAAGCAGGCGGGAGCCGTGGCGTTTCCAGCGCTTCCTTGGAGAACCCTGCTGGGTTGCAGGGAGCCCGGCTCCCTTAATGGCAGCAACTCCAAACAATCAGGCAAACACACTTTCTCGCCTGACAAGCCCTTGGCCACGGCTCCCTCCCTCCGTCCCTCCCTCCCTGCCTGCCTGCCTGCGTCGGCTCAAGAGACAGGGAGGCGGCGGCGGCGGCGCTGCTCCTCCTAGGCCAACCTGACCTGCCGCAGGGCCGTCGGGGAGAGCCTTGGCTTTCTGGGGGGGAGGAGGAGAGGAGGCAGGAATAAGAGGCAGGGAGCGGGTCATGGGGGGTGAGAAGGGAAGAAGATGCAGGACCTTCCTCCTAACCCCCTCCCCACCCCACAGCGCGCAAAGCCAAGCGGGCCAGAGCAGCCTGCCCAGAGGACGCTCTGTCTCCACTCTTACTCGGGAACATCTCTCTCTTCGACGAATTGAACTCCACTGAGACCCGCAGGCGTTTCCACGTGCGCGCCTTTGGAAGACTGGGGAGGTTCAGGCGGTTCCCCTTAGTCCCCAGAAGGGCTTCGTGGGCCTTTGTCCTAACTATAGGATCGCCCTCTTAGCCTGATCCCGAAACAGAGGCGCCACTACCAGGCTGGCCTTCCGTGCGCCTTACGGGTTGGCTTTCTATTCGGCCGCATTTGCCTTGAAGCTGCAGCCTGGTTTAGCATTGCAGGGGTTTGGACTAGACGACCCTTGGGGCCTCTTCCAACTCTACAATTCTATGAGCGTGCACCTACACCGGTCCTAAATCGAAGCGCATTCATCAAATGAACTTTCGCCCAACCCACACGCGAACTTCCTTCCGGTCCCAACAAGATCGAGATGTTCAAGGGTCCTTCTCCCAGCAATATGTGATCAACCCGGGATGCGAGGGGTTGATCCTGGCGGCCCATGGGCTGCCTGTACCACTGAGCCCAGCCTCCACGCCGGCCTTTATACTAGGACAGAAACCCCCACCAGCTCGGCAGGATTGACTCCCAAACAAAGATTCTTAGGATGGCACCTTCCACCAGCCGCCGCAGCCCAAAGACCACGAGTGAAAAGGTGCATTGGGCATCACAGGGCGCAGGCAGGAAGGCCTAAGGGTTCGCCGCTGGCCAATTCGAAATCCCCCTGCAGCTGCGATCCGATTCTGAAGCGCATTGCATTCGGAACAGATTGCTGGTGCTTTGGCTGGATCGGCTGCCTGTCCTTTCTTCATTCCTTTTTCTGCTCTGGAAATCTTTACGTAACATTGGGGGATAGACTTCCTTATAAGGAACCCGACTAATCCCTAACAGAAAACCCCAAAGGAGTGTCACAAAGCTCTGAAGCAGTTTAGAGCGTCAGGCATAAGTTCTAGGTCAGGGGTGGGTGGGTGGGTGCGCGCTCATATACATGCACACACACTCACACGTATGCATATATGTATACGCACCAGGGAGCTCAACGAAGCTGGGGGGTGCGGGTGGTAGACAGCCCTCCCTCGCCTCGCCTGTTAGATCAAGATCTGGTTTGCATCCCGATCCTCCATTTATTCATTCAGAAGTTAAATGGGTTTTAGCGGGACTTGTTCCTGGGTAAGTGTGCTGGGGATCGCAGCCGTAAGTGTACCAACAGGGAGACGATCCCTAAGAAGGAGAAGTGGGGAGCAACGCAGCTACTGGAAACAATGTAGAAAGAGAAGCTATCCTTTCTCGGCGGTGGGCGGTCTCCCCGACGGGTATTTCTAGATGTGTGGGTGCATCAAGGACGACTTATTCCCCACGCCTCCCTTTTCAGGGATCCGCCGCAAACAAAGCCCAGAGAAACCTTTGCCAGCTCCCGAGAGACCGACGCGCGGTTCAATCAAAGCTACAGCGACTTTCGGGCGTGCGCGCTTCTTTCCTGACAAACAAAAGTATTCACTCCGACAAGTGTGTTCCCCCACCCCACCCGTCCTGGTGTTTTTGCCTTTAAGGGGACAGGATGAAGGTGTCGAGGGGAAACCCACAAGTGTGCGTGGGGGGGGGGGTGTTACTATGCGACTAAAACTATTCTGATCCTCCCCCCGTAATCCCAGACCACGTTACCTGCTTGACGTTGCCTGCAGAGAGAATTCTGCCCCGGTTTCAAAGGAAAGAAGATCTCCACCGTTTTCCCCATAACTTAAATCTCGTGGGTTTCTTCGGAACATAACTCACCTTCCCAACCCCAATTGTTTACTCAGGAGAACTATCCAGTGGATTGTGTCCTCAAAAGTGTGAGCAGGGGGTAGCTTCCCTGCCCTTCAGAAAACATTGCTGGGCGACGGAACACTATTAGCTGCCTAGATAAAACTTCGTTTTCTCCAGAACTTTGAGGGAAATGGGACATGTTCGGTGTGGTTGTAAGAAAGGGGCCTTAAAGCCAGATGTTGATGATTATTCTAACACCACCCTCTGGGCCAAAAAAGTACGATGCGGCCTGGTCTCTGTGTAAAGGTTGTGTCAGCCCCTCTGAAATGAAAAGCAGCGCTATGGTCTTCTAGGTCCCATTCATTTCTGTGGGAAGGAGAGATGAGCGAGGGCGCCATTCTTCCATTGAAATAAGCGGCACTTAACTTGGGGCTTAACTTTAAAACGAACGCCCTTCGTTTTAAAAATTGATTAGAGAAAGGTGGGGAGGGGAGAAGAGAGAGATAGAAAGGATCCGCTGGTCCTCTTTTGAATCGCGGTTGGAAGAAAACCTCCACAAAATATCAACTCACCTCTCACACCTCGGTGTTTGAGGTGTTCAGTGATTCGAAGTGAAAGTCCTTGCGCAGTTTGAATTTCTCTTCCAATTTATTTTAATGATCGACTTTTAATAACTGGACAGCTTTACACAGTTATAAAATAAAATAAAATTTAGATCCAGACCCCTCTGAAGGCAGCATCGGTTGCTTGGGTGCGAATATACAGTATAAGCCTCGTCTTCGCCAGTGCTACAACCCAGTAGCCATCCAAAAGTACAAATTGGATTTTCCCCCTGACTGGAGCCCTTCCATAAACAGAAACCTAGGAACCAAGTGATAAAGGTTGATTTTATTGATAACTGAGCCGTGGGCAGAGTGGGGGTTTTGTGTGTGTGATCTGGAGCCTCAGGTAGAAAGACCCAGGCTTCGACTTTGGACGGTCACTGAGAGTCGGCGGCTCTGCTGCACCTGGTAGCTCTTCTCCAGAACTTCACACACACACACAAAAGTCCAGGGACATCTCTGCGTCCGCCGTGCCGAAGATGCTGCGTCATAATTAAACCTGCGGATTTTCCTGTATACACAGAAGGAAAGAAAAAGGAGAAAAGATCTTCCTTTTGTGCGGGTGAAAGACCGGGGGGAAGGGAAGGGCAGTCGTAGTATGAGGATCCAAGAGGAAGACAAAGGCAAAAGAACACTCAGAATCACAAATCATCGCTGTGATGTTTTTTTAAAGCATTATTATTATTATTATTATTATTATTATTATTATTATTGCAAGGGCCGTCCTCTGGACAACACTCCACAGACCACATATTATGGTAGAGTCGCTTCTATGGATCAGCCAGGAGGACCTTGTTTGGTAGTGGGATCTGACTATAATGAAACATATTTCTTTTTCCTTTTTGGATGGATGGATAGAGGTAGGCAGGCAGGCAGGAGCGAACAAGCCAGCATGGCTGGCCCACGTCCACGTGCGCCTCGCCTCTCAGCCCCTCCAATGGTCACGGGAAGGTGAATTATCTCCCGGCCCCGGTGAGCTTCTTGTTGTCTAAAATTTCTTATGAGCTCAGCTCTAACTACTGTCCGCCGTGACGTCACCGGGGCAGCCCAGCCAATGGGAGAGGCGCTGGCGCTGATATTAAGGGAAAGTTAGTGCAAAGCCAGGCACCCTCTTTTTTATTGTCGTTGACATTTAAACTGTGTGGCAGATTCTTATGTAGAAATTGGCGATCAAACCTGCCAGTTACCGACTCTCAGAGGCGCAATTGGGAACTCGCGGATCATGAGCCTCTGCCTGCCCTCTCTCTAACAGGTAAACATTTGATGCTCTTTATCCAGGCGTCGGGGGGAGTTGCCGGATTCCTCCTGAAACAATTGCCGCTGCGTTTGTTTCTCCCCTTCTCTGCCTCGTCTAGATTTCTTCCTTCCTTTCTTTCCCGTTCTTTCTCTCCCTCTGACCTCCTCGTTTCCATTACCAAGCCCAGGATTTATTTATATATTTTTTTAAAACTCTTATTTCCGCCCCCCTCCCATCTCTCTCAGCCTTGTGCGGAGTGTTAATTACAAGCGGCATAAAAAGGGGGTCACGCTGGCTCGTGACCAACCGCCAGGTTCGACGGGGCGCGCACAGAAAGCGCAGTGCCAACAGGTGGGAGGAAGAAAGAGGGCGCGGGGCAGAGAGTTGGGCTTTGGCGTGGCTAGGCAGACGCGAGGCTTGGAGCAGCCCTGATCTCTCCCCGCTTGGGCAACCGAGGCGCCTTGTATGGAAACACCGGCTCATGTGCTCGCTGCCACCGGTTTGGGGATGTGTGGGGAGAGGCATGGGGTGGGTGCGCGGGGGGGGGGGGTTGAGAGAGGAGGAAGAAGTTGGTCCTTGACCTCGCCCACGGCCTGCAGCCCTCGCTAGGGCGCTCCCGAAGTTCAGGCAAGGGAACGAAAGAATGCGGCTCGCATACTTGGGTAGCATTTCCAATCCCCAGACCGTGTGATTTGAGCTTTCCTTGGGAAGACCTAATAATTAACGATTTCCACTGAGGTAGAACGAAAAGGGGCTTCGGATTACGCACGCCCGGCTCGCCTTGAGCTTCTGGGCACTTCAGAAGGGACTCTGCAGCGCAGAGACGTCGGGGGCGTTTGGCGCAGACAGATCCACGGGTCCGGTGGATCTTTCGGGGTTTTGCGGAGTTTGGGGCTGGTTTTTTGTTTTTTCCTTCCCCCAGTCTGACCTCGAGTCCTGCTCCACTCTCCGGTCAGTTCACTCACGTGCCTGGTAGCCACTTGCCAACCGGGGTCTGTTTGTGAACCGGCGCAAATCCACACCCCTCTCTCCCCGTCCTGCATGGCTCTGCTCGCGGCGACGTCTGCGCTTAGGCGAGCCGGGAGGGGCTGTCCGTTGGGGCACCCACCAACTCTGGGGCGTCCCCACGTTTCCAGCAAGGTAATGTCTCGGCTAGATCATTGTTCGCAGACTGAAGCTGTACCGAGGGAAGAGTGAGCGGGAGGGGGTAAAGAATCCTTTACTAAGGCAACCTGCGAAGCGCGCTTTTTCGCGCCCGATCCACAAACCACTTCAGCCGAAATCGATACGCCTTCCGTTGGAGTTAAAACTGACGTTCCTTTCTAAGCACAGGTAAATCGGCCCAGTAAGACTTACTCCAGAGTAAAGGAGCTTTGGGGCCTTAGCCGGAAACGTCGGTGTTTTCAAGGCAGTCCCCTTAGAAATCCATAGGATTTGTTTCCAGGTGATGTGTTTAATGCTAGGCTGTATGTAAAAGTATACTGCTGAGTATTCCTGGTCTGCGTAAAATGCAGTCGGTGTATTATAAGGGGTGGAGAGAGAAGAGATTGCTGTTTTTCTGTTGCGCCTGTCATCTGTTGCCGTCAGGTTAACTGTCTCTAAAACTTTCTGCTTTGGGAACTGCTTCCTGGATCCGCGCGTTTAACTTCCTTTGAGGTTGCGGCGTGGTGATGGTTTTCTTTTCCATTAGGTTGCTCGAACGTCTGAAAAGGTGTGCGGAAATGCCCTGGTTGGTGCCTGGTGGAGCCTCTCGTTGTGTTTTTGTTTTTGCTTAACTCTGGATGGTTGGTTTGTTAGTGGAAGGGAAAGCAAGGGGAATTGTACGGTGCATTTAAGTTCAGAAACGCAACTTCGGCCGCACAATCGAAACTCCAATCTTAGGCACCCATTGTTTGTAGGGGAAAGTTCTGTTTCAACCGATTGGACTTACTCGTGAGTAAACAGAGCTTGAGTTGCGCCGGGAGAAGTCCGCACCGCACTTTCTGAGAAGTAAAACTCGGTATCCTGCGCGCACGGTTGCTTGGGAGTAAATTCAAGCAGCTGGAAATAGGAGGGCGCTTAGGATTGCAGCCCAAGGCAGGTAAATTGTGTTTTAGATTCTTCCTTCTCCTGCTCCTTCTTTGTACTTAATTAGAAAAAAGGGATTAGTAGGATAATGGCTCTCCCCTCCCTCCCTCCCTCTCTCTTTCTCTCTCTTTTCCATTCACTCTCCTGGATCAAGCTGTAAGACTTCGCCTTCCCAGCCCCTCAGCTCCTACACCAAATCCCTTAAGGTGCTTTGGCACCAAAAAAAAAAAAAAGGGGGGGGAGTCCACTTTAATCTCCACCGGTAAATGGACATTCTGGGTGAGTAATAAATCAGACACCCAGCCTCGCAGGTCCTCCTCCCTAATTAGAGATGTTTATTGGAGATTGTGTTTATCCAGCTGTCACGACGAGAAAAAGCTGTGACATAATTACCTCTGACCACATAGTCTTTTATACGCATATCTCGTTGACATCCAGCACCATCGGTTCGCATTAAAAATGACAAGATCAAAATGTTGATTTTCGCAGACGGGATAATATTTCTCCACCTTTACCTTAATTGAAATTCAGCTCGAGGGGAGGGACGGACTTGAGCGTCGGGCCAGTCCATTAAAAAAAAAAAGAACCAACCCACACATTCAACTTTTTCCCTTCAGGATAATTAAAAAAAAAATTTTAAATCTTTTTAATAAAAAAAAATCTGACTGAGGTAATGTTGAGGAAATTCTTTCCGTCCGTTTTGACTGCAAACCCACTCCAAAGTTCTTCGTTCGCAAACAGGCACAGGAGGGGGAAAAAGAGAAAAGTGAGGAAAGAAGCATAGTCTAAATTGGCATAGGCTTTTCAGGTGTTGCCTTCCACTCTCTCTCTCGAATTCCGGTGGTAAATAGAAAGGCAGCGGGGGAGATAGAGAGAAATAATGACACTGGTTTCGCTTTGAGGTGAGCCAGTGCTCCTTTCTAGGCGCGCAGTGCCGGGTTGGGTCCGGCGTGGGGTTTTCGGAGGCTGCAGTTCTGAGGGTCTCGCTCGCTGCCTTTGCTGCAGTTGTTTCTCTGGCAGCGTTTGTGAAACCATCTGCGTGTTTCTGTTAGGCGGCGATGATAAGCTAAGAATTGCTCTGTAATTTAAAATATATTTTTTGGGGGGGAGTCTGGCTTGACAAATATCAAGGGGGCGAGTCTTTTGATCCTTTCTGCCGCTGTGTTCTCTAGTCGCTAATAAAACTCGCATTGAGCTCCTTAGCGCCTTGATTAACAGGCAGATTAAGTGTTACTGGGGTTTGGAACAGCTTGTCCCAATCAATAGTGTTTAAAAAGCCCGTCAGGATGCGCTTTGCTGGCGAGTCCCCGCTCCCTTTCCACTTTTTTTTTTTGAGGGGGGGAGACTTTTCCAGCAAATCCCTTCGAAAAATCTACCAGACCAAGATAAATATCAAACCTTTCCTGGATGAAGGAGGGGGGAAAACATGGATGTTGTCTTTTCTTTCAGAGTCCATAAATTGAGTCCTTTTCTTGTCCCCTCCCCTTCGCCTTTATTTTTTTTTTAATCCTTCCACACAAAAGGTTGCGCCTTCTTGCAAAACGCCCGACGTAAAAGAGGTTAAATCGATTCCAAACTTTTTGCAGATTGCTCCTAAACTCGCCAAAGCTCCATTTAACTCAATGTCCGGCGCATTAGAGGTTTCAAGCGCTCTTTCTCCATATCCGACTCGGCATTCGGTGTCCGGGAGGCAAACGCATTGTAGTCTAACACGTCAGGGTTTGTGTATCTCTTCAGTGGGAGACTGAAGTGGACAAGAGGACTTTAAGCATTTTTCTGGGTATTAAAAAAAGGAGGTTCGCGAGCCAGATATTAATACAACAAGACGATCCAGGAGCACTGAACTGAGCGACTCCTGTTCCTAAGGAAGCGGAGAAGGGGAGAATTTTTTTATTATTATTTGTCCCTGACAAATAAATACCTACTTCTGCAATCAATGGCAGTATCGGGAGAATGAATCTAATTTAGTCACATTTCCTTGATATGTTTGCTTTCTGCGAGAAAGTAGTAGAGATGTTTGCTGTTTCTTTTAAGGGGGTGTAAGATTTTTTTGGGGGGGTTAAATTGCAAAAGATTATAATTTTTCAGTTGTAATTCTCTCATCTTATTATTAACTTTCCCAGTGATTTTGAATCCACTTACTGAACACCTGTGCCCTTCACAGACACACACACACACAATTCAAGGCAAAGATAAGTTTAATCCGAAGGCAGAGTGACTGATGCACCTGACATTGGTACATAAGGCGAGGGAGAATTAATCATATTCTCCCAATTCCACACACACACACACACCCCAAAAAAGAAAAAGAAAAGATATAAACCGGAATCCCTAGAGTTATTTCCCACCGCAGGAGTATTCCTAACTGCTCGAGACATTTCTGATCAACCCACTCTGAATCCACCAGACGCTCAGAAGAATGAGCCAGACTCTGTTGTAGTAAAAACAGGAAGTGGCACCTTCGAAATAAAGCCTAACAGACGGACCGCGGCATAAGCTTTGGTGGTGCAGATCCCTCTTCCTCCGAGGCAGGAAGTGTTATCCTCAGTTAGCACTCAGTTTACAGACAAACACGTCGTGCATCAGACTCCGTTGGCTCCCCTCCACACAGAGCTTATGCCACAATAAATCTGTTTGGCTTTCAGGTGCCACAAGACTCTTCGTTGCTGTTGCTGCCCGTCTGGTGTTCGTTCTTGCCAAATTAGAAAAGGCGCAAGCTGCCATCCTAGGTGCGCGCCTTTGGGGAGTAAATAAGCTTCCCCCCGCCCCATCCATCCACAATGACATTCCCGAATCTACGTGGAGTGCACGTGTCTACTTAGAAATCCACTTGGGATCCGGACCCTTGCTTCTCAAGTCCTCTGGTTGCGGCGGTCCCTCCAGGTCTGGTGGGCAAGGTGCTAAGGTGCCAACCTGGTGAGCATCAACTGCATTTGATTCTCCGTTCAGCGCTTATTTTCCCTCCTGTGGTCAAGAGAAATCCCTGGAGGAAAGGGCCATTTCTTTTCCCCGCAGCCAATCTACCCTGGCGCGCTCATTCCTCATTTCCACTTCACACGCAAAACTGGTGGGGGGGTAATCATCCCTTACCCCGCAAGAAGGACGCTTGAGTTTGCCACCCCACTCGCGACCATTTCCACGGCCTCATCCCTCCTTGCTCCATCGTGTGCCTGCCACTTTAAGCAAGTTAATTCTCAAGTTCAAAGCTGCTGACAAAAGACTAAAAAAAAAAGTAACAGGGCAGAGGAGTTTGGGGTTTCTCGTGTTTTATTCTGTTTTTGTTTTGTTTACACCTGCTTATATATACCTGGGGGAATCCAGGACGTGCTTTTTTAAAAAAACAAAACAAACAAACTTGTGTTGTTGTTTAAAAACAAAACAAAACAGAGCAACCCAGAGTTAAAATGGCGCCCTTCGAGTTGTGGCTCAACTTGGCAAGGACTTTTCCTCCCCCGGTCGTTGGAGAGCAGGTACTATTTCAAAGGCTCCCGGGGTTGTCGCTGGCAGCGCTCGCCCCCAGACGCTGCTTGCGAGAGCAAGTTGAGCGAAGGCGAAGGGCGAAGGGCGTCCCTCCCTGGCCGACGTGCGCTCTCGCTGCACGTGAGAACCTGCTCCCCTCGCCCGGATCTCCCACGCGCGCGTCTTCTTCCATCTCAGTTCTCCCAGCCGGATCCGAAGCGGGCTTCTTCCTTCCACGGCGCTTACTCCTAAACAAGCGCGCCTGGCCCCATTTCCCCCCTCTGCCCCGCCTCCTTTACTCTACTCCAGGACTCATCCCAAATTGTGTTTTTTCCCCTCGCACAATTTTTACACTTTTCTCCCTCGCTCTTTAAAACACACACACACTCACACACTCTCACTTCGCCCGGCTCTGTCCCTCCTCCCCTTTTCTCGCCTCTCCACGTCTTCGCAGAAATCCCACTTTCCTTTCTCACACCCCCATTCTACACGCCTTGTCCTCTTCCTCTCCTCTTTCTCTTTCACACATGCACATTGTCATGCAGGCCCTCCGCTCCGCTCCTGTCTTCCTCCTCCCTCCCTCCCTCCCTCTCTCTCCTCGGCCCCTCCTTCCCTTTCAACTTTTGCTTTCCTTGCTTCGGAGGCTCCCTCGCCTGCCCTCGGCCTCCCGTCTCCAACGTCCTGATAAATCAGCAGCAAAGCGAGGCACCCAATCTTTTTCTTCTTCACCTTTTGTGGCACTTTTTTCTCTCTCCTCCCCCCTTCTTCCTTTCTTCCCAGACTTGCTTCCTCTCTCCTTCCATTCCCATCTCTGCAATGACGTCAGATTATTCACCGTTTCCCTCCCCTTATTATTTCCTCTCCCCCCCCCCAGTTAAAAAACAAACAAAACAAAACTAGCGGGAGGGGGTGGAGAGGGAAGGGGCGCAAGGCCCACTGTGCCCTGGGGGAAATAGCAACAAGATTACGGCTTCTTTATTCTGAAGGAGCAGCATATAAGGAGGTGCTAATCCAAACGAAGGCTAATTGAATGGTTGTAAAAATGAAATTTGCCTGAAGATCTGGACGTGTCCGTCCCCCCTAAAAACAAGCGTCATGAGTTCTTTCTATTTCCCCCACTTTCTACCCTGTTGTTTTGCCCTTTTTTGCCTTTCCACTTGAGGAAAGTATTAAAAAAATGTTTGTTGGACAAAAAAGAGAGAAAAGATTCGTCTGATTTCCAGAAGACTAGAAGTCACATTAAACAAAACAAAAATCCCCAGGATCTCAGGGATTATTTTTGTTATTATTCTTATTCTCTTTGCGATTTTTTTTTTTAAGAGGGAGAGATTTTTCAGACAACAGGAAGAAAAGAAAAGAAAAAGCTTTGCAGAGGTCTAGCTTGAAGGAGCGGGGTCTTTTCAAGACACTTTGCTAAACTATCCCGCAGCGGCAACTCTATGCGGTGAAACCCGCGAGGCAAGCGAGACATTGGCTTGGTAATCTATGTTTTCTTCCCATTTTGATCTCTCTGCAAAGATCTCCTTTGGCGCACTTTGAAAAAGCCTGCGCCCGCTGAAGTCAACAGCAAAGTTCCCATGGAGTTGAATGGAGCAGGACTGCCGTGTAAGATTTAGCCATTGATAGCGGGGACTTTGCAGAAATTAGTAGGGTTCCAATGTATGGGAGACACTTCAAAAATAACAGTAGGCCAAAACGAAAGGATACTAAATTTAAACACAGAACTAAAATTGTCCAAACACTACACACACACACACACACACACACACACACACACACAGCCCTACACCTCTATCTGTAGCAGCATCCCAGCTATGAGAATTCTCAAGTTTCCTACCTACCTTTTAAGGGGAATCCTATTAGAATGTCCCCGTGTGGTTGGTTTTTTTCACCCCAGCTTTCCATCATAGTTATTCGGCTCCGATTACATTGAAATAAAAAGGATATTTCCAGCAAGCGTGGAGGGGAGTGCAGCTCGCCTTAGGCCTGAACTATTGTAGCTGGAGGTAAAAGATTTGTCCAACCCACCGGATCTCTTTCCTTCAGCAAACTGAAGTGGCCTGGGTTATCGATGCGGGCTGCAATGTGGGATAGAGAAACAAATCAAAAATGGGGGGGGGGCAATGCCCGGCTGGGGGAAAATCTGGATCAGCAAAGGAAAGAAGAAAGGGAGAGGGGGGTGGAGAGAGAGAGAGAGAGAGAGACAGAGAAGTCTTCCTGAGTGGCGTTTGCAGAAGAATGTCTCAACCCTCCCAGCTAGGCTGGGCAATGCTCTCTGACTCTTTTCCCATTTGCTGCAAAAAAGACACCAAAAACTTTGGAACCGGAGGCCTGAAAAAAAAAGAGGGGAGCGAGGAGAAAGTCCTGATTTTAAATCCCAGCCTTTCTTTGCTGCAGCCTCCTCTCTTTCCCCTAAAAAAATTAAAATAAATAGAAAGCAAGACCCATAAAAGCGCAGCCCCACACATTAGTGGTAATCAGCATCAAGGCAAATTGGCACAAGAAGGAAGGAAAGAAGGAGTTTGGAAGAAGATGAAGAAGGAGGGAGAGAGGGAGGGGGACACAGGGAGAGAGAGAGATCCACGCACATCCCAGAGAGGAATCGCCCGGTAGTCTCTTAAGAGCCCATTTTGTGCTATTAGGGGCCGCGGTAGCTTCTCTGCAGGGCTGGAGATGACAGTGCATGACGGCCTGGCAGCCCATTATCCAGCTCCTATTGAGGCGTCCTTTCACTCCCATGCAAACTCCTTGGCAGAGTCGTTTGTCTCCTCATTGTACTTTATTGAAGAATGCAATGGTTGTCAGGGCCCTCATTCAATCGCCAGCCACTTTATTGATGAGCTCTGACTTTTAGCACTTTTCACATGTCAAGAGAAGTCAAGTGTATGCGGGGCTACGACTTCATTTTATGCTTGGCGCGTTCGTGTCCCACCCACCCCCACCCGAAACCCTTCCCCACTTTTTTTGCCTCTTGGAATTTCTGGGGCTTTTTGCCTTCTTTCCTCCTCCTCCTCCCCCCCCCCGTCGCCTCCGTGCCCCCTCCCTCCCTCTCTCCTCCTTTCCCCTTCCCTCTTTGTGCAGAAGTTCATCTCCCCCACCCCTCCCCACTCCCCGCCTCCCAGACCACTCGCCATAAACGATCGGAACACCCTGAGCTCAAACTGGTGCTGCCAGTGTCACCTTAAATGCAGGCGCGGAGGGGTTGCTTTGGAGTGTACTGAGGTGTGTCTTAATACTCCGCCATTCAACAAATGAACTTGTGGTGGTGTGTGGTCAGAGAAGCAAAGTCATTTGCTTTCCTTCGGCCCCTGATTTCCCTGGCAGGAGAGAAAGAGAGGGAAGGAGGGAGGGAGGGAAAGAGAGAGAATCGCCCAGCGCACATGAGTGAGCTAAATCTGGTGAGAGCAACAAGCAAAACCCCCCTCTCCAACACACACACACACACACGCCGACCCTTGCGGTGGAGATATTTTAGCACTCCTCCCTCCTCTCTTTCTCCCCCTCCTTGGAGTGTCTGCTAGAGAGAGGTGGGGGGGGGGGGAGAGAAACACAACAGCACTTAGTCAACAAACGGCACGTGGAAGAAGTTTGGGTGTTTGGGAAAGGACTCTTCAGGCCCCTTCACGAAAGTCCTCAATACACAAAGTAAAGTGTGTATTTGCTCTGCACTTTCCAGGCAGCGGGGAGAGAGAGAGAGAGTTTCCTTTCTCCATCACATTTCGAGGAGAGAGAGGAAAGGGGGGGGGGTGAGGAAAGGAGGGGGGAGGGGAGGGGGGAAATACCCACACACCCAACTGTGGACTTGGCTACCTCCAGGCGATTCCCAGTTGACAAAGCGCCTGTCTCCCAAATATTTATGTCGTTACCATTTGAATGTTATTTTTTCCTTATCTCCATTGTCTGCTGGGAGCGAACTGTTTAAATGCAAATAGTTCGCCCCCTCCCTTTCTGTCTCTCCCATCCCACCCCTCAAACACACACACACACACACACGCCCGCCCGCACAAACCTAGATCGCCTTGGAAAGAAAAGGGCAGCCCTCGTTTTTATTTTTCCGAGCGACGTTATTTATTTACTCGAGGCCCTATCTCGGAGGAAATGGGGCGAACAGAGGGGATCTCTGAGGTGGGGAAGGAGGCAAAGAGGCAAAAAATAAAAAAGTTCAGCCGGGAGACATGACTGAACCCTAACCAGGAAAACATTGTCCCCCCCCCAAAAAAACACACACACACACGAAACCTTAGCGGAGGGTGCCTGTCCGCTCACCGCGCGTCCCGGAGCCTCGCATTTGAGCCCAGGGATGGTGGAAGAGGAACTCAGGGCAAAGAGGGCTGGAGATGGGGGGGCGGGTGTAGGGGGAGAGAGAGAGGTCGGTGGAATCTAAGCGAGGAGCTGGAGGGGGGGGGGAGCAGGAGAGAGAGAGAGAGAAGCCAGTGCATTCATATTCAAACAAATGGGCCAATTGAACCAGGCAGTGCGAGTGAGCGTCCAATCGGCAGCTAGGAGGCAATGGCGTTGCTTTGCATAAAGCAATATTTTGTGTGGGAGCGAGCGGAGCATTTGCATGCGTGGAGTGATTAGTGGGTTTGAAAAGCGAGCCCTGGCTCAGCCTCATTTCCCGCTCTGGTTCAGGCGCAGGGAGGAAGTGTTTTGCTGGAAGATGATGACAGAGGTCAGGCTTTGCTAATGGGCCAGTGGGGAGCAGGGGAGGCGAGGCAGAGACCAGGCGCACACATACATTAATACACTTGAACCATCACCAATCAGCATAGGTGTGCTCTGTCTCTCCCTCTCTCCCTCCCTCTCTCCCCCCTACTTCGCTCACATCCTCTTTCTTTCTCCCTCTCCAGTCAGTGACAGCCCATTTTATTGTCAATCTCTGTCTCCTTCCCAGGAACTCAAGATCACACAACCAGCAGCTTCAGTGGAGAAAAACTCTTTTACTGGCAACCCTTTTTAAGGCACCATCATTTCAAATCAGGGGCGCTTTTTAAAACTATTGACAGGAGCTTTGACAACAAGACAGGATGCCTCAGAAAGGTGAGTCTGCTCGTTTCTTCTCCTCGCTTCAGTTCATTTTAATATTTAGACAGGTCTCTCCCTCTCCCCCCCCCCTTCTCTCTCTCCCCCCCTGTTTCGCTCACATACACACCATTTCTTACATTCCGGGAAAGGATCGAGATGCCAGTCTCAAAGGCTTCCAAACTTTGTCCTTTTCGCTCCAGCCTTCTTTCTCCTCCTCTTCTTTTTCCTCCTCTTCCTCCTTCACGGACCGACCCCCGCCCCTGTTTTCTGAGAAAGCATCTATCTCTCTCTTTCTCTCTTTGGATAGCAACAGCAGCAGACTCGCCCGGCCTTTCTGCTAGACAGAGCCCCACGAAAGGCTTGCTCCGTTTGGCACAGTGCGATAGAGACGGCCAAAGCTGTAGGGATCATCTGAGCGCGCGCACACACACGAGAATGCATCGCACCTGGTTCCTATGAGGGGCATTTGTTGTTGCGGTTGTTGTGAAGGAGGCGTTATGGACCACACGGCGTTGCTTGGCCCCTTGCTTTCTTGGGAAGCTGGGTCCATCCAAGCTCAGTGTCTTTATTCCCCGCTTCTTTTCCTTGGTTGCTTTGTATCTCCGTCAAGCTGAAGCTGTGTGTGCGTATGCGTGTATGTTGATGAGGGACTTTCGTTTAGGCAACTCTCGCTTCTCCCTTTATTTATGTCTATATATCTCTTTTCCCCCTCAATCTAACCGGCCTTAAGGAAATGGGGAAGAGAGAGGCACGCGGGCCGGCGGGGGGGGGGGGACACGACGACACACAGAGTCACATTCTAGGCCAAGTCAGGTCTCAGTAGTTGTATCCGGGAAGGTCTGAGCGGAGCTGAAGGACTGTCACTCTCAATCAAGCAGCCGCGAGATCTCCCCAAACTTGTCCACGACGAGACTGGGAATGAGCAGAACTTTCTAACTTGATCACTACCTGGCTCGAAGTACAAACTGTTTAAACAAAAACAGCCACACAAAAAACAACATTTCTCTCTCTGCGCTCTTTGCCACCCCCCCCCCAGCACTTCACTCAAATCTCCGAGATCGTTTAAGTCTCCTGAGTTTTGCGCTCCAAAGAATCTGCGATCAATAGCTCCCCCACCCCATTCTCCACAAGTTTCTAGGCTAGAGAATGTTGTCTGCTTCCTTTTCAAGTAGCAAATGGGTTTTTTGTTGCTGTTGTTTTGGTTTGGTTTTGGATTTTCGAAATCTCATTTCCTTGTTGGGTGGATGTTTTGAAGTTTCGCCCAGACTCACGAAAAATGCAGGGCAACCCCAAAAAAAGTTCACTCCCTGCCTTCTCGCTTCTTCAGAGTTTCCACCTCTACCGCCATACATTGAGGCTGAGATTTTACGCACACTTTAATGTGAGAATAAACGTCACTGAAACAAAAAGCATTTCTGAGTGAACTTGCATAGGCAAGGGCAGCACAAGTGATCGCTTCAGGAGTGCAAGAATAAACTTCTGTCTGTTTTCTTTAACTCTATTTAAACTAATCTAACTAGGGGGAGAGAATAATAAACCGCTGGCGTCTTCAAATCAGGGGTTTAAAATACGAGGGGAGAAACTCCTGATGCGACCAGGCTTACAAATAAACTTTTCAGGCCCAGTCGAGAGCACCGAGCAGTTCCTTCCAGAAAGTGAAGCCATTCATTATGGCTGGAGGCTGAGCGTCTTTATAGGCCTAAAATAATAATTGTGGTCTTTGGCAATAAATTTTTATAGCCGGTGACCTTTAGCAAACGTCTCCACGCCAATGGATTAGCGTTTATCTTTTGCTTATTCGGCCCGGGATTGTAAACGTTTGTCATCTTAATAGCTAATTATGTTTGCAGCGGAGGGGAGGATCAAATCTCAAAGACGATCAGATTAGATCCAGATTTGGAGATTTAAATAGGAATTTGCAGATTAGGCCTAGCCGGACCCGGGAGACGTTGCGTTTCGCGTAGGGTTTGTAATCTCACCGGGATATTTGATCGAGGCTGCTCTCTGCCTACCTGCATCTCTTTGTGAATAATTTCATTTTAAAAATTCAGTAAAAAGGAGCTACTTTCTGGCAAAGAGAGAAACTCCACCATTATTGCGCTTCCGGGTGGGGGAAGGGAAGAAGGGTCGGTTTTGCTGGTGGTTGTAGAGCTCAGTCCACCTTCTAATTAAAATAGCCCAAAAGCCCAAATCTCTCTCTCTCTTTTATCTCTTCACTCCCCCCTACCCCAATTTTGCTGTCACGGATTCATCAGAATAACGCCTCGGTTTGTTTGTTGGTGTCTGAAACCAGCTAGCCGTCTTTGTTTGTTAACACCCCAAATAAGTGCCAAAGTGAGTTCCTTAAAATGCATTTCGCCAGTTGGTATAGCAGAGACTGGGAAGTGTTCACAATAACAGTCCTCCGCGCGTGGGCGAAAAAGGCTCTCTCTCTCGTTGCTGCTCACGCTTCGGCGTCTTTCTGTCTTGGAGCGGTTGTTCTGCGTGCAAGCGTGTGTCCCGGCAGACGTGTTTGGTGTGTTAAAGGGGCGCCTTCTGGAAACTCTGGGCGACTGGAGGCACCGGCTTTTTCCGGAGAAGGGTCCAGGGCGCTTGGCTCGGCTGCTAATCAGGTGCCTCTCCAAAGCGGAGTAAATATTTACCACCGCGCGCCTCATTCACGCTGCGAGAGGAGTCCTTGTTCCGTGTTGATTTTCTTCCCCCCCTTTTAATGGGACGTAGATGTCTTTGGGGGAAAAAGCACTTTAAAAAATCATACCGGAGTCGTTTTGGACCCGGAAGAAGATGCCTCTTTTTCTATGTAGAAAGAATAAAATTAATATTCATTATAGCCTGGAAAGAGAAGAGATTTTTTTAAAGCTTCCCAAAAAAATAAAAATAAGGGGGGGAGGTTTTGGGGGCGAATAAAATGAAGGCTGCCACTATTTCATTATTTTACCTCCTCTCTCTCTCTCTCTGTCTTCTCCCCCCTCTTTTTTTTAAAAGCAAAACCTCTTGAATAGGTTCTTTATTGTAATTGTCTCACCCCAATTGAGCACCCCACTGCGCTGTTGTATCTTTTTACAACCCCTAACAACTCACACCAGTAACATAATTACCTCCAGATATTTATAACGAGAAATTACTTTTCTATTTTCCCCCTGCTAGGCTGGGAACCTAAAAAGAAAGCGCTGGGACCCAATAAATAAATACATGCAACACAGAACATCAAGAACTGCAGAACTTCTTTTGTTGCTGCATTATTCCTCGTCTTATTCCTCAAAAGGCCGGTTTAAAAACAAAAACAACCCAAGGCAGGGCTTGGGACTGGCCAGGCTGCGTGGGTCAAGGCGGGCCCTACAGAAGGGAGGAGGAAGGCCGCTGTGTGCCCCCCCCTCCCACCCGCTCCTTTGTAAGTTGGAGGGTTGTTGGGAACGCGGAGTTGGGAGGCTGCGCCGCGGCCCGTTTCGGAGGAGGCTGCCTGGCTGGGGTCTTGCG
This sequence comes from Podarcis tiliguerta, assembly GCF_965153285.1. Lineage (NCBI taxonomy): Eukaryota > Metazoa > Chordata > Lepidosauria > Squamata > Lacertidae > Podarcis > Podarcis tiliguerta. The sequence continues at coordinate 72,070,737 of NC_139534.1, forward strand.
CTCGGCGTTTGGGTAGGGGAGTAAAATGGAGGCCATTGTTCGCCTTCTGGAGGCTTTGTATTCCCAGCCCTCACCCCCTCCTGGCCTTACTTTTTAAAGCACTGAGGCGAGGTAGACAGCGTGTGTCACAGTACAGTGAAAAAGGGGAAGATCTAAAGACCAAAAAAGAAGTTAATCACAATAAGTGGATTTCTCTCTCTCCCCCACCACCACCTCCCCACTTCTCTCTCCCTCTTCGGGTTTTGTTTTTTTCAGGATGGTTAGTAGTGCCCCGAAAAGAATCACCAGAGTGAAGTAGCTCCCAAAACATGTGTGGTTTAAAAAGGGAAAGAAGTGCCCCAGCACATCCACCCACGCCCCATGCAAGAGAGCAGGATTTGCCCCTAAGCAACCTGGAGAGGTTGCAGCGGGGGTAGGGGGACCCAGGGAGAGAAAGTGCCAACAAACTCTGCTGGCCACCTCTTTTCAGAGAAAGGGTCCTTTGGCCCCAAAGTGCAGCGCGAGGACGTCGCGCCGGCTCCCTTCAGCCAAGCCAAGCCCAACCAAAGTCGAGGTCCTGTTTGTAAATACGGACACAAAAGGTGTCACAGATCAGAACTCTTTCCTATGGGCAGGAGGCGCTCCAGTAAGGCGTGCTGGAAAAAACTTGGGCATATTTTCTCTCCCTCTCTCTTTCTCTCTCTCTCCCTCTGTGTTGCTGAATCTTTTGAACTGCCTTTCTCTTCCCACCCCCACCTCCAAATGCGAGGCGGCTATGACTGGGGTGGGTGGCGGGGAGGAGGTTAGGGAACGCAAATTTAAAAGTGCTTAATATACTTTTAATATACTTTCCCCCCTCATCCTAGCGGGAAGACTTTAACAAGCGCTACGCAGATGTGTGAGTCGTTAAATTGCCAGAGAGGAGAGTCCGCTCATAAATCAGGCAAGTTGGAAGCACCTTCTACTTTCCCCGTCCCCGTCCCCACACACCACTAGAAAACTTCTCGCACTCCGACCCATTTTCCTTGGTGCATCACGAGCCCTCACTTGCCACAGCCAGTTTGCCGAGGAGAAGGCCACGGCTGGTTTCTGTTTATTTATTTATTTATTTTTTAAAAGAACTAGACTTGCTAGGTTGAAACGTTTCCAGGTTTGTTGTTACATAGGCTCTGGGGCTGGGAGGGTTTTCGCATATCAAAATATATATAAAATATTTGACATCATTTGGGAGGCCAGCAGAAAGCAACGAGGCCTTGGAGACCTGGGCACTCAGCGCAGCGCAACTACCTGCCCGCGAGCTTCCCTCCCCTGATTAAAGCCTGTTTTATTACTCATAGAATCTTATCCGCGAGCCACGTGGGATCTTGCTCCATCAATCCACCATGCAGAACAGTAAGTGACTCTCCCTCTTATTTCACGACTCTGCCGGCTTGAGGATGTCGATGTATTATTGGGGTGGGTAGTGTTTGTGTGTGCTGGGCGGGGGTGGGGTGGGGTGGGGGTAGAGAGGCGGGGGAAGGTATAGAATTTCACATTTTCAAAATACTAATCATAGCAGAAGTGGCTCCTTCTGGAAAAGGGGGGTTGTGAAGCTTAGGAGAGTTACAACACCCGGCGCTTGGTGGCTGCCATTTGAGTCCTTCGCCTAAGAGAGATGCAGCTGGTAGTTCTTGCAACAGGAAACGGTGTAGCGACGCGCTCCTTTTCCCGAATGGAGATTTCCGAGGCCGTGATCCGAAGCACCCTTACTTGGGGAGGGGATGTAAGTGCCCTTCTCGTTTCCATGGGACTTACTTCCAAGTAACTGTGCTTGGGAAGATGGAGGCGTGAGCGAGCTGCTTTGTGGATGGCGCGTCTGGAGCGATTGGCCACCCATTGAGTGTGGAATTGACCACTCCAGAATCCCACTGCTCATGGATCGGATCTGCAGTCACTGGAGTAAATCAGCTCTTTGTGAGTGGGGATTTTTTTTGGGGGGGGAGGGTGTCGATGTAAGGAAAGTCCTCTGAATGGGAAGGGAAGACCTGATCGGATCATTTTCTTTGGTCTTCTGTTGGTTGGACTCTCCTCACAAAATCTCGCGGTGATGGAGTCTCGATGACCTAAATGTCTGGCGCAAATTACTGGCGCAGGGAAGCTTGTGTAGATTTGAAAATTCTTGGGGCGAAAAAGGTAGATGGATTTAAACAGATTTGTAACCCAGGAGGAGAGATCTACTGGGTTAGGCGAGAGGTGACAATAAGGGGACAGTTTGTTGTGGTGCAGTTGAAATAAATCGGAGTGGCCGCGGGAAAGTCCGCCGAGAATGCAACTCGATTTAATCCTCCCGTGAGAAAGCGCAACTTTTCTGGAAGCCAGTCTCATTAAAAATCGATCTGATTTGTGCAAGTGTGTTTAGGATTGCGGCGATGGGTGCTTATAGATCCATCCTGTTTGATTTGTAGAGGCTGGCAAAACGGAAAGGTTGGGAGAGCCCCCCAATAGCTTCACAGTTTGGATGTGTTGACATAATAAACTCCCGCGCCGTCCAGGAGGCAGGGCAAGCGAGGGTCACCGAACCCGGATTCAGAGAACAGTCGCGTCTGTCTGTGGTTGTTTCATTGCAATCAGTTCCACCATGTTTCGAAGCCAAGGAGACCTCGAACTGGAATTAACTGCCTCGATCGGATTTTTATAAAATTAAATAAACCAGAACTTCCCTTGATTGCACACAATCAATCGTCCGCCAAGCAAGTTGCAAATGCGCAATAAGTTCCCACGTCACTAACCGTGTTGTGTGTTCTTCTGGCTGGAGGAATGTGGGGATTTGGGGGGGGGAAGGCGAATGTCAAAGCGATCGAGACTGAAGGCCTTGGCTGAGAAAATGTTGGTCACTTGTGGTCTGGGGCCGGGGCGGGCTGGGCTGGGAAGCGAACCCTGGAGCTGAACCCACCAGACTTACTGAAAACTCAGGAAGATGAGAGATTTTGTCCCTTTCAATCGTCTTCCAGACCAGCTTGGCAGCAGCTGCTTAACGGCTCCCTGATAAAACTGTGCGCTTGGATGTCAAATTAATAGAAGGGAGACCCTTTGCTTCCAGTAGGATTGCCTTCCGAGAGGACTTGGTTTGGCCAGGCTGCGTGTGAGGGACGCCCTACATAGGCCTGTCTTGCTATCCTCTCCCCACTCCCGAGAGGGAATCCCCAATGACAGCGGCTTCTCACAAAGCGCCCTTATTTGGACGTAGATTCCTCTAGAAGCCAAGGGACCGGGCGCAATCCCGCCACACCCCCAGCCCTCTTTGTGTTTGGGGGAGCCCGATGGCACCCACAGTGGATCAGCCCACTGGGATAAGGTGTCAGTTGCGTAGAGCTCGCAAACAAAACAGTCCTTCTCAGAGGGCCGTGTCTGGATTTCCAAGCGAAGTCTCGCAAGATTGCGGCAGTTTGACCCGCACTCTGGACCAGCAACTCCGCTGATTTTCAGCGTGTTGGTGGAAAGGAAATCTGTGACACTTCCTAATAAATATATTTAGGGCGCTGGCCGAGCAGATCAGCCGCCTTCCCGCGGACTTTGATTGGGAAATTAAGTCCCGTCGACTTTCGTGGATGTAGGGAGGTCGGATGGGCTAAGGAACAATCCAGCAGTCACAAGGGATGCACTTTTAAGTTCTCAGGACTCCACCAGAGAGTTGCAGCATCTGCTTAAATCTCTCCTGCTGGGACCAAGGGAGACTTAAAAGTGCATAGCTTTGGATGGATGGAACTGGGCCTGGTTGCCCAGAAAATGCCCCTTCCGTAAGATAATGTTGAGCTCGGTAGCGAGTTGCTGTCATGTTTAAAGATTCTGCTTTTGAAGTCAAAAGCCGGCCAAGTATTTCTTCCTAAAGCGAAGATACTTCAGAGTTTAGTTGACTCGGCCTGGGCTTTAATTCTGGCCTTTCGCGCAGGATCCGGGATTATCAGGATTTCTTTAGCTGCCACTCTCTTTACTTGGGAATTGACCCTACTGAACTCTGGCAGGACTTTCTTCCGAGTAAGCGGGGCCGGGTCTTCATGGCCGCTGCCCTTCTTCGTCTCCCTTTGGCCGCCAGTCGCGTGGAAATCCTTGGCGGGGATTCCCTAGCCAAAGGCGGTTCGCTGTAGAGCTGCTGGAGTCGGCTTTCCGAGGCCCCACTCGATTTCCTCCTAGGAAGGGCTTGGGGGTCCTTGCAGGAAGGTTGGCGCCCTGCGCTCAGCTCCGGGACTGTGGGAGAAGGACGTGGGGTGGACGCATTTCTAAGCATACAAACCGGATTGTGGGGACCGAGTGCACCTTTAAATTGCCCTGTGTGTTGGGATTCTTTCGGGCGATTCCCCGTGGCGGACCGTGGCAGCGTGATGATAAACTTTTCCGCTCGGGAAGGCCTGTATTTATTCTGTTGCTTCCTTCTCCTGGGGTCTCTCTTAAACCGACGGCTTGCTAAGCCTTAGAGCTGATCAGAAAGAGACGCGGTCAGGGTGGAGCAGGGAGACAGGCATGGAGGCCGAGCCCTCCTCTCTCCTAGCCGGGGCCCTTGGCCTTGAGGCACAGCTCATCCCAAAGTGTTCCTCGGAGGGCCAGAAGATGCCTCGATGCCGGCCCTTGGCGCTCGTTTTTTTCTCCCCCTCCCCTTCAGCCCGTGCAGGAGCGGAGCAAAGAGATCCCGTGAAGCCCGGGTATTGCGCAAAGGTCGCCGCCGGCTCTGCAGGCTTTGTGCGAACAACTCTGGGTGTATGTGGTGCCGGGGCTCCAAATTGACACCATATGCTTTCCTATTAGAAGCCTAGCCCCAGAAAGGCGAGGCGCTTAATCGTTGCCACTGGGCTCGAACTGCCTCCCCTCTCCAGGGAAATTAAGGCATTGATTAAGGCTTAACCTTTTTACGCGCAACTTGGGAGTTTGGCATTCCTCGTTGGGCCGCGCGCAGAGATACATTTCTGGCGGGGCTGCGGGCAAAGGGCCTCTTCTCCACAGCCCCATGCGTGTGGGGGAGTGGAAGAGGAAGAGGGAGTTCTCGCTCCGTGGATCCCCAGGCCCCAAGCAAACATCACAGCCACGGGATTGGGAGTCCCATTGGTTTCCGTGAGAGAGAATGGAGCACGTGCTCATCTCTCTGAAACACCCCCCCCGCCCCACCACCCCTCTGAGAAACAATGGGCCTCTGATAAGGGCTTGCCGAGGCTGGATCGGGTCCCTGAGAGTCTGGAGAGGAGAGCAACCCAGATTCCACAACAGTCCAGGGCAATGGAGAGGGAGGGTGAAGGTAAGGGGGAGAAACAGGGAGTTGGGTGGGGTGGGGGAGGGGAATGTGTCCAGAACTACCTAACCTAGGAGTGGTGATTGGGAGGATTAAAAGGGGGGCATTTGACGCCCCACCTCCCCGACCCGGGGATGGAAGCTCCCTCCCCTTCTTCACATACTGGGGGGGGGGGGGGGAGAGATGAGCAGGTCCATCCGAGAGGCAGAGAGAGAAAAAGAGGATCTGTGCCTTGTGCCCCCCCCCCCATATTTCTTAAACCGCACACGTTGGTCGGTTCTCTAGTGGCTTTTACGCTCATGCCTCTCTCTCTCTCTCTCTCTCTCCCCGCACCCCTCCCCTCCTCCTTCACCCTCCCTTCCCTCCATCGCTCTCCAAACCGCATGTCACTTCGGATCTATCGAGGAGGCAGCGCGCCCCCTCGGTTGTGTCCGCACTGGCCCCGTGGCTACCTTAAAAAGTCGCTTCCCCTCGAAGGGGAAACGAGTAGAGTTCAATCTCGTCGGAGTGATACCCAAATCCGGACAGAAAGGGTCGTTTTTATCATGCTCCTGTTTGTCGTGACGATGCAATTTTCAAAAGCGGAGCACTGTCATAAAGTGACACGTCTGCCACAAGTGCTCCAACTGATCTTTTCAATTAGCCTTCCATGCATGATCCGGGGCGACTTCCGCCTATTTCCAGAAATTAAGCTCAAACTTGACGTGCAGCTAGTTTTATTTTAAAGACAAATGTCAGAGAGACTCATCATATTTTCCCCCTCTTCTATATTTGGAGCTTATTTATTGCTAAGAAGCCGAGGCTCCTGGAGTCAATTTAGCAGGAGGCTCCAAAGAGAGGAGGAGAGCAGAACAGAGAGAGACACACAGAGAGGGAGAGAGAGAGCGAGCCCAGACCTTCTCCAGGGAGCCTTTTGCCTCCAAAGCCTCAAGCTGCAGGTTGGGGAATTATTTTCGAACCATTTTTTTTTTTAAGAAATCCACTCGCGTTGCTTTTGGCCAAGTGAGCTGTAGCTAGGAGGATGCTTAGGGACTGTCGCAAAGCCCAGAACAGACCACTCCGATTTATTTTCCTTTTAAAATAATAGCAACAATTCCCTTTTCCCTCGCCTTCTTTTCCAGACGAGGAATTTGGGGTGTGGGGATCTCGGTGGCATTTAGGGGGCTAAGAGAGACGAAGGGCAGGAGGCGCCTGTTTTTGGCTTAGCCAGTTTCTGATCCAGGCAGGTTTTGTGCTTTTTGTGGCGGGGCGGGCGGGCGAGGTGGACTTTCTGTGGATGGGCTCCAGGCTGCGTTGGGTCCACCCGCTGCTGGGTCTCGAAAGGCATCTTCCACCTCTCGCCGCCCCATGGAAGAGAGAGGGGACGGTTTTTCCTTCACCCCACCCCCAGCCACCCCCTTTCCCCCACAGTCGGCTGTGTGCCCTTCACTCGCCGGCTGGTGCCAAGGCTGCTGAAAGGATGTCTCTGAGTGAAAGTGTGTAACCAAATGTTGCTCTTCTGGGCTTGAGAGGCAGAGCTGGGACCGTGAATGGAGCCTTAGAGAGGAGTCAGCGTCGAGCTTAGAAGGGGGGATGGCGGAGGATTGGGGGGGGGAGGGAAGGAGACCAGTTCAAAGGGGAGAAAGTCTTTGTGGTGGTGGAATTTTCCTTTGATGATCATATGTATATCTATCTATCTATCTATCTATCTATCATCTATCTATATCTATCTATTTATCTATCTATGAATGAATGACTTTCCTGTGTAGAACGTGCTTTGCAACTGGTAAAATAGATGGTTGTTGGAGTAACGGTGGCGACTTGGCTGCAGTGATTTTGCCTAGGGAGGTGTGTGCATCTTTTGTGTGTGTGTTTACAGTCTTCATACCTGAGATCCACAGCCATAGGTCTGGCTTGCCTGTGCCCGCGCTAAGTGGGGCTTTTCTCTTTGCCAACTCCAAAGCAGAACCAGAAAAGCGCCTGATTTGGGTTGTTTGGTTGTTGATCTCGCTGTTCCCCAACGACCCCCCCCCATCCCGACTCCTTTCCCCTCTCCCCCCCCCCCCCCCCACTCTCTGTCTCAGCAGCAGCAGCAACCTGACCGGGGAGGAGGGAGCTGGGGCGCCCCAGGTCGTCCTTCTCCAGCTCAGGTAGCCGAGGCTTCCATTGTCCTTGTTTTCCTCCCCCCACCACGCAGGTCACAGCGGCGTCAACCAGCTCGGCGGCGTGTTTGTCAACGGTCGGCCGCTGCCAGATTCAACCCGACAGAAAATCGTGGAACTCGCCCACAGCGGGGCTCGGCCGTGTGACATCTCCCGAATCCTGCAGGTGAAAATGCGCCTCGCCTTCCCAGCTCCAGCAACCCTACGCCAGCCTGGCTTGGGGAAGGAAGGAACAAACCAAAGCAAAACAAAACAAAAACAAAAAACCGGACACAGCCTATCCTGGGGGTGGGTGGGTGAGGGAAGGGTATTATTCTGTAGCTGCAACCTTCCCTCTCCAGCCTATTTGGGTCGGGGGGAGGGGCAGAGAGAAGGATTCTTAAAAAAATTAAATCGCCATCAATCTGCTTCTCAAAACCACGGGGATAGAGCTATCTATTTTTTCCTTAAGTCAATGGCTGCTTGACAACCTGATATGCCTTATTTCCATATGTACGCCTCTATTCTATTGGCGAATATTAGTTGGCTGGAGTGACCTGACCGATGCAATGCTCCCGATCCTAAGGACGCTTCTTTGGAAGGCAGAGCCCACCGATTGGTTAAGGGACTTCTTTCCAAGCAAGCGTGTGCAGGTCAGGGGGGTGTTAAACTGTCCGCTTCCCCCTTCATGTAACTGAAAGTTTCTGCATGCAAATTTATGTATGTATGTATATATATATATATGTATATGTGAATAAGCAATAAGCAACGCTGGTTTCTTTTGAAATTGCTGCCTGTTTATTCCCTAGAAGCTCATGAGAAAACGATTTGGCCGGGGATTTGGCTTAGGGATACAGTATCATTCCCGTATTATAATCCACCCACACCTTCCCAATCCTTCCCTCTTCCCGAAATCTGAGTATTTTGGAAACTGAGCTGATGATGTCTATATTAACATTTCTTCCAATATCTGACATTTTTCTCCAGTTTTTATCCCCCTCCCCCCTTCAAAGTGGGTTTTAAATAAAAAAATCTCACCTTTGTAGCGTGTAGGGCCACAAATGTAATATTTTTTAAAAGAAAAAGAAAGAAAAAGAAAAGAAAAACCTCTCTAAGTAAGTTCTCATACCATTTAAGGTATATTTTTGTGTTATAGACCCATGCAGATGCAAAAGTCCAAGTGCTGGACAATCAAAACGTAAGCTTGTCATTGTTTAATGCATACTTAAACAATTTTATTTTTGTCTTGAAATTATTAATAATGTGATTTTCTGTCCGCTTCCCTGATGCAGGTGTCGAATGGCTGTGTGAGTAAAATTCTGGGGAGGTATTACGAAACTGGCTCCATCCGACCGCGGGCAATCGGAGGTAGCAAACCGAGAGTAGCGACTCCAGAAGTTGTAAGCAAAATAGCACAGTATAAACGGGAGTGCCCCTCCATCTTTGCTTGGGAGATCCGAGACAGATTACTATCGGAGGGGGTCTGTACCAACGATAATATACCCAGCGTAAGTTCATCAATAAATCCTTTCTCTCTCTCTGACCTAGAACAATAGCAGGAGACCTGTCGCTAACTCCCCCTTCTCTTTGATCTTCTAGCACGAAGGAGCCCCTCCCCCCGCAATTTCTCCCTCCCCCCGCCCTTGGGTAAGGGCAACATTTGGCACAAATAACTTATGGGTGCCCTTAAAAAATGCTCAGGACTCATCCTTGGCTTTTGAGCTAACAGGGCTCCGAAAACCAAGGTGGCTTTGGGAGGCTAAATACCCCGCCCCAGGGTGGTGGGACCAACTGGGAACTCTCCTCGAGCGAATTATGAATGTGCAAAGCAATGAAGGGGGGGGGGATTTATTTCTAGGTTGAAAAATACAGGGCATTTCTGCCCGGGTTGTGCGTTTTCCATAAGGGGCAGTTCTCCCGACGAAGGAACTCTGCTGAGCACAACCTGCTTAAGTCCCTAAATAGTTTTCAGACGACTGCTGCTCTAAACGCGTTGGCTGGCGAGAGAACCCCGCGTATTGCAGGGGACACGTCCTGGCTTTCAAGGGCGACCACAGCACTCTCATCTCCCGCCTCGCTTGCCCTGCTGAACACGCGTGCCGGCTGCCATTCTCACAGCCCATTTGCTACAGAGTAGTCCTGCTGCAGTCAGCGGGGCTGCGCTGGAGCAAAAGGGTCGCGATGGTTTCGATCGGTGGCCTGTTTGGAAGCGACTCCCATTGAAATCGGTGGGAATGGTTTCTTTGTAAATAAATTTGGGGGCTGGGTTTTCTTTTTTTAAAGTCCTCTTACGCACACACAATCCACACACACACACACACACACATCGTCTGGGACTGACAGCAACGTCCCAGTGGTTCTAGAGATCTGTGGTCAGCGGGTGGGGGAGGGGGGATGCTCCTGCTGTTGTCGCCGCTTTGTTTCCAAAGCGGCTCCTCTCCTTGCTACCATCGCGTTGAATGTCGCTTCCTTTTCAGGTATCTTCGATCAACAGAGTCCTCCGCAACCTGGCTAGCGAAAAGCAACAGATGGGGGCAGATGGAATGTATGACAAGCTAAGGATGCTGAACGGGCAGACCGGGACGTGGGGCACGAGGCCGGGGTGGTACCCGGGGACCTCCGTGCCAGGACAGCCAACGCAAGGTAAGCAGAAGAGAGAGAAAGAGCAAGCCTCCTCCTCTTCTCCCTCCTCTTCTCCTTCCTCTCCCTCCCCCCACCCCACCCTGATCAATCCGATTTTTCTAATGACCCATCAAAGTCCAAAGTGGTAAAGCTCGACACGCTGGTCTGCCTCGTGGCTCCACCTCCGCGGCAATCTCCTCCTCCTCCTACTACTTTATCTAGAGATGGTCAGCGGTGGGGTGGGGTTGGGTGGCTGGGTGTCGTGTGAATGCTCAGGAGGGCAACAGGTCGGAGAGGCGTTTGAAAGGCAGCAGCTTTATTTTAAACCGGATCTTTTTGGCAGCCCCCACCCTACCCTTTCCTTTGGACACACATTGGATCCAAAAACGCCCTATAAGCACAGGCGCACATGATTAAAAATGGGCTTAGGTTTACACACCAGACCAACAACTACGCCACCCCTCTCCTTAGAGTCTGAGACGCTCAAGCGCTGACGGATTGGGAGGAAAACACCCTTGTATCCGATTGCGCTTTCAGCGTAATTGACAAATTTTGTGACTCTGTGGAGGAAACACCTAGAAAGATGGACGAGGAAGCAAGAGAAGTTTCTGGCTTCTGGTTAGCTGGTTGGTTTCCATCTCGGCGTGTCTTTTCTTTGCTTGCAAGGGTAGTAGAGGGAATTAGGAAGGTAGGACAAACGTAATAGCCTTTGCGGTAAAAGCAGAGAAGTGGGTCGGCTGGATTTTCCTCCAGGTTGCGTGCGTGCGTGGAGTCACTGAAAAGGTCACGCTCCAGGCTGGAGCTGGTTCTGGATAGGTTTTCGGTGGCCCGCCTGCTCCCGATCCAGGGGCGCCTTCGCTCCTCAGCTAGACGTGCTCCCACTTGGCCAATGTGGGTCCCTGTTTACGCGGAAGATTAATAGGTGTTTGTTGTAGGGAATGGCGAGAGGTTAATGCGGAGGCTCCGGGGCGGGTTGCGCTCCTTCGCTCCTGGAGATGCTGTAATAATCGCGACGGGTTTGTTTTTGTTTGCCAAGGCGGCCTCTCGGTGGGCCACGAGACCTTTCTCTGGCTCTGGTCAGTCTCTCGGGAGAGGTGTCTCCCCAACAACCTGATTTTTTTCTTTCCATCCCGAAAAGGAGGTTAAGATACGAGAGAAAGAGAGAGAGAGAAAAGAAAGAAATCAGTAACAATATGCGGAATATCTGGTACAAAGGATGTTTCTGTCACACGCAAGAATTTGTTATGGGAACAATTCTGTCGCTATGTAATTGCTCATTAGAGATCGTTTTGTTTCTCATTAAGGCGACATGAATAAGCGTCTAGTTGAAGGAGACAGCTGTAGAAATGTTCCACAGGAGACCTCTGGACACGATATGGCTCCGCTTGCCAATTAGACATGTCAGTTTTAAGAGAAGGGAGCAGTCTAGGAGGGACCCTGGAAAGACAAGAGCTTCGGGCATCCTATTACCGTCCCAACTCTCAGATCTCCCATTGGGGAGGAAGAATGCCGTGGGGCTGGAGGATGACGGGGAGCCAGCCTGCTCACTGAGACCCCCACCCCACCCCCACCCGCCGGTTAGCACCTTTGACACTTCAGCCCTAACTAACCACACTTAGTTGGAATTGAGTTCCACTGATTTCAATGAACCATCCTTTTTCAGAATGGTGCTCTGAGTGGCTGGGTAGGTGCGCCCCTCGGAGGGATGGAAGGGTTAGGGAGACCTGATCCGGCACCCAGGTCTTTAAGACCACATATTGCCGACATCTTCCAAAGGGAGAGTGGCGTCCATGTGGTGTAAGGAGCGAAAAACAAGTCAAGAAGAGCCTTGTGGTACCTTCAAAGCTGTTTGTGGTGGCATCAGTTGCCCTGGGACTTGTTCTGAGTCACGGAGGCCATGAAACATATTAGTCTTTCAAAGTGCCACCGGACTTTGAGTGGCTTATTCCAGAACTGGACATCGGCCTCTGGGACTCTAAAGCAGCACCCAGGTCTTTCCAATTCCTTAGAGCTGCCATGTTCTGGAATAAGGAGAGGGACACGCGAAGCAGAGCGAGGAAGAGCGAGGAAGCTGCGCCTGAGCTTTGCTTCGGGATGCGGACAGAGGGTAGGCAGGGGGTGGTTGTTGAACGACGCCTAAAGCCAGCTGTTCAGCTGATCTGAGTAACAGCGATATGAAGGAATCGCCTTCCCCTTACCTGAACTGTAAGCTGCATGCCTCTATAGGCCGCGTAATATATAACTTAGATGGTCCCAGGCGCAAAGATTCACTCACAGTTCCTGCAGGGCAATGGAAGAATTCGGATTCCAACCGATTCAAATCAGTCCTGAATATCAGAAAGGCTAAATCCGCCTTTCTTTTTTCTTTGTGTGTATAACTCGGACTCTTAAAGCTACACTGGCATCCCAGCTCCTTTTTTTTGCTATGGCGGTCCACGGTCTCGGGCACGATCCACCTTGGATTGAAATTAATAAGGCAGAGAGGCAGGGCAGCCCCAGGCTCGTCGAGGGTCTTGCATGGGGAATTTTCTTGGTTGTATGTTAACTCTGCAGTTAAACCCCACGACGTCTAAGCTCAGGCTGACAGTGCCACGATCCTGAGCGCATTTGCCCGGAAGAAGATCCAAAATGATTTACAAAGTCCCAAGTCAGGGTCTAGCTAGCTGCAAAACTCCCTATTCTAGCTGGGAAACACGTTGAACTGCAATCCACAGGCTTTCTGCAGCTACGGTTTTAAGATTGCTGATGTAAGGATCCGGCCCTCAGGCTAGGGCCCTAAACAGCCCGATGCTAAGAATGGCTCCAATGGAACTTGCATCCCAACCTTTAGTCAACCCCGCTAAAGCCACCTAACACTGGCTTCTCTGACTTCCTATGTTCTAGAATAGCAACCTTAACCCTTCTAAGATGGATGGGACTTGCTGTCAGGATCAGGGTGAGCACATTGGCGCAGATTAGCTCGCCCTGACTCGCAACCTACAAGTCGCAACCCCAAATAAGAGGATTATTTAAATAGATCATACCTATAGCCTACAGATCGTGGAAGTATGTGAGAGAGAGACAATGAGAGAGATCATTGGCAATTAATAGGGTTCCAGATATTTCAGATCTCATCAGAGAGGGAAGAAGAGAGCCTGATCACAAGAAGCTGGGAAATTTGGCTTTATTTGAATGTTATATCGGATATTATACCAAAGCGGAACATTGTCATAAACCAGAGTGTAGGAACATATGCGGCCCTTCCAAGGGTAAACGGGGGCGGGGGGGGGGAGTCAAGAAACTCTCTCTCTGGGTGTCGGAAGGTCCAGTTTTGATATCTCACCCTCAATTTGTTGGGCTCAATATTTCTTCCTCCACACCCACCCACCCCGGTTGGTGCGTGCGTGTTTGCAGTGAGATAACAGGTTGCTTGAACTCCGTTGCTGTAATATCTGAACCGAGGGTACATTTCATCGCCATGCGCGTATTTAGTTATTTTAAAATCGGAATTCTCTCCCTTCCCAGATGTTGTTGTTGTTTTGAAAGGAAGTAAGATCTGTCGCAGAAATCATTGGGAATCGGGCATGAAGCCCTTTCGGAAAAGACGCGATGTCTTATTCCTCTATAGTTTCCTGAAACAGCAGCCCCCACCCTCATTCTTTAAATTTTAAATTTTAAGCCGAAGCACACACTTTCCCCCGCAGAAAAACTGCGGAGATCCTTGGGGTTAAAGATTAACCGGTGCGGGACAGGGCGTGGGTTTGCTCTCTAAATTCCCTAGACAGGAGCGCTGGATCTCAGAATTTTGTTTTCGGTTTTTGTGCTGGATTTTGTGCTGGATTTCAGGCAGTATTTGGCTAGGGCCCGTGGAGGGAGACGAGGGGCAGGATTCAGCCCTTGTAAATCCCACCGGTTTTAATGGGAGCGCGCGGATCAATCCATCCCATTTACACCAGTGAGATCTGCTGGTAAGAGGTTTACTCAGAAGAAAAGCCCCGTTTTAGACAATGAGTCCAGCTCCCCATTAAACGCCCATGGGACTACAATCTTAAAAGTGCTTAACTGTGGCTGGATCGTTTTCCCCAGAGTGAATTCAGCTGCTCTCCCTAAAGCACATTTACATGGAAGTAAGGCCCACTGGTCTTCGTCTTCTTCTTCTTCTTCTTCTTCTTCTTCTTCTTCTTCTTCTTCTTCTTCTTCTTCTTCTTCTTCTTCTTCTTCCAGTCAACGTGTATAGGATCTGGGTGCCAGGGTTTCAAAGACCCCCATTAATCACCAGTTGCCATATAGTTAAAACAAATGAATGGGAATAAAGCTTGCGGATGGGGGCCTGCTACTATATTCTTGGCCCTGAGTCAACCTCAAAAAAATGTGGACGAGGAAAGCGGGGGAGGGGGCGTAGAGGCCTTGGCTGAGGCGCTGGGGCGGGGGGGGGGGGAAGAAGAGGAGAGAGAGACGCGCACTTAAAGCCTTTGCACCACTAAATTAAAATTAATAAAATGCCTCTGCCCTGGAATATTCATGCGGGGGACTCGGGTGCCCCCCCTCGCCGGGCTGCCTCTGTGTTCCTGGATTTTAAGAGTCCATTACTCCAAAAGCATAAGGCAAGGTTAGGTCTCAGAGGGGGACAAATATGGTCTCAATCTGATAAACGCCATGCAGCAGTGAATAAAATAATGGATACATGAGGGCTGACAGAACAAAAAGAGACATCTCTATCCGGGAGAAATTCTCCAGTGATTTAGCGGTTTTAGGGATCACTGAGACACTGTTTCTTATCTCCCCCCCCCCTCCGCCTCCTCTCGCCCCTCCTTATAAGACTAAAGCCTTCTATAGGATTTAGACACTTTCTCTTTCAACAGATGCTACAATGTTTTGATCCCAGCTCCACAGCTGAAAGGTGCCGCAATCGGTTTGCTATCTTTCTTTCTTTTCCCCCTCTCTGCTAGTTTTCCGCCTCACTGATTAAGACACTAAGAAACTAAGGAATGATTTTATTTCCCAGCGTCTTTTATCCCCCTCCCCGTTTTTTCCCCTTTCCTGGAAAACAAATCCTATACCCAGCGTCAGATGGTCTAGCTATAGGATAATAGCGACAGCATATTCACTCGCTTTTTCTTACGGATTAGGTCTAGAAGGTGGAACGGGCTATTGAGTTCATTCCTTTATAGGCTTCTTCTTTTTTTCCAAGTCTCATTTTAAAAGAAAGAAAGATATCTTAATTGTCTGGCATTTCTTTTCCCTTAAAAACAAACACACACGCACACATATACCTGTCTTTCCAAAGCAAAACTTAAAATAGTTTAAACAGACACCGTTTTGAGGGGCGGGGGGAGAAAAGGGCCTTAAAACAGCAGAATGAAGACAAGCGAAAAAGTTGCCATAAGTGCTCCTTAAAGAAAACGAAGAGCTTTTGATTTCGAGTGCAACCGTCATTCTGTTGAAGTCAATGAGGACCCTCCCATTGATATCCATGGGGCTTTGCGGGTCATTAGAAGCGGAGGTTGACTGGAGAATGGACGAAGAGCGGGTTGAGGTTGCTTCCTTTTTTTGTTTTTAAACCCCCCTTAACCTGGAAAAAAAGAAAAAAGAAAACAAATCCTGCTTTGGGGCCATTTTCGCCTTGCAGAAGGAGAGAATTATCCCTGCTTTTCGTGGATTGAATCTGGTTCCTTTAGTTTTAACGGCTCCTGCCATTTCTCCAAAACTGCCTTGGCTAAGCGGTGAAAGAGGAGCTGAAAAATGACTCCGCGCGGGCCCTTAGGATCCCAAACCGCCTCCCCGGAGAGGTCTGGCAAGCAGCTGGGCTGGGGGATCAAGCCGCAAGCTGCAACAGACGAAAATTCTCTGCTTACCCGCACGGACCCATCCGCACGCACCCTCCAAAGGCGCGCGCCGAATACGGGCAGATTTGGGCTTTTGCCCAGCGCTGGCACCACCTTCGAGGGAGGGCGCAGCAATAAGGAATGGAGTTGGAAAGATCCGAAAGTGTTGCGTGCTTTTGGAGCACTCCCTTTGACCACAACTACAAAGTAGCCAATTCCCACCCACCCAAAATGTCCCGATTATACCGAAAGTCGTTCCTTCTGGGTCACTGGGACTTTGTTATCGTTTGCAGATTTGGTTTGGTTATATACAGGCGCTAAGCACAAACCGTTGGAGTTTCTTTATTTCATTTTAACTTTCGTTCATATAAGATATCAAAGGGGCAAAACGGTTGAAACTCAATCATCTTTTCAGCCAGGTGGCCAGAAATGCGATTTGACCGCGGAACTGGTGCACCGCGATCCTGCGAACGGCTACTCCGAATTAAGTGCCGCTGAGCTGTCTGTTAAAATGAGCTCAGCGCTTCTCTTGCATTGGACAGCCTGATTCCAAAACTGGTTTTAAGCTGCAGCGTTTGGATTTCAGGCCATTTCATCCCATGAGTTCAGGTTGCATCGCACGGAAGGAATTATCCCCGACCACGTAGGCATTTTTGACCCTCGGCTAAAGTCCGCGCAGCAAATGCGCCTCCTGACTGGATCTCGCCCGCGTAATGCGCAGTCATTTCAGAGCAGGGAATTCATCTTGGGCTGAAGTACCCGATGCAAATCCCGGTGAACCCAAGCACTCTCCTCCGAAGTGCTTTTAATTACAAATAAGCACATTGGCTTCAGTTTTGAACGGTCCACAGTGCCCCTTCCTTTAAATCCAGGAAAGGATTGGGGCCCCAGTCAATTTCACACGTGCATCATTGACTAAGGCGACCAGTGTTTGCCTGGGTTGCGCTCAAGTATCTCCTCAACTACCTCAACCTGCGTGCAAGGTGTAATGTAGGGCTCAGAGTCCATCAGCCTTGTGAGAAAAGGCAGAAGTAAT
Source organism: Podarcis tiliguerta (assembly GCF_965153285.1). Classification (NCBI taxonomy): domain Eukaryota; kingdom Metazoa; phylum Chordata; class Lepidosauria; order Squamata; family Lacertidae; genus Podarcis; species Podarcis tiliguerta. The sequence continues at coordinate 72,087,555 of NC_139534.1, forward strand.
TAGGGCTGAAGATCTGAGTGGGCTGCCTTTCTCCAACACGGAGGACTCCTGGAAGAGGCTCCTAGCAGTGCCCTTAACTTAAAAAGCCAGCCACCAACTCTAGCTAGTAAATAAAAACAGGCCCCTTGTCCTGGACTCTCCTCTGCTAGTTGAAGCTTCTCTAATCTTAGCTAAGTAGTTCTCTCCTCTAACCCCCACCTCTTTTCCCCCTTCCTGGTGTTGAGTAAACAGGCTCAGTGTATGGAACTGGCCTATTCACCAGTTTAGGGGTGTTCTTTCTTTCTTCCTCAGCTCCTATAGAAAGTTTTTTAAAAATCCTAAATAGCATTGAGTAGCCCAGCCCAGGGGACAGTGATTAATGATAGTAGTGCCTAAAGGTTAACATACTTCACTGAAAAGTCTGTTGACTGGGATCCTTGTGATACAATGTGGGCCGCTGCACGCCTCAAGAGAATCCTTTTGTTGGGCCTGCCTGATTGTGTCCTCAAAATTCTGCCCACGAAAGTTTGCCAACCCTCCTCCTTGCCCCAAGAGTTTAATAGTTTCCCTTACTCTGCGGGCATTGTGTCCTGGTGAAAAGCAGCCCCCTCGCTATTCAAGTCTTGGTGGTCATCTCAATAGATCTCCAAACGCCCATATGGTGACCACTGGAGATGAATCCAACTGTTTAAATGGGGGAGAAAGTTGGGGTTTTAAAACATTTCAAAGTGTTTGAAAAGATCCCTACCAGATCCTGTCACAATTCTCTTGAGGCTTTGAAGGCTGGGCCCCATTGTGAGCCGATTATAAACGATATTACTTTAAAGTTGATTTCCCACAAATATATACATATATATTTTTCCAGGCTTAGGAGAGAGAGAAAACTGCTGGTTGATTTTTTTTGGTAGCATAACTTTTCTCCCTCTCTTCCTTCCTAGTCCAGAGTGTTAGAATCAAAAGCATCCCTTCTTCTATTTTTCATTTAGCAACATCAAAACGCTTCAAATTATTCTCTGAAAGGAAAGGGAGAGTTAATTTACTGACAACTTCTCCTTTGCCTCTACAGAAATGTCCATTCCTTTTGTAAAACACCCTTCTCTCCCCCCCCTTTCCCCTTTCCCTCAGTGTCTGCAGACACTTTGAAAGACAGCTAGACCACGAGCATATCTTTACCTCCAGCAGCAATGTGAAAACAATAAAACTTTCTCTTGTTTAATGATAGAAATTACATTAAAAGTGTTGGAAATGCCCTAATTAAAAATGTACCACTTAAATGATATGCCAGGCGCTCAGCTGCAGAATAGCATATTTAGCTACTTAGCGAACTCGCTACTATTTCTTTTTAAAATTACATGTTAAAATTTTTAAAGAAATCTTACTTTTCTCTGGTGCAACACATTACAAAGAATGGACAGTCCTTTTATCTAAATATAAAATTCCATTTTCAGCAATTATAGCCTGTTCTTGGTGATGATATAATTACAGCTGTGCTCTGTAATAGGTGTCAAGGCAATGCACACTCATACAATAGTTGAATAAAACTGCAGAACAATGCAGGCACTTCTAAATTCACAACCTTTAAAATGAAATTGACTGTGCAGAATTCAAATCAAAACTAGATAAATATTTTTAAAAAAAGATTACAAGCTTGGTTTGGTTTCTTAATAGCATTTTCTGCAAACCTATCAACATCTAATTGATTAGATAGGAATTACAGATTATAGATAATCTGAAATACTGAACATCACTATTTTAAGTGCAGCAATAGGTAAATAAATTCCATACAGAGAGCATCTTTTGCAGGGCATTTTCAAAAAGTTACAACCATCTCCACTTGAGATAATTTATTGGATTGTTGTATTTGTATGGGAGGGAGAAGTGATGTCTTTTATCAATAGAATTAAAATGTATTATTAATCTTTAGTTCATACAGTGGGAATATGTTGTTATTTAGATAAACTGCATCTTTTTTATTTGAACATGATATATGCCCCCCATTGTTACATACTAATTTGTGTTTTGTTCCATATTCCTTTGAACTCCTCTGTATTGCAAGTGGGAGGGGGGTGACCTTTTTCATCAGTCACTATCCCACCCAAGATTTCAAGACTGATAAACCTTTTAAATAAGGCATTGTTTGTCCTTATATCACCAGTCCCACAGTAGCCTATGTATTTCAGTATGGACCAAGGGCTTAAGCCTCACACTCTAGTCCACAAACCATTTAGAATAGAGTACCGGGGCTTCTGATCCCCAATTCCTATTACACCAATCTCAGTCCGAAACTCCACAAGTGTTGCCACGCACACTCAAAGCCTGGAAGTGCAGATTCCCCTCTGCCTTTTGTTTAGATGCCCACTTTGTGCACCTCCTTTGGGTACAACAGCTCCATGTCCCACAGCAGAAGTTGGATCAAGCTGATTATATGCAAGGAAGTTTCATGTAACTTCAATGAGATACATGTACTGCAGAAGTATCAGGTGGCAGCATGTTTTGGGTCTGGACATACATTGACCTCAAATATGTTTGGTTTAACTGAGAAACAACTTGACCAATAAGAGGCTTTTCATACAATTTATCACGAGGCCTCATCTCACCCTCAAGTAAGCTGATGGGAGGTTGTAACTTGGGCAAGGTTAAGAAGATATGTCCTTGGTCACGGCTGACTTTTTGTGCTAGAACATAGCGGTCAAGCTTGGTCTTTCTCAGGATGGCCTCCTCATTCTGTTGCAGATGGTTGTCCGCAACAAGAAGGAGGGGGAGAAAACACCAACTCCATCAGTTCCAATGGAGAAGATTCAGACGAGGCCCAGATGAGGCTTCAGCTGAAAAGGAAGCTGCAAAGAAATCGGACCTCCTTCACCCAAGAACAAATTGAAGCGCTTGAGAAAGGTATGTGACATGTGACTGAGTCAAAACTAGGGAAGGGCTTCACATCCTCTGCTCTCTTCTGGGCCATCCTGACAAGTTCCAAAGAAATTCTTCGATGGACATTGACGAGGATCTCACATGGTTTTCCTACCAAAGGCATCTTTTAAATGCTTGGAGGTGACATGATAAGGACAGCATTCTAAACTGACAATCCACCTGCTCCACAGTGCAGCGCATATTGGCTGAGTCATGGTGATGAGACTTCTGACTGCAGCCAACCTCGCCCTTCTCTCAGGTTACATTATACGCTTGAAGGGCAGCTTTCAGGATACTGAGACTGCAGTTACTGTCCTGGCATCACCAGTTGCCCCAGAGGACAGTTGTCCTTCTGCTTCTTTTGATGCACCTTCGATTCCGGGCCCAGATTTCAAACGCTTTGCTTGAAATCCGATTAGATGATCACACATTAACTTACTCATGTTCAAATGTTAGCACAGGAAAAGGAGGCCCTCATTTTTTATGCATTGGCTGCTCTAAATACATCCAAACACAGAGGAACTCTGGTCAATTCCTTCTTAACAATCTACTCCTATAATTGCATAGTCTGGTATTAATCACATATTTATCTAGCAGGGTGAGAGAATGTATATGTGTGTGTGAACACTGAACAATGACATCTCCCTCTTCTTAAAGGAAAGGAATAAAAATCATAGGAGCACTTTGGTGGAAATATTCCTCATAAAAGATTGAAAGCATAAAGTGCACTCAAACATAGACGGCTGAAAGCAGGAAGCGGCCGTCCTTTCTGAGATCTGTTTTTAAAACTAACTCCGCCACGTTTCCTTTCTACCAGAATTCGAGAGAACTCACTATCCTGATGTGTTTGCCAGAGAGAGACTAGCTGCCAAAATAGACTTGCCTGAAGCAAGAATACAGGTACTCAAGTGACTATGTAATGTTTTCTTTCTTCCCCTCCCCTCCCATCACCCTGTAAAGGGGGACACTGATGTTTTCAGGGGGAAATACGTAGTCTCCAACAAAGCTGTCCATCTGCAGCCTGATAGGAACATATGAAGCTGTCTTATCCTGAGTCAGCCCACAGGTCCATCAGGCTCAGTGTTGTGTGCATTGCAGCCCTCTGTCAGGCAGGGGCCTCTCCAATCCCTCCCTGGAGATGCCAGAGATTAAACCTGGGACCGTCTGCATTCCAAGCTAGATGCTCTCCTACTGGGCTACAGCCCTTCCCATGCATGAGGACAGGAAAGCCCCAAGCAGTGCTTGTTGTTCCATCTGGCTCTTGCCTAGATAGCTATATATGTGCAGGTGTGGGCACAAGGGAGGGGCAGCTGCCCCCAGTGGCGTAGTGTGGGGGGTGCAGGGGGGGCCGGCCGCACCAGGCGCAACATCTGGGGGGGCACACTCGCACTGCTAAAATCCACGGGTTAGGGGGCGCAAATTACTTGCCTTGCCCCGGGTGCTGACAACCCACGCTACGCCACTGGCTGCCCCCCCAATCAATAAAAATCAATAAAAATACATAGCAAACTGAGGTTCTGCTCCCACAACAAAAGGCCTGTCCCCCTAACAAAAACCCATGTGTGCAGGTGTGTAGTAGATGTGCATCCAATCTGCCCTGTGGGAAGCCAGTCACACCTGCAGTTGACTTTGCAGATCAGTGGTTCCCTGTTTATTCCCCAGTCATTTTATTAAATAGATAATAGATAAATATGAAAAAAGGTTGCAGTGAGGCTCTGTCTTTATAGAGGCTTCCCATGAGTAGCTCTAGAGAAGTAGCTGGGTCTTCTGCTCTGAATGATGCGTGATAGGACAAGGTCCTCTTTTCACAGTGCTAACAGAAAGGCTCTTGCATTTTGCAGGTGTGGTTTTCCAACAGGAGGGCAAAATGGAGACGGGAAGAGAAGCTAAGGAACCAGAGAAGACAAGCCAGCAACACCCCCAGCCACATTCCCATCAGCAGTAGTTTTAGCACAAGTGTCTACCAACCAATCCCGCAACCCACAACACCTGGTAATGTGCTTTCAGAAATGTATTGATCAGTAGTCAGTCACCCATTTGGGGCAATAGAACAGAACGCTCTGTACAGTAATACAGTCATCTGATTGAAGCGTAAACTAATACGTCCATCCTGTCTATCTATCTATTCTATTATAGTTTCCTCTTTCACATCAGGTTCAATGCTGGGCAGAACAGACACCGCGCTAACAAACACATACAGTGCTTTGCCACCCATGCCTAGCTTCACAATGGCTAACAACCTGCCTATGCAAGTAAGTATAATCCACTAATATGCTCTCTTTCTTTCTTTCTTTCTCCCCCACTTTCTTGTTCTCTCTCTGAGCTGGGCAGAGCCTTGTCCATTCGATGGTTGGGGTGGAAAATGCCAATTCCAGGCCAAAAGAGGAGGTTGTCAAAGGTCAAGGGGATTTCTGTTTTCACACCATTATGAAGTCTTCAAATTTGTGAAGTCAACATGGAACCTCCTTGAGACTGATTAGCCTAATGGAGGTGCTTGAGCCACTCATCAAGATTTCTTCCTTGGGCTAATTAACGTGGAGTAGCTCTCAGGGCCTGGCTCTATGCTAGCGGTCTACAATGCCGGCCAGAAGTTCCACTTTATCCATAAACAGGCCTCGGGACATCATTTTTGCCAAGGTTTAACCACCTTGATTATGACAGAGAGCTAAAGGGTATTTTGAGAACAATTAATCAGAGTAAAGTGCTCTTGGGCGTGAAACCTGGAAGGAGCAAGGCAGCAGCCTCCAAACTGGCTACTCCAAAGCAGGGGTACCAACTTGAATAAAATATGGGGGGGGGGGGGACAAGTAAGCCCTGCCCTGCATTATCGACCACAAGACTTGGTGTACAGGCATCGTTTGAATGGCAATGCCCATCAACTTCCAGGGGGCCCGGCCCCCTCAAATATTTTATTGGAGGGAGGGTGAAGGGACCTCGGCCCCTAGGAGTTTGCTTCTATGCTGCATAGTGTTCTCCTTTTTATTTCAATCAGGCCACTCCTGAGTAAAACATCAATAGTTTAATCTGGTCCTTCTGAGCTTTCACAGGGATGCTTAAATTCAGTGATTTCTTATGTTTGCCACTCTGTTCCTTTTGTATGGGCATGACTATCCTGTAGAAGCCACTGAATTGTTGTTGTGGATAGGTAGTTGTGTGAGTTAGGTAGTTTTAGAAGAAATTATGGCTCTCTCTTTCTCTCCCCCTCCCCCACCTCTCACTTCCATATGGTAATGTGCCTTATTTCAACGTGTGGTAAGTCAGCCCTATGGCATTTTTGGTGGGTCCTCCTGGTCATTTTGATGACTGGGGCCCTGCGCTTTCTCCCCAAAGCCATACCTTGACAGCACCACTGGTGGATAGTGTTTAGACATGGTTCAAAATCCTATTCAGCATGAAGCTCACAGGGTGGCCTTGGACAAATCACTATCCCAGGGACCTTTGTGAGAATAAACCAAGGGAAAACTGCAATGCTTGGGAGTGAAGGCCAGAATAAGTAAATAAAAAGAATGACTAATAATTTTTTAGCACTGTTCCTTTGGTACTGCCATATGCAATTATTATTATTTTTTAAAAGTCCTGTATTAGTGTGACATGGGGATTTTCAAACCCAATTTACAATATCTAAACCCAATTGAACATTGAGCAAGATGGCAGGAAGTTGCTGGCTAAGTGGCGTTGCTCTGAGTTTCTCCAGAGTTGGGAGTCTTAGCATTAACCCTATCCACAGCTAACTTTTTGCTGTGTGGAAGCAAGGCTGGAACCTGCTTCTAATTCACAACAGTAGTGTTCAAGGACAGTTTAGACACCCTCTAACGGTCGCTAACCTTGTTTATTAACTCACTATTAGAGTCCCCCACATTTTTTAAAGAAGACTTGCTTTTGACTACAGCATGATTCTAAATGGTGTCCGTGACCATTGATATACATTGGCTACTGAGATAACAGGTTACTGAATCAGATGGGCCATTGGTCTGATCCAGCACACTCTTCTTATGTTTTACTGTAGAAAAATGTGACAGTGGTTAATCCAGAATAATTTAATTTGTAATTGATTGACATTAATTAAAAGAATGGGACCATACCTAAGATCTCTTATGAACTCAATTTAATAGGCTATGAGTCAACTAAAAGGCAAATTTGTCAATATTCTTGGGTATTCCACTCCTGGTAAATATACAAGTTGCATAATACTCTGATTTCAAAGAGGCAAAGTTCCCGGAGCAATAGGAAAATTATCACCAAAGGGTGTATTAGGAACATCCAGGTAATTAATGGGAGTTTGCCCATTGGGGTATACAACTGACACCCTGACCTTGTATACTTTACAAGGCACTCAATAGACCTAACTGCCACCTAAAGGATACAGTCTTGTGCAGAATGTAACATGCATTAAATCTATATTGAATCATGGTGGTTGGTCCTGATCCAGTTAGAGTTGATTGTGCTTAAGCCCCATGGCATTTCAGTCAGTTGTGATTAATTGTCTCACTGATTTCAATCTGTTTGAGAGTTCTTGACATGCGGCTGATTCATTGTGTATAAATGTTCTGGATCTCTTTGAATATGCATGCTATATCGTAAGAAAATGTTATACATTGCTTGAGTGATTTCCATAGAACAAAAGTGCAGCAAACGTTTTCTGAATGAAGGCTAATATGTTTAGACTCGGGGTCTATGACTAGTTTTTCTAGTAGGGCACATGCGATTTCAACTGAATCAGGGCTTCTAAAGTGTCCGATTTGTTCAAGAAAGGCACTCTGATCCAGCAGATATTTTTGTGAATGGAAGGCGGGGCATTGTGATATCCCCCTTTTCTCTGATTTCCCCTAAAATGGTTGAGTACCCTCATGGAAGATAGTGCTGGGGACTGCGGGAGAAAAGGGGAATTTGCAAAAAACATCTTCCCCCTTCTTTCCATTCATGGAAACCTCCACTGGATGAAAGAGCCTTCCATGAATAGGAGGGCAGCATACAACCCATTGATCTAAAAGTTGTAGAATGAGCCAACATAAAAGGACTGTTGCAATGGAACATGATAGTTAGGTACACAATAACTGGGAAGAGCTTTCCAAACCTGGAATGTGATCATCTGGACTGGAAAAGAGAAATAAAGGACTTGATAAAATTGTGAAAAATATGTGTAGTGAGTTAATTGGCGCTCATGGATTTGAATTCATAAAGCAAAAGTTTCAGAATCTGTTTAAGAAAAAAAATGTACCCAACCAGAGAAACTCATTAGTATAGCATTGGTGAGGAGAAAAGGCTTATTAAAATGCTAGCAGGATTACACCTTGGCTGATGAGACACTGTGGCTATTGGCACCCTAGAAATACCCAAGGGGGAGAGGAGGATGTGAACAGCACCTGCAGTTCTAAATAGCTGTGTTAAAGTGAACAGAGCTGCCAAACCTCATGCTTGTAAGCAGGTGGATAACTAGCTGGCTGAGTGGGGGGGGGGGGAGATACAATGCTAGGGTCCCCAATCATTATTGTGCACATGCGATGGAGCTCATAGGAAGATACAGAAGCTATAGGTTTTCCATGGCTTTTCATGAAGCATTGACTGGTACAGCTATTTCAGGCTGGAGCTTGGAGAAATCAGATCATAGTAGAATTGACCATAATGGAATAGGTTGCTATGATCTTTATGACCCCCACCCCCACAATCAATCAAATACAAATACATTTGCAGTAAATACAGTATGTATGTATGGCATGCCTCTTGAATTTAGAACTGAAGCTAGTATATTAATACATAGTCATGAGTAAATGTTGGGAAGGGGTTTATGTTGGTTATTTAATTGGCATGTGCATCTGAATTGTATTTTGGACCAGAGTTGCATTTTGGGTTGGGAACTCTTTGTTAATTGAACCTAGAATTATTGGGAGTGGGAATCTGAGCATGCTTGATAAGAGTTCTAAAGTAATCCAAAGATAATATATGAAAGATAAATTCTGGATAAAAGATAAATACAGAATGTTTCAAAATACTGTCCTTTAAGAACCTGACAGCTGTTGTGCAAGCAAAACAATATTCCTAAAATAAAGGCAATTGTTATTTCTGTTGTATGTGGATTGCTGAAGAAGCAGCAGCACTTTTACACAGATAGCCAGGGTGCAACTGTAACCTAATATCCAACAGCAGTACTTTCAAAGGAAAGACAGAGAGTTAAGAGAAATTAGAAAGTAAAATATCCAAATGACAGGGAATAGTAATGGGAATTAGGAACCTAATTACTTTTAGCAGCCCCCCCAAAAAAATAACTCAATCCAAATGACAATCAGTTTGGGGATAAATACAGGTATAAATTAGTGGATTGTATATTATTAAGGTTACCCATGGGCCTGTTGTATTATATCTGCTGCTTCTATATCCATGCTGTTCTGAATAAATATAGGTAAACAACTAGAAAACCAGGCCAATCCATAACCCGACTAAAATAAAATATTTAGTTGCTATTCCTCATGGGTTTAAACTGGTTTGTCACCTTGAAGTCTAACATATCCTCTGATTCAGAAATTGGACTGGGATGTAAGACCTAAACCATTACATTGCCAAAAACTGAGAGTGATATCAGTTCTTATAAGCAATATTTGTCTTCAGTGCTGTGGCTTTCATGCACGCCCTCATTTATATTCTGCACCAGTGATCACCAAATAGTAGACCAACTTGTGGGAAGCTTGTGGACAAGACCCAGAGAGAAAATGTTTTTGTTTTGGTGTTCACTGTAAGGCTTATAGTTTGGTAAGCTGATCCGATTTCCTGCTAGAAACAAGAAGATAGATGATTCCTACTGAATTTGAGAAAATCATTAGGATTGGCACTTCTGAGAGATGCCATTAACATGCATTCCAATATAAACAAAAACATAGCCCAATTCACAGTTGATGCTTCTGAGCAAGGATGCTCCACTCTCAGCTCCCCAACCCAGTGACAGATCTGAAGGTGCTCAAATCTGGGGAAGTGAAGTGCTCAAAGAAAGTAGCCCCTGTTTGAATATAATAAGTAAGACTTAAAGTGGAAGGACCTGCTCTCTGCATGCCATGGAATGTAGATGGCGTATCATTTGCCCTCTTTTGGGGGCGAGAACCGTGAAGACTGAGCACTCCGTGGAACAAGGCACTAAATATGAACGTTTAACTTCTTTGTGTGTAAAGTCTATCTACTGTCCCTAAAAGGAAACAATGGCTATATGATGCTGCTGAAATTCACAAGCCTTGCTTTGTTCTTTCAGCCCCCGGTACCCAGCCAGACTTCCTCTTACTCTTGCATGCTGCCCACAAGTCCGTCAGTAAATGGGAGGAGTTATGATACATATACCCCTCCTCACATGCAGACACATATGAACAGCCAGCCAATGGGCGCCTCTGGTGCAACTTCAACAGGTAAGCACCCTTTTGTTTCTATGTCAAAAGGAATTTAAAGGAGTTGTTTCTCCTGCCAGTCTGATCTCAACAATTTATTCAGAAAGTTATTGCTAATTTTCTATCCAGGTGTGATTGTTAGTTACCAGTTAAAAACTCAGTCCTAGTAGCAGTTGCTTAAACATAGTGGCTCGACTCTTCGTGTATAAAATAAGGAAGCAATTCCTGACTTGTTTGGAGGGGGGGCTGCACTTCAAGGAAGGAAGGAATGATGAACAGAACATTGTTTTGTTTCTTCCTTCCAGTTTATATCTTTCCCCCTCTCAGCACTTCTAGATAAAGTTGGAACATACAAATAAAATACTGCATCCCATTACAATTTGAAAATGTTAGAGCAGACTGACTGGACATTTAACTGTGGGGCCGAAAAGGATTTTCTACTATGCTTGCAGATGGCTAGGTCAACTGATTTCCTAAAATTAGGAAATGATCAAACGGGGAAAGATATTATTGACTTCTTTAACAGCTCTGGAAGCTTTAGAAGAAAGCCCCCTTTTAACAGGGGCCACAGAGAAGCTGAATATATGTGTGTTTGTTTCTACAAATTTTTTCTTCTTTTTCTTTTCAGGTCTTATTTCCCCTGGAGTGTCAGTTCCTGTTCAAGTTCCCGGCAGTGAACCTGATATGTCTCAATATTGGCCAAGATTACAGTAAACCATGTGTTGATTTTGTAAATGGCTCTATGGACAACAGTTGGAGGTTTGGCTGTGTTTTCTAAAAGAAGAACGGCTTTCAGAGTACGTCTGTACTGCAACTGTGCCCTACGACATAACACATGGAGAAAGACTTTAACATGGACCTTTGTATACATGAAGGCATTATATCAGTTGGAACAAATCTTCATTTTGGTATCCAAACTTTTATTCATTTTGATGTATTATTTGTAAATGGGCATTTGTATGTTATAATGAAAAAAGAACAATGTAGACTGAATGGATGTTTGCTTTTGTGTTGGTCATGAAGTTGTGTTTTTTATTTTATTTTTAAAAAAGGAAGCCATGATCAACAAGCTTTGCCACGAATTAAGAGTTTTATCAAGCTATATCGAATACTTCTACCAATCTGTTCATAGATTTCAGACTGATGCTCCAAGTTTGTATCATTCCATTGCATATAATTCAACCTGGAACAATACGGCATTAGATTTCTGTAAGAAAAATATCTGTTGGGATTTCCAAAGGTTATTAACAGATGATGCTTATGTGCAAACGAAGGATCAAGAGAGAACTTCAAAGAAGAAAAGTTTGATAGGAAAAGGATAGATTGTGTCTTCGATATAATCCAATTTGTTTTATGTCAAAATGTAAGTATTTGTCTTCCCTAGAAATCTCCCAGAATGATTTCTATAATAAAGTTAATTTCATTTATATTTGACAAGAATATTCTATAGATGTTTTATACACATTTTCATGCATCAAACGTTTCTTTTTTGGTCAGCAAAAGTTAATTGTTCTTAGCTGAAGTTGTACTACTGTTCACAGTCCAATCATTTTTGTGCATCTAAAATTCATTCCTAATCAATTAAAAGTGCTTGCAAGAGTTTTAAACTTAAGTGTTTTGAAGTTGTTCACAACGACATATCAAAATAACCATTGTTGATTGTAAAAACCATGCCAAAGCCTTTGTATTTCCTTTATTATACTATTTTCTTTTTAACCTTATAGTGTGGTGTGGCCAATTTTTTTTCCTTGTTAGGTTTTAATATATATTTTTTTATACAGACAAATCTTATTTTGACATTATTTTCTGTTTTTAAATATTGGAGGTCCTCAAGAAATCACTTTTATATATTCTATAGCTTGGTTTGGAATCTTAGCTGAAAAGTTAACAGACTGCTGGAACACCAGAGCTGTATATGGAAGTCTCTCTATAATAGCTATAAAAAGGAAATTTTTTCCTGTTGCACAGAAGTGTATGTAAGGAAAGAGTTGTTTAATAGGGAGGAATCTAGCTAACTTTTAAGGAAGGTCTGCATTTTGAATTATGCTGCATAAATGTGGATTTATAGAAAGGGTTAACATTTTCTACTTACTTCAGTGCTGCAGCAGTCCTAAAGCAATCTATCTTCAAATAAATCCAGGTTAAATCAAATGGGATTAAACTGGAATATTTGGTTGCAAGATTGCAGCCTCAGACTCTTTCCTTTTAAATGATTAAACTGGTGCATTATAACAAAAGCAAAGCTCTCTGAGGAAACGATCTCTCTATGTGCCTTCTCAAAGCACATTCTTAGTGTAATTTCCCAATGAACTTCTAACCTGGCTAATATTTCAATGCACTTTGCATGAGTGTGGGCGAGGGTGGAGAGGTGCATGTCAAGAAATAAAGAGAGAAGGAAAATAAACAGGCAACAACAATGCAAACTGTGACTGGCTAGTGAAAGCCGAAGGACTTTAGTCATTGGCAGCTAAATATAAACATTCCCACATCCATGGAGGAGGTTCATTGTGGTCCAGCTGTTACTTGCAATGTTGCAAGGAAAAACAGATCTGATGATGTATGAAAGCACAGGGAATTTGGAATCAAAGAGAAAGCACCACAAGCTGTACTCACAAAAGACAGAGAATAACATTTCTCTTCTGTTCAGTGTGCCATAACATAATCAAATACTACTTTTCTATAAGTTGGAGACACTGTGGCTGCTTTGAGACAATTTGCTGATGCCATAAAAGCATCCAGATGCATAATTTTCTTTCGTGACAAATGCAGAAAAGCATAACCTATAATAATATGGCTTTAATTAAAACACACAAACACCCCCCCCATGAGTTTAAAATGAGCATGGTGGCTTTTCTGAAATATAAATATCTATAATAATGTGGGAAACCCAACCTAAGAATCACAACTAATAGAGATGTTTTGCATAAAAGTCAGCTATTTATTTCTGCTGATCATTTTAAATATTTTTTCAGAGAGAGAGTACGCATTTTATGCATAAAATAATATGACATGCATGTAATTGCAGGCATCAGGAAAATCAGTCCTATACAAACAGCTCAATTAACTGCAGGAGGTTAGAGGAGAATTCTGCTTTACTTGATTCTTCATAACACAAGATAATCTCTCCTGAGGATCAGGAATTCCAAGGAATTCCCTTCCTTGTACATGACTGAGTGTGTGAATCTTAACATGAATATCTGTATTAGATAGGCATGAATTTGACCCCTCGCACACTTATCCAAATCAGACAGCTATACCCTTTTCAACCTAAGTAATATTTTGATCAATTTTTAAACTACTTTTTTACTCCCCCTCGTTTGCAGCAACATGAGAGCCAAATCGTGTCCTACTGCACATCACAAGATCACACTCTTTATTCCAGGTTAATTAATCTAACTACCACCTCCTGGTTCTGTACTCAGAGCATCACTAAAACAGATTATAGTCATCAGCATGGAAGATCTGAATAGAAAGTGAAAGTGTGTGTGTGTAGGGGGGGAAACCTATCCTAAGTTTTAAACCGTCTTGATTACAGGTTATTACAATGTGTTAATGAGTAGCATATGTTAAATGATCTTAAGAACGTGTCATCAGAAACCTTTAGTAGATAACTTCAGGGCTCAAGTTAGAGAAAACTTGAGTGGGGCAGCATCTTTGCCTATACTGTAGTTACAAAGAAACTCCTTCCTGGTGCTTTCATCCAAAGGAGCTAGTGAAAAGAGCCAAAGACAAAGGCTTTCTTCTTCTTCTTTCCTTTGTCCCCCAATAATTTTGCTTCTTTCTACTCTAGGCAGGCATTCAGTTTTCTCCTACAGGTTGGATCTGTACAGTAACAAGGCTTATCTGCATTACCTAATTTTTTATTTTATTGATACTTTGTCCCTTGTCCAGGGGTATAATTTGAAGAACAATCTACAACCATCGTGTACCAGAGTGGCAGTACATTCTCTGAGTTTATTAAAAGCAAGGGAGGCATTTATGGCTCACTGGCTGGTGATCCTTTTCCTTGTCAAAGGGAGAGAGGCTGGGAAGAGTCCTTGGCTCACTGCTCATTAGGCAGAAGAGAGGCCACTTGAGCCCCTGAGCGCTGCCTGCCTGGAAAAGCTGCGGTTCTCTCAGCCACAGGGCATCTTGGGTTAGAGAACACTAGCTGAACGCAGCGTTGTGCTGGAGGACTCTTGTCTAGAATCCTGACAGGGGTCTATCGCCTGGAGTGGGATGGCAGGGAGAGAGGCTGCAACATCTCAACATGCCTGAGCTCGCATGCCAGTTCATGGCTCCTGGCTCAGGGGCATGTGAGATTCTGCAGCAACCCAAGCATCTAACTGGACACAGCACAATTTCCAGGCTTTAAAGCACGATGAGAGAAAGTCTGTGCATTGGTAGTACTTTTAAATTTTGGCAAGCGGTTCGTAAACGGAAAGCTTTGAGTGTGTGTTCTAAATGGCAGCTCCTGATTACGCAGGCTTGATTTATATAAATGTTTACAGACTGACATTTATTAACCATCATTAAGTGTTTCTTGCATCTGTTTGTGACACTGAACCCATTTCCATTTAATTTTGGGGGATTTTTGCCATTGATTTTCTTGGAAAATGCATATATATATATATATATATATATATATATTGGATGCAGCAATGTGCATCTCCTCTTGTGTGTTTTCCATTTTATATCTGCTGTTATCCTACAGAGCCTTGAGGCATAGTACATTCTAGGCGCACAGATGAGAAACAATGTGTAAGCTTTCGTTCACTCATTCTGTAGCTTTTATTTCAAATGTTTCGTTCTAGGCAATATTCTGCAAGGGAGAAGAAAACAATTGGCTTATGTATTTATAGCTTTGATGCCAATAATATTCACAGGCTCACAGCAGAATCCCTCCTGTTTAAGTTTTGAGTAGCCAAATTCATAGCCACCACCATGTCAATGTAATTCTGTTAAAATAGTAGGAATGGTGGAATCAATTGACCTGTTTCTAAAACTTATTTTTCATGATTTTAAATAGGATTATTACTGGAAACACTTTCCGTGAAGGAGTTCAGAGCTGATGGCACTGAAAATATTTAAAAAACATTCTTGAAACAGGCCACATAGTTTACATTTTTCCAAGAAAAGTTGTCTAGGGGCTTTTAAAGGGACGTGTACCAGGTAACCCCATTGATTAAGTGCTATTGAAATAAATCAGAATTATGAAAGAATACAGCTTAGAAAGATACATTAGTCAATAGGAAAACCCATTCTCATGGATTATGACTTTGATTAAGAAAAATGTTCTTCTGAAAAGAAAGTCACATGAAAACCTTAATCCAAACTTTCAATCATCCAGAAATTTTGCATTTTCTTCAGATCATTTGCTTAAATGGGTTTGCACAATATAAGCAGCGTGGCATTGCATTGCACCCAACTCAAATGCTAGTTTCTCTTTTCAGTGTTGTTTAGGAGTTTAACTGCCTTAAAGAGTTATATCTTTCAATGGAATTGGGAAAACTAGGTAATTGGCAAGAATGCCATCAATACTTTAAATCATAATTTCTAATCTGTATTTGCAAGGTGAACAAAACTCTCATAAAACATCAGTGTAAATTATCAGTTTAAATGAGAGGTTTTTTCCCTTACAGAAGAGTAATAACATTTTAATAATTAAAAAATGGCAGTCTTTTCCATTGGACTACAGATGAGCAATCTTTTATTTGGCTCCAAATGTGGCCTTCCAGGGCATGTTTTGCAGAGGACCAACCCATCTGCTGTGTTAAAAAGTGATTCCTGTTGTGTGCAGAAAGGCAACCCATTTCCAGACTCATCTACAAGTGCTGTCCACCAGTGACTTTTCAGACCTTCGTGAAATTTAATTGCCCACCAATAACACAATGTGATTGAAAAAGGACAGATCAATCAAAATATAACAGCCAGACATCTCAGGTTATCTCAGATGGGCACATACATACATGGCCTGGTGACTGCTCTGTTTTGATTGATTTGCCCTTTTCCAATCACGTTGTGCAATTTAATTTTCTCCAAGCAACACCCGAAGGGTTTAGTGCAAATTTGGGGATAAGTTCTTTTTACAGTTTGGTGTTATGATGACATACACTTAACACTGTCCTCCCTCTTGGTTCTGTTTGTATTTGTGTGGAATGCTCACAAGAGTTAAACAGCCATATAGCTTTCACCTAGAAAAACAGGCACATGTTTTGCTCCACCTGTTTGAGTTGGTTGTGGGGCAAGAAGCTCTTTTCCTAAAGTAAAACACTCAGTTTTCCACAGTCAATCGGTCTGGATACTTAAAGGAAAAGAGTCCAAAGGATCGATTGTAGCTTGCATGTGGGAAACAGGCATTTTTTCCTGAATTGTCTGGGTAATAGTTATGATTTTTAAATAGCAACAGCATTGTTCAGAAAGCTTTGGACTACATTTTGAGTTAATTTAATTTTAAAAGGAAGATGGAATTTCCAGTTTGCTCATTTTGATCACCAGGCTCTTGTCTCTGATTTTGGACAGCAACCAAACAGCATGAAAATGAAAAAAGACATTTTTGAAAGAACTAGGGAAGACTTTGGTGAATGAATACATGTGAGGCACCGACATTGTAATTTAGCTATTAGAGTTATTTAGCTGTGAAATATTACAGTTGGTCATTACTTGTTGATCATGTTTCTCACTAATGTCTGGCTGTTGACTCAGTTGGTACTTTGCTTCCATTCTCTTTTTAAGCAATGAAAATTCATTTGCAACTTTGGAGACACAGTTTTCAACTGTGATGCCACAAGCTGCCACTTCACTTGCTTTTCAAAGGGCTGCAACACCTTCAATCTCACAAGGCCTAGTTTATAGATGGAAATGGGATTTAAGACAGTGATGGACTCTACCACACAAGGAGCTATTTTGTTGACGTTGTACAAATGGTTTTGGCTCTGATGCAGCAAGCTTCCCAGTTTGGGAAGAGGGATTCAAGGAAGACTCTCTGTTGCTGACAGAGGAGTCAGTGTTGGTCACCTGTCCAACCAGGAGGAAAAGGGGAGGCCCACAAGCACTACTGCACCTGTGGATCTCTAGCTTTTTGGTGTGCTGTGCAATGCAATCACTTTTGAACTTCACACCCCTGGTTAAACTTCACTTATTACTAGAACCTAACTCCCTTTCTACCTATGCACCTCCTATATCTTAAAGGCAACTAACATTTCTAATTTCTAAATGTTATTTTTGAAATACACGCTTCAGGGCACTTTTTTCTTTTTTTAAATGGTGGTGGTTTTGCAAACCCTTAGATATAACTAATGAACTTGCAAGACAATTTTGTTCAGTGGTTTTTAAAGAGAAAAACCCTTAACAGGACTCTTTGCCAACTCTTGAATTTGGCTCATGTTGTTTCTCTGCTGTTTTGAACTTGCAATCCCTCCACTCTAAACCTTTGCTTAATTTTCTGGTCAGCGGAATCTGCCTTAAACAGAGTGCGCATGGAGTTGGGGAAAGGATATCAAATGTATTTTGTGTAAGAGCAGTTGAGACATGGAATGTCACTGGAAAATAATGTGCTGCACTCCCAGCCCCCACAGCAACATGGAGGACAGGGGGAAGGAGGTAATGGGCCTCCTCAAGCCCCTGGCAGCTTATGGTATTATGGGGGAAGGGATTAGGGTTGCATGCTGTGAAATTTAAAAAATCCTCCTGTGAACTATGCAGGGATGGTTTAGTTTCTAAAACTAAGTCTCCACTTGTAATATATAAATAAAATGCTCAGGTTTGGGACTGGCACTACTCCAGTGTTATATAGCACAGCAAGAGAAGGCCTCCAGAGATAGGAAGAGAAAACAGAGGCCTAAGTCCTTTCTTCACTGCTGAAACTGCCTTCTGCCCTACCTCAGAAGCCTGAACAGGACTACAAGGCTCTTGTTCCAGGCTGACTGGAGCCCTAAAATTGCAGCATTCTTCTTTAGGGAAGTTGCAACATGGTATTAAGAGCACAAGAACATAAGACAAATCATGTTGGATCAAACCAAAGGCCTATTGAGTTTACCATTCTGTTCTCAGACTGGTCAACCAGCTGCCTATAGGAAACCTGCAAGCCGGACATAAGCGCAACAACTTCCTCTCCTGTGATTTCCAGCAACTGCTATTCAGTGGCAATTCTCAGGGAGCAATTTGAATGGCACTCAGTTCTGTTGTGCATTGGATGCAATAGTTGTTGGTCAAGATCAAGGACACCAGTGTCCAATGCATACTCTATGGGGCTGGTTTTACTTTATATAGCCGGATGATGTGGACAGGACCCTTGCAACGATACCCACTTCTTGGACAAGTTGATGAAGAGAGTGTTGGCAGGAGTTTCTGCAGGAAATGGATTATCTGGATCCATTGCAATCTGGGGTCAGGTGTGGTGTTGGGGAGGAACCAGCCTTGGCTGCTCTGGTGGATGACTAGTACCAAGAGTGGTGCAGAGATACTGCAATTCTGCTTATGTTCCTCAGTCACTTAGCTTTCGATACTTATCACCATGGTGTTCTCCTTGACTTGCTCTTTGGGATGGATACTGGGGGCACAGTTTGCTCCAGCCCACAGGGTTGTGCCCAGGCATGTTCTTCTCCCCCCCCCCCAATCTTTATGAAGCCGTTGGGAGTGTTCATTAGGACTTTGGGGGCAAAGTGTCATCAGTATGCTAGTGACACACAGCTCTAATTCTCCATAACAACTGAATCAGGAGAAGCTGTGCAAGATCTGGATCATTGTCTAGGTTCAGTGGTGGAGTGGATGAGGGCCATAACTGAGTTTGAACATAAAGATACAGTGGTACCTCGGGTTACAGACGCTTCAGGTTACAGACGCTTCAGTTTACAGACTCTGCTAACCTAGAAATAGTACCTCGGCTTAAGAACTTTGCTTCAGGATGAGAACAGAAATCGCGTGGTGGCGGCAGCGGGAGGCCCCATTAGCTAAAGTGGTATCTCAGGTTAAGAACAGTTTCAGGCTAAGAACGGACCTCTGGAACGAATTAAGTTCTTAACCCTAGGTACTACTGTACTGTGGACGGGGGGCGTTCCCCATGTCTGGGAAATTGGCAAATTGCCTGTTCTGGATTGAGATCAGATTTGTTATTCGGGGGGGGGGGAGCACCTTGTTGCTGGAGACTCAGGAAGCCTTAGTGGCTAGGAATGCCTTTTACTAGCTGCAGCTGGTGTGCTAACTACAGCCAGCCTTGGACACTGGTAGCCTGGCCATGGTGATTTGCTGTCAGAGCAGGAGTCAGACACAGGTCAGCAAGAATAAGCAGAGTCAGTTGTCAGTGAAGTTAACCCTTTAGTCAAGGAGATGGCACACAACTCAGCAACACTTCCCAGTAGGTCTTGCCCCTATAGCACAGTTGATAGGACTGAAGGTCCCTGCCACCCACTCCTTCTAAGGCTACTCCTCTCCTGGATGTTTCCCAAGCAGTCTCAGTCTCCCCCCTCTGTTCTGCTCTCCTCATTATCCTGTGTGTTCTTGGAGACCAGGGAGGAGGGGAGCTTGTCGCAGCAGGAGAGGCAGACTCCTGGGATTTTTCAGCCATCTATTGATCACCACCCCCGCTTCAGTCTCAGCGTCTGAACTGCTCCTTGTCATAGGTTCTTCCTGCTCACCAAAACCTGTTGTCCCGTCAGTATCCAGCACCATCTCCCAATCTTCCCCCCATCCTCTCCTCGGTGTCCCACCACCAATCCCCGGGCTCTGAGCTTTCCTCTTCTGTGTTTTCCCTTGGGGGTTCCTTGGCTAACATCTCCCACCATTCCTTGTCCAGCCAGTGCCTGACATCCATGCATTGGTACCCTTAAGATTAGATTATTGCAATGCATTCCATGGGGGGCTGCCCTTGAGTCTCATCTGGAGGCTCCAGCTGGTGCAAAACACTGTGGCCAGACTATTGATAGGACAGACTGACGCCAGAGCATAACTGCAGCGTGCAAAAGCTTGCATTGGCTGAGCGTATGCTATTGCGCCAGGTTTAAGGTTCTTGTATGGCTAGTCATTGATAGCTTAATGATCCTGGAATTTATCTAATCATATTTTAAAGCCATCCAAATCAGTACCCACCACTGCATCTTGTGGGAGCTAATTCCTTAGTTTAGCTTGTTTAAATATTCCATATTTAAAACTATTGCAGGTTACTTATGTAACACTCTACCAGTCTGAAAAAAAGCCAGAGCAGCTTAATAATACCTATAGAGTGATTTTGAAAAAATAAAAATAAAAACCCCAACCTATAATACATTTAGGAGTTTTCAAATTGATATGTTGAAGAAGCTCAAGCCTCTTGTAACATATGCTAGCTCTCTCTTCCTCCTCCGCCTCCTCTTCCTCCTCCTCCTCCTCTTCCTCCTCCACTCCCCTAGTCTGGGAAGGTTTATTCATTTTCTTAATACTATTTCAAACACATTTAAGCATATAACAGAATACAAAATGCAGAAATGTGAAATGGAGCAATCCTCATCAGGGATTTAGGCTGCAATTCTATAAACACTTTTCAGGCAGTAAGACCCATTAAATCGAGTGGGGCATCACGTATATTATATTGCCCTGTGATTCCTGCTCCCATTTTTAGAAAGGGGAGGAATTGGACCCAGGAGGTCCCAACTGAAATATATCCACTCACATCATCTTTCGTTGCATCATTGCTCCAAAATAGTCTAAGACGTATGAAAATGAGGCTGCAGTCCAAACCTCTGCAAAGGTTAGTGGCAAAATCAAGGAGCTACTCTATGTGTTTCTATTTATTACATGCACATCCCTCCTTTCCTCAAGGAGCTCAAGGTGGAGTACATACTGTAGGTCTTGCCCCCATTTTATCCTCACAGCAACTTTATGAAGTAGGTTAGGCTGACGGTGACTGGCCCAAGATCCTTCGGTGAACTTCATGGGAGAGTCGGAGCTAACACTCCAGTCACTACACCCACACATGGGAATGGCCAGTGGTGGTGGTGGGGTTCCCCTGAAATTGATGTTACCTACAAAACAATTTTATTTGTTCCCTAGTGTCTATACTAAATAGGTTTTTTTGCTAATAAGTCTCTCTTTAACGTTAAGCCTGTCCTTAGCATTCTGTTTGCAATATACAAATGTACATATTTGTATGTAATTATAAGCCTAATTACTCCATAATTGCAAAGCTCTTGTAGATGGTGCCGTCATCATTACCACAACCACCATCCTTTTCTCTGAATGCTGTCTTTTTTTTATGGTGCCTGTGTGTTATACTTGAACTGACCGCTCTTGGTTCCCTGCCTAGAGAGTAGTGGTCATTGGGTTCATGGAAGCTGGCAGCATCTATTCTATGAGGCTGCAGATATGGAACATCCCCAAACATTGGATATCTCTGTGCACAGTACAGTACCAAGCTGGGCAGTCCAGCATCTCCGGACTGGTAGAATTGTATTTCATATAGAGGAGGACTAGAAGGAGCAGATTGCTAAATACAGAGGCACTGTAAGAAAAGTGCACAAACATGCCGAAGGGCAGATGGGGCCCATCCAGGAGAAGCAAAACTCCAGTCTTAAGCCTTTCAGGATATCTTGGGGAGAAGAAAAGGCTAAGGAGTAAGCCCTACACGAATCCTATCTGTGCTGCCGCCACTGTGCACCAAACATGCACATGATTACATGCTCTCGCACAGTGCCTATGAGGATCTGCCCCCAATACGTTTTTCTTGCATTCGCAGTCAGAATGCAGAAAAACAATGAGTGAAAGATGCTTGTATAAGAATGCTGTTTGAAGATGCACAACACAGTGTGACTTTAAATGAAACTAGGGGTGAAACATCAGGGCTTAGATTGAAACATTTTAAAAGTAGGCCATGCTGGAAATAGACATACATGGTACTGAGCAAATGCCAAGATTCCCCCAGACTGCAGAGCAGAGAGAGAGAGAAAGGAAGCTGGGTTATTCTATCATTGCTGCTCAGAGCTGCCTTTGGCTCTTCTGCAACTGTCATTTAGCAGCACTCATTCTATTAAGCTCCCTGCACTGTTTCCATCCCAACTGGTCATTATAGGAAAAACTAGTACCTGAGCTTGTTCCTTTCCTCCTCCCTCCCCATTCCCCTTTCCTTATATGTCATCTATTTTAGATTGTTTTTCATTGATCTGTAAAGTTGCTCTGGAACCTCAGGCCAAATGTGGCCAAGTCTCTCAGGATTCTTTGTAAGCTCTGCATCTTCTCCAGGCAACACCTCCTGAAGGGCCTGCTCTACACCCTCCATGAGTCCTTTTGCTTGGCCGGAATGTTTCCTTGCACTGTGATAACTTCTTTTGCTTGCCTGGAGGAAGTGAGTATGAGGGCACACCCATGCAAAGTTTTGATGGGGAACCTGTGAGCCTCTAGCTGTCACTGGACTACAGCTGCCATCAACATTGACCTTTGGTGTGGGGCTGATGGGATCTGAGGCTGCAACACAGCTCAGTTGGTGGAACATGAGACTCTTAATCTCAGGGTTCTGGGTTCGAGCTCCACTTTGGGTGAATTATTCCTGCAGTGCAGGGGCTTGAACCAGATGACCCTTGTGGTCCCTTCTGCAATTCTAAGATTCTAAGATCTAAAGGGCCACAGCCTCCCCACTACCACCACCTCCCAGTAACCAGCTTGTGCTTTATTTGGCTGGAATATAGCCCGCTATACAAAGATACGGAAAACAGTAGCTTTGTAGTCTGTGGAAAAGTTGGCAGGAAAGGATGGCAGGAAGGGTGGTATGCAGGCTGGTGGAGAGAAACAAACTGCTATGACTGTTGGAAATACAGCTTAAATTATGGCAAGTTGTTGTGAGCAGCCGCTAGCAATGGAGGTACCTTGTGCTTGTGAAACGGTTTATTCCCACCCCTACTTTTTATCCCCCAAACAGCTCTGTGAGATTGACTGGTCTCAGAAACAGCAACTGGTCCGGGGCTACTGTGAATTCTTAAAGCTAAAAAGGGACTTGAATCCAGCTCTCCCCAATACCAAGTTTTTAGGTATCTGGTTGTGTTCTCTGCCCCAAATCAATGAGGGCTGGCTGCAAAATTATGCATTTGCCTGCTTGGTCATAGTTTTAGGACCCACCTTACTTCTGTGACAGTAAGTTTTAAATTGCTTTTAAATACTATGTTTTAATTGTTGTAACCCACCCGGGGACCTTGGGGTAAAGGGCGGATTAACAACAACAGCAACAACAGTAGGTTGAAAGCTTTAACTTCCAAGTTATCTGAATCAGGCACTCCTAGTTTAATTTTTTTTAATGATAAGTAACTGGGAGCCGCTTCCTCTCTTATCCTACCAGAGCTCTGTGAACCTGCCCCACGGAGCAAGCAGTTTGCATTCTCTCTCTTTCTCTGTCTCCCTGCTCCAATCATTAGGGCCATAAGAAACGATGTCAGAGGTTATTGCCCAATCCCAGCTCTCTTGCCAAATTTGCTTGTTGGGAAACAAAGTCCAAGCGTGGAAAAGAAAGGTAACAATGCCTATAATCTCTGGGGCCCCCGATCCCTTCAAATGTTTTACTGCAGGGGCCAAAGGGACCTGGCCCCCTAGTAGTTGGTGTTAGTGTTCAAATCTGTTTAATTCTGGAAGCACTCTGCTGACCTCATGTTCATGCCCCCTTCTCTTGGCAGTAACTGGGGATGCCAGGAAACAGCCATTGTCAGCAGTAAGAGCTGCTGTTTGAAGCTGCATTTTGAAACACTTCACTCCTTCTTCTCCTGACTCTGCAAACCAGGTTCCTCATATCCGTTGTGAGTCCTAGTTGGTCACCCCATATAGCCTGGTGAGGTGCTTGATGCAATATCTAACCTGATTGTGTAGAATCAGTTTGTAGATGAGGCCTGTATAGACTTCTAAAGATGACTTACATAACCTGGGAAGATTTTACTCATGGTACTATGACCTACAGAATACCACTTGAAAATGGGTATTTTCCACAATTGCCCCTGCACTCTGGAATGCCTTCCCCTCTGCCATACATGAAACATCATTCACTTCAGCTGTTTGTTAAAATTTATTTTCTTGTCAAGGCCTTCCCTGACACACAATACCCTATCATTATAATATATATATATTTATCTGTGCTTTATGATACCATTTTAATGTTTTTATGTTTGTGTTTTAGTATGCTGCTTAGAGATTTTAAATATTATGCTTTTATAGAAATGCTTTTATAATAAATCAGAATTAAACAATTCAAGCATGGGCAAGCCAGGGAAGGTAGACAGAATGCTTCTTACAGCAGTACTTTTGTTCCTATTTTCCCATTTCCATGGGTGGATTTAAATGACAATTGGAAAATGGGTGAATACTCTGAATGCTTGTTTCTTGGTGTGTGGGTGTCAAGAACAAAAACACAAACCATTTTGAGCGGAGGACTTTGCCATTTCATTAACCTGTATGTAAGCATGTGCATGCCTGTTAGTGTATATGCATGTGTTTCTGTGCTAAGTGTGTGTTAAGGTTGTGTGTGTGTCTATCTATTTATGCTCCAGGTGCATGATTCCAGATCTTTGCTAGGA
Organism: Podarcis tiliguerta; assembly: GCF_965153285.1. Classification (NCBI taxonomy): domain Eukaryota; kingdom Metazoa; phylum Chordata; class Lepidosauria; order Squamata; family Lacertidae; genus Podarcis; species Podarcis tiliguerta. The sequence goes on from NC_139534.1 coordinate 72,112,303, forward strand.
TAATGTGTCCGCCAGACTTGTACAGTGGTACCTCGGAAGTCAAACGGAACCTGTTCTGGAAGTCCATTTGACTTCCAAAACGTTTGGAAACCAAGGTGTGGCTTCCGATTGGCTGCAGGAAGCTCCTGCAGCCAATCGGAAGCCGCATAAGCTGCATTGGCCGTACGGGTTCCAAAGAACGTTCGCAAACTGGAACACTCACTTCTGGGTTTGCAGCGTTTGGGAGCCCAAACGTTCGACTTGCAAGGCATTCGGAATCCAAGGTATGACTGTATTGCTTTCAATGTTTCAATTCTAATATGCCTTGGTTTTGCCATAAAAGGCAGGGTAGGAATAAACAGCAGTAGCAAGAGAACACTGAAGATGTCATCCCCCCCACAGTCTGAAGCAGAGCAGTCCATTTTACCACCCTCATGCATGTGAAGATCAAGCCCATCCACTTGAAGTGGGACTGATGTAAGAGTCCTGTTTCTCCTCCTTTTGTATGCACAGGTACATATGCACTTGCCAGGAACAGGAGGCCAACCCAGCTCTTCCTCTTGCCTATGCAAGACTATATTCTATAAGGGGAAGGAAAATGAGGAAAACAAGGCCCTGGTCAACCCAATGATCACCTTTCAGCACATAAACAGCTGTATACCTGTGTGGGTGGATTATGCCTTTGGTCTATGGATCCCTTTAAAGCTTTACATTAAATAGGTAAAATGTAGGTCTTTAGACCATTAAAGGTTGCATATCTGTTAGGAAATGGTCATAATGGAAAGAGGAAACTTCATGCCAAGCTTGAGCTAATTCATTGAATCTGAAGAAACAGTCCTGTTACTTAATGTATCCTACAGAACATTTGTTTATTTACCAAATAGGGTGTAACCATTTTACTATTCAGTTTTCCTTGATAAAGGGACGTGGGTGGCACTGTGGTCTAAACCACTGAGCCTCTTGGGCTTGCTGATCAGAAGGTCGGTGGTTCGAGTCCCTGCGACGGGATGAACTCTGTGGCGGGGTGAGTTCCCGTTACTTGGTCCCAGCTCCTGCCAACCTAGCAGTTCGAAAGCACGCCCAAAGTGCAAGTAGATAAATAGGTACCGCTCTGGTGGGAAGGTAAACGACGTTTCTGTGCGCTGCTCTGGTTTCGTTGTTCCGTTGCGCCAGAAGCGGCTTGGTCATGCTGGCCACATGACCCAGAAAAACTGTCTGCAGACAAACACCCGCTCCCTCAGCCTGTAAAGCGAGATGAGCGACGCAACCCCAGAGTCATCTGTGACTGGACTGTCAGGGGTCCTTTACCTTTACCTTGATAAGGAAAATGACTGCTAAACCAAATTACTGCTGGTTAAACAATATTCTAGAAGTAAAAGAATAGGTATTTCACCTTAGGTGTAGAACACTGGGTATGTGTGTGGTGCAGCACTTAATTCACAGAGCATGTGAAACAAAAAACTACATTTAATATAGATTTCACTGAATGATCTCCCCCTTTCCTTTTTGCTGTTGAAAATATATTCTTTGGGTTTCTATGCCAACTCGATCTTATTATTTCAAATGCCTGTTCTGATGAGTGTACTTTATATTTATGCATGTTATATTTAAGTTTGCACTCACCCACAGTCATATATTTTAATGATATTTGGAAGATTGTCTACTAAATTAGACCCCATTAAGGACATTTACCATTATTAATAATAATATCTTGTAAAAAAGCTAATTTAATAATGCCTAAAGGTTTTAGAATTTATAGAGGAATAATATATAAGATTCCCTAGCTTATTTACATGAAAAACATAACTGAGTAACTAAAGTGTTAATCCTTTTATACTTGATCTATTGAATATCTGCATAGGTCCCCATTCAAATTGTGTTGAGAAGTTTTGCTTCATATTATATATAAGGCGAAAGGAGAAATGATTTGAAAGCTGTAGCGATATATGGGTATAAGAATGTAGATGTCTATTAGCTTTATGAAACTGACAGCTCAGTTCTGAAACTTTATTTTGAATAGATTTTAAAAAGGATTTGCGTCTTTAGAAATAGTAAAAATAAAAAATAAAACAGACATATCTTTGAAAAAGAAAGAAAAAAACTCAATTGTTACCTCTAATGAAATAGCGGGTGACAAAACAGTAGTCTTTTTGATTTTGATCAGAAAAATAAACTGGTAGTGACAGGATATGATGGATAGATTTGACATCCTGGCAAATCACTGTCATTGATTCAATTATTCTAATTCAGAATAAAAGCTGTATACAGTGTGTGTTTATGGTACAGTGGATTTTTTTAAATGATTGACATTCATCACATTAGACAGTTTTAAAAGCTATGTCTCCATTTTACTCACAGCGTTATAAAAAGTAAATCATTTAACCAACACTTTAGTTCCAATCCCATCAAAATACATTAACATTATTATGGTAAGCATTTAAGGTTTTGTGGGGAGCATAATTCAGCCCAACTCTATAAAATGACAGTTTAAAGACCTAAGTTTCAATCCAAAATGAACTTAGTGGAAAGTTCTATCAAGGCTAATTCAAAATAGAACTATACAGAAAGTAATTTTCAGGTCCCACTTGTAAACCATTTCCAGATAGCCACCTATTCACATAGTTTGTACATTAGTTCTAATACAAATATGCAAATCTTGCTGCTGATAAATATTTATACATTTTACCTAGGGAAAAATTCATATGTTTACAAATAGTATATACAGAATAGTATGGAACCCTGAATTGGTTTTGTTTTCTGCTGCTCTGTAGACTTCTTTCTATGATATGTCTTCCCTAAGCTCCAATGCACTCCCCTGGTTTTCTAGCATTAATGTAGCTGTCAGTTTGAATTTCAATCTTGAATAATGTCTGCTGACATAATTTCATATTGCTGACTTCAGTTGTTTAGGATTACTGTTTTGAACTATATTGAAAAGCAATTCTTTGTATATGTTTAGTAAGTTTCACTCAAGCAATTTAATATATTTATTAGCCCATAAGGCAAAGTAATTATCTATAATGTACTTTACCATGAAAAATATTTTATCATATTACTGATAACAGAATAGGTGGAAAATACACAGAAATTTAATGCTTATAGTATATATGGCACTAAATAAGGTGTCATTTTTAACGATGTTTTTCTAGGGCAATGATTGTCTGATATTAAAATAACCCACTTTTAAAAATATATGATTTTATTTAATATACATAATATTGATATACAGCATACAATAGTTGTGTTAAACATGCAAAGTGTAATTCTTTCATTTCTCATTCATTATCTGAACTTTAGTAATAACAGTAAAGTTGATGGCAACAGAGAATTCTGCAGCTTCAAAATGGCAACATATTTTACGTCTTTAAAATGGCATCAAAATATATGTTTGTTAACTGTAGAAACATCCAATATAACATTTGCAAATATTTTTAAAAAACAGAATGGCAAAATAAGGCACACAGCTTGCTATATATATATATATATATATATATATATATATGCTTTCGTAGATTTTCACGGGTACAGGAATGCAGGTTTTGGTGTCCTCGGGTGTCTTCCCGTGTAAAAGTTGGGGTGTCTAGGCGACGTTTCGACGAGGTCTCACTCGTCATCTTCAGGCTGGTGCTTTCGGCTTCTTGTTACTGGAACAGAGCAGGATCTCAGTGTTTGAGTTCCTATAAATACTGTTGAGGAGGTGTGGTGTATAGCCTCCAATGTTCTGGGCAGAGAGGAGGTTCCCAGGCTAGTGTGCCTTTTCTTCTTTTGTTCCTTAATTACTTGAGGGATATCTTGAGTGATTTCTTGAGTGATTTCCTGAATCCCACTTAGGTGGGTCATTAGGTGTGGATTAGTTGCTAAAGCCTTCGTGTCTTGAACTCTTGAACTTTGTGAAGAGTTTTTCTGAGAAGATGGCTGTACTGCACTTGGTTGTGTTCTGGCTTGGCTTCGTGTATAGGGGCGAGCTGTGGTTTTGTGGCCTGTGCCAGCCAGATCTGTGTAGGGATTGCAGGGGGGTGCAGCATCCGGAGGTGCCACCCTGGTTTGGCTACTGGATGGTGTCTGTAATTTATCTGTGGAGAGGGTCTGGGTTTGGGTCTGGTGTGGTTGATTGGTGATGGCGTTCTGTGTGCCTCTGGATCTGGTGTCAGATTTTGTGGGGAGGGCTAATTTCCAGATGTCTGGCAAGCGGGATGTGTCGTCACGCTTGTTCATGTTGTGAGGGTGTTTCTCTATCTCGATGGCTTCCATGATTATTCTCTTGTGGTGATGTTCCATGTTAAAGAGCAATTTGGAATCTGCAAAATTAATTTCGTGTCCTGTTTCTTTCATGTGTTGGAAAAGAGAGGAAGTTTTTTCTTCTTTTTTGACGGCATTCTTGTGTTCTGCGATCCGTGCATTTATTCGTCTGTTTGTTTGTCCAATGTACGTGGCTGGGCAGACTTTGCAGGGTATTTCATAGACCCCTTGGTTTTCCAACTGAATTTTATCCTTGGGGTTTCTGAGGATATTGGCTATTTTTTGGTTGGTGCAAAAGGCTGTTTTGATATTGTGTTTATGGAGGATTTTGCTAATTTTATCTGTAGTGCCCTTGATATAAGGAAGGAGGGCTATGCCATTGTTTTCTTCTGTGTCTTGGTTTTTGGGGGGTGTTTCTTTTTGGATTAGCTTCGTAACCCTGTTTTGCTGGTATCCATTGGCAATTAACACATTTGAGAGATTCTGTAACTCAGTTGTCAAGTGGTCTTCGTCAGCCAGGCGTTTGGTTCTGGAGATGAGAGTCTTGGCTACGGAGTTTATTTGTGCAGGGTGGTGGTGTGATTGTGCATGTAAGTAGCGGTTGGTGTGTGTTTTTTTCCGGTAGATAGTGTGTCCTAGGGAGCCATCAGGTTTTTTGTAGATTAGGACGTCAAGGAAGGGAAGTTGGTTGTTGGCTTCTATTTCCATAGTGAATTGTATTTTGGGGTGTAGGCTGTTGAGATGTGTGAGGAAGCTATCCAGTTTTTCCTTCCCGTGTGGCCAAATTACAAAGGTGTCGTCAACATATCTGAGCCAAAGTTTGGGTTTGTGTTCTGACTTGTCTAAAGCATTGGTTTCAAAGTGTTCCATGTACAGGTTAGCGATGACCGGTCATCGCTAACCTGTACATGGAACACTTTGAAACCAATGCTTTAGACAAGTCAGAACACAAACCCAAACTTTGGCTCAGATATGTTGACGACACCTTTGTAATTTGGCCACACGGGAAGGAAAAACTGGATAGCTTCCTCACACATCTCAACAGCCTACACCCCAAAATACAATTCACTATGGAAATAGAAGCCAACAACCAACTTCCCTTCCTTGACGTCCTAATCTACAAAAAACCTGATGGCTCCCTAGGACACACTATCTACCGGAAAAAAACACACACCAACCGCTACTTACATGCACAATCACACCACCACCCTGCACAAATAAACTCCGTAGCCAAGACTCTCATCTCCAGAACCAAACGCCTGGCTGACGAAGACCACTTGACAACTGAGTTACAGAATCTCTCAAATGTGTTAATTGCCAATGGATACCAGCAAAACAGGGTTACGAAGCTAATCCAAAAAGAAACACCCCCCAAAAACCAAGACACAGAAGAAAACAATGGCATAGCCCTCCTTCCTTATATCAAGGGCACTACAGATAAAATTAGCAAAATCCTCCATAAACACAATATCAAAACAGCCTTTTGCACCAACCAAAAAATAGCCAATATCCTCAGAAACCCCAAGGATAAAATTCAGTTGGAAAACCAAGGGGTCTATGAAATACCCTGCAAAGTCTGCCCAGCCACGTACATTGGACAAACAAACAGACGAATAAATGCACGGATCGCAGAACACAAGAATGCCGTCAAAAAAGAAGAAAAAACTTCCTCTCTTTTCCAACACATGAAAGAAACAGGACACGAAATTAATTTTGCAGATTCCAAATTGCTCTTTAACATGGAACATCACCACAAGAGAATAATCATGGAAGCCATCGAGATAGAGAAACACCCTCACAACATGAACAAGCGTGACGACACATCCCGCTTGCCAGACATCTGGAAATTAGCCCTCCCCACAAAATCTGACACCAGATCCAGAGGCACACAGAACGCCATCACCAATCAACCACACCAGACCCAAACCCAGACCCTCTCCACAGATAAATTACAGACACCATCCAGTAGCCAAACCAGGGTGGCACCTCCGGATGCTGCACCCCCCTGCAATCCCTACACAGATCTGGCTGGCACAGGCCACAAAACCACAGCTCGCCCCTATACACGAAGCCAAGCCAGAACACAACCAAGTGCAGTACAGCCATCTTCTCAGAAAAACTCTTCACAAAGTTCAAGAGTTCAAGACACGAAGGCTTTAGCAACTAATCCACACCTAATGACCCACCTAAGTGGGATTCAGGAAATCACTCAAGAAATCACTCAAGATATCCCTCAAGTAATTAAGGAACAAAAGAAGAAAAGGCACACTAGCCTGGGAACCTCCTCTCTGCCCAGAACATTGGAGGCTATACACCACACCTCCTCAACAGTATTTATAGGAACTCAAACACTGAGATCCTGCTCTGTTCCAGTAACAAGAAGCCGAAAGCACCAGCCTGAAGATGACGAGTGAGACCTCGTCGAAACGTCGCCTAGACACCCCAACTTTTACACGGGAAGACACCCGAGGACACCAAAACCTGCATATATATATATATATATATGACTACTGGGTCACAATCATTAAGAAAAATATTTACATAAGTCATTAACAGTCATAATTAGAGTGTCATATAAATCGGAGTGAAACTGCTAAGTAGAAATCACTAGAAGTCCAGGTGCTTCTTGCCTATGGCCATAGCAGTACATCCTGAGCTCAGCAGTTTGGCAGATTCTGCCAGATCCTGTTTGCTTGTGCGGCTCACTGTGTCTGACAAGTCTGGAGGCAAATGCAATTGCTATGGCAGGAGATTTCAGGGAGTGGGGGGGGGGGGGGGAGGAGAGAGACAGAGAAGAGAGAGAACATAGTTGTAATTAGATTTGCTTTGGATATTACACATTTAAAAACAAAGTACTATTCCCTGCCAGTGAATACCTATTACAGCACAACAAATAGAACAGTATTAGAACAGTTTTTGAAAACCAGATTGTCAGATTCTTTTATTTCATATACTGATCTACAAGATACTGGATTTTTTCAAATCAAATTCAGCTTTCTTCATAAGTACATTCAGAATAGAAATCAAAGGCCAAGACCCAAAGAAATCAAAGTTACCCCCATGAGTCCCAAAAGGGGTATTTACACTGCAATCCTAGGCATGTTTACCCTTGTGTAATTTCCTGAATCCAATGGTAGGTGCATACAGAAATGCGGCCTTGTAACGCAATTCTAGGCATATTTATTCAGAAGTAAGTCCTACTTACTCAATGGGCTTACCTAGTATAGGATTGCGGCTATTTGTGGAGGGCCTAAGCACTAGTGAATTCAATGAGAATTGTTTCTGAGTAGACATTTATAGGTTTGCAGCGACTTGTTTTTCTCAAACAACGTTCCTGCTCCTATTCCAAATGGCAAACGGTGTTCCAAAAAAAGGTCCAAAAATTCACTGTTAGTACAAGTGGTTTCCATGAGCCAAATCAGATCTTTGATCCAAGCTTACATTTCCTGCATTTATTTTGTTATCTCCAGAGACCTCGTCTCCTACATCTTTGGTCTCCCATTAAAAATAACTAATTAGTTTGAACAGTTCTGTATGCCCAAGGGGCTTTGCATTTGTTGAAACAGCGTCTCTTTGATGCCACACGGCAAGCCACTTTTGAAACTGAGGGGATTCTCAAAAGCAGATTGTGACTTAACATGGAGGCAAGTTATTTAATGAAAAAAAGGCCAAAATTCCCGTTGTGTGTGCCTAAGCATCTGGGTACATTTAGAGTAGCTCTTTGGATCCTCGCCAAAGTATATACTGTGAACAAAAATAAATTATACATATTGTGTGGAATACACCAAGTGGTCTATTCATCCACAAGACTTCCCCCCGTCTTCTCCCCTTGTGAATCACTAAAACCATTCTGGGTCACCCCAGCTCTCCAGAGCAGATTTAGGGGGTACATGGGGGCACAGTCCTGTTTCAAACCTGTTGCATGCCTGCAACAGCTAAGCTGAACCCCACTCATTAAGTTATTTTAAACACAACAGTCAACACAAACACAATAATCTTCACAACAGAGACACAACTGTTTTCAGCTAACAGTGAAACATTTCATGCCTTATTAATAGTCTTTTTGCAAGGGTAGTTAACATAGTATCCTCCAGCCCAGAGAGTTTGGTCTACCACTTCCTTAAGTTTCAGCTAACATGGCCAACAGTAATGGATGATGGGAGTTGTAGTCCTCAACATCTAGGCACCACATTGACTATCCCTAGGCTAGAGTGTTATGTTCTGTGTTGTGCAACCCTCTACATGTCTACTCAGAAGCAAGTCCGATTGAGTTCAGTGGCACTTACTCCTAGGTAAGTATGTAAAAGACTGCAGCCTAAGTAAGTTAAACTTTAAAATGCCTGTTTGAAACAGCAAGCGCTGTTAATAATCACAGTGTTAAACTCATACCAATGACGAAGAAACTTAGCAAAGATGTTAGATAGATTGAAATCCAAAAATATTAATCCTGGAGCTGTATTGGTATAGTCTTCTATTAAGAAAGTTTCTGGGCTTCTCTACTATTTTCACTCATTACAAGTTGTCACACTGCAATCCAAGTCAGTAGTTGTTTTCTCTTTTTTTAAGGATTAACTTTTATCCAGAGTATTTATAAAATGGGACGTTTGTGTGTTCAGGTTTGACATAATTAATTCACCCATTTGCAGTTCACGGCTTCCTACTGCAAAGCACTTCCTACTTCTTCCCATGAACAGGCACAACTATGATGAAATTGATTGCTGCTGCTATTTATTTCTTTAGCACCAAGAGTCCTCTAGGCTCTATGCAGGCAAAATGTGGTTTGAAATGTAAAGTACATTGGGGCAAAATAGCCACATATATACTGAAGGGGTTGGAACTGGCAGTGACTGATCAGGAAAAGGATCTTGAGGTTCTAGTGGGTAACTCAATGAAAATGTCGATTCAGTGGCAGCTGTGATAAAGACAAATTCTACATTAGGGATCATTAGGAAAGGGATTGAAAATAAAATGGCCAATATTGTAATGCCTTCATGCAAATCTATGATGCAGACACACTTGGAATACTGTGTATAGTTCTGTTCACCCCTATTGTGGAGTTAGAAAAGGCTCAGAAAAAACGGAAGCCAAAATGACCAGGAGGAACTCTCCTATGAGGAAAACTGACAACAGAATGGCAATGTGTCAGGCAACCTAGTTGCTCCAAAGTGCCCTCTTCAGCACTGTGGAGTTTGCATTGCTCTTCAGCATTGAGGTATTGAGGACCATGAAGCAGACTGGATGCCAGGTGGTGTACAACCTATCATGAAGATAACACAATATGCATTGGAGCATACAATCGTGTCTACTTCACGGCAGTGAGGACAGCAAAGGAAGCACACTTTGCTGCCTCCATTGCAATCTCAAATACTTGACCAGCAGAGCTAGCAACAGTATGCGTTTGTTAACAAAATTACATGACAAGTTTCCGAGACACACTGAGGATAACATTGCTCACCTCTTTGAAAAATTGGACACCATTGTTGTAACCAGTTTTAGCTTTTGAGGCCTCCTGAGAACATGGCAAAGCGCTTGTAGCTGTTTGGCTGACTTTATGCCCTTTTGCCCCACAGCTAGTTGTGGGGAATAGGGGTGTTGCCCAGGTAGATCCATCTTGTGGGAAATGCATCATTATGTGAACAGCACTGGACAACCATAAGGCTCCCAGGCAGTTACATTATGGCATGCTGCAAGGTACCATCTTGTCCCCAAAGCTATTTAACATCTATCTGAAGCAGCTGGGAATAGTGATTAGGGGATTTGGAGCATGCTGTCATCAGTATGCTGATGACACCTAGCTCTATTTTCCCACTACATCTGATTCAGGTGTGACTGTGCAAATAAGTGCAGTGGCGAGCTGAATCACCTGAATCTTGATAAGACAGAGGCCTTGTGGGTAGGTGGTTCCTGAGTTTGGAATTTAGGCAATTGCCATGTAAGTGCTCCTTCACCCGTGGATGTCACTGAAGGCCCAAAAGGTCACAGTAGTTAGGGGAACATTTTTTCAGATTCAGATGACATGCCAACTGTGGTCATTCTTTGATAGGGATAGTCTACCCCAGGCATAGGCAAACTTGGCCCTCCAGATGTTTTGGGACTACCACTCTCATCATCCCTGACCACTGGTCCTGTTAGCTAGGGATGATGGGAGTTGTAGTCCCAAAACATCTGGAGGGCCGAGTTTGTCTATGCCTGGTCTAGCCACAGAGACCAGATTACTGTCATGCGTTCTATGTGGGGGCAGAATGCAACAGGTAGGTTGTTAATTGGACATTCCTGCTGCAAGTATGTGACACTACTTTTAGAAGAACTGTAGTGGCTGCTAACTTGTTACCGGACCAGGTTTAAAGTTTTGATATTGGTATTGACCTCAACACTTTAAATATCATGGGACCAGGTTATCTGAGGGAACAATCTCACACACAGCCCTGCCTTGTCACTCATTTCTTCCTGGTTGTGCAGCAGCTTGCTGAAGTCTGTCTGGTGGCAACCAGGGGGAGGGCCTTTTCTATTGTGCCCAGCCTAAAGAATAACCTCCTGTCTAAGCAAGGCAGGCAAAAGCAGACACCAAAATACCAACTATTCATGCTACTAGTGATTTCAGAGACAATAATGACAGGTTTATGGAGTACACTGAATAACAAGGATATATCATTTTGGATTGAGAAAGTTCTGTTAGAATGTCAGCACTGGGATGGACCTTTTAGCACTTCGAAGAGACAAAAACCAAGTCTATTTATGCTCAAATAATTTATTCTATTCCACCAAAGGAAATGGAGAAACCTACTCTCAAGAATGGATTTTGTATTTTTCTGCTAAAGGAAAAATCTACTGCTTTGTGTGCAAACTTTTCTCCAACCTCAACTACAGCTTTAGGTTCTACTGTATTTGATTATTGGCATCACGGTTATCTTGTTCAAACCCATGGTAACTAAAAATCATGTGAACCCTATGCTAACATACTGAACAAGAAAGCATGGTCAAACGCTCACATCAAAGCTGGAATAAATGAATTCATTTTCATGCTTCAACTTTGAACACATTTGCTAGACCAATTTCATAAAGTTAACAAGGCACTCCAACGTTCGCAAATTTCACTGAGCACAACTGCAAATATTTACAGCTTACTATTGCAGTTTGTATCAAACACTTGGGCTAATTTACCACATTTACCAGATGTAGAGTACAAGACATCAAAAGAAGGCAGAGAATATGGGAAAACCCAACAATGATGGGCATAGCCAGGATTTATGTTGAGGGGGCAGGTTTCATGTTGGGGGTGGGGAGGGAAGAACCTCAGTTAAGTATTTTTATTGATTTACTTAATCTTGGGGCAGCTGCCCCCCTTGCTGCACCCATGATGATGGGACAAAATCCGAAGCTTTAGGCAAACCTTTTCCATGAGACAAGTTTAGGATAAATTCATTTATCCCTGTAATTGATGCTCTTGAAGCTAACCTAGACAGAAAAGCAGTAAAGGAGTGTAGCTGGCAATTTTTAATTTTTGGTGAACCCGCAAGCAACCAAGGAACAGATTCACGATGGCATCAAGATGTTAATGCAAGAGTATCCAAAGCATGTTGACCTTAGCACTTCCACCCGTACATCAAATGAGCTCACTCTGAAAATGAATATTTCAGCCACCAAGACATGTATCAAATAATATTCTAGGAGAAAATTAGGTCAGTTTTTCTTTTCAAAAGTGGAAGCAATTTTCAGATTGTTCCAGTGTTTAATGGTTACAAACTGCACTGGTGAAAGATCGTTTTCTAGACTAAAAAGGACAAAGAATGATCTATGATCAACAATGTCCTAAGATCAGTTGTCTGATCTAAGCATTCTCTGTATAGAAAATGATAAACTGTGACTTACTGATTTTAATGATATAATTGATAAGTATGCATCCAAAAGAGCTCAAAAGAATCTGTTCTGACTTTTTATATAGTGTACTGTTATAACATTGCTATGATTCCCCTACAAATGTTCTGTGCGAATGTCTTCATTAATCCCATACTTTTGTAAATTTATTAAAGATTATGCAATTATAAAAGATTATACAATGATAAAATGTTTTTATTTTACCATTGTATTATCTTTTATAATTGTACCTATTTAATAAGTTTTAAAAGTATGGGATTAATTAAGACATTCACACATAACATTTGTATATCAGTGCTAAAATTTCAGCAATAGTCTACTTTTATTGAGTAGATAAAGACGAGAACAATGTTTTATTTCTCATGATCAGATACTATTAAGTTTGGGCCTCCCAAGGTCTCCTAGGCCAAAGCCTCCAGTTGCTTTAATCCAGGCCTACCTGCAGAAATTCATAGGCCAACATCAAGGAGGATGGCAAGAATGCCCCATCATGACCTTCTGGAATTGCCCGTGTAGAAAGAACAGAAGTACTGTGAAATGGTGCCTCTAAGTTTAAGATGCTCGTATTAATCTACAAGGCCCTTAACAACTGGGTCCCAAATACCTTATGGACCACTTGACTCTTTACATCCCTGCCCAGACTTTGGGCCTTTGTTAGTGGTTCCCTCGTGGCTTGGATGCACTGCTTGTATCCATCAGGAGCCATGTGTTCTGTACTGTGGGCCGTATTCTATGGAACTCCCTCCTAGAATATTATGGTTGACAGTAATGAAGGCTGCTGAGAGTTCCTGCAGAACCAAAGGGAAGGCACTCTAGGGTGACTAAAGCTGTCTCTGTCCCAAAGCCAAATTGAAATGATACTCTTTATCATCCAGAAATACTTGGTGTTGGGTTGCTCCCACTTGATCAAGCACCTACTCTAGAATAGTAGACTGGCTGGAAATGTATTATTTTGATGTCAGGATACAGCTTTTTAAAAAGCAACTTCACTACTGCCTTTTTCAAGCTCAACAGGCTCACACCTTTTCACAAGGAAGCATTTCCACTTCAGCCACTCACTTGGCCACACCACCTCAGGTAGATTACCTTAGCCAGAAGGCAAAGGGTCACGTACATACATGGTCGAACTGACTTCTTCAAGAATCCTGCCCACATTCTCAGGTCATACTAACGGAAAAGTATTCAAGACCAATGGGCAAGTAGGTAGGTACCTTTACTGACTCTGCTTTAACTGTGGCTTCCAAGTTGGAATGGATGTGAGTGGCTTTATCCACAAAGTGCTTTGCAAATTGGTCACAGCAGGTCATTGAGTTGTCCCCTAATCCCCCACTCTCCAATAACAAGGTGCAAATATCCCTTAACCACTTGGAATATCTCTGCTAGATAGCCCTGAGGACAGAGCTCCTGACCATATTGGTTGGATTCATCGTGAGTTGCTCTAGTCATCACTCCTGTTGTTTCATCACTTAAAGCTTCCAGGACCACAGAGAGACAACTTGGTTCTACTAACAGGGAGAGGATGTTGAGGGGTGCTTGTGTCATTTGCTTAAGCAATTTCCCCCACTGCAGAGTTT